>NC_084484.1:8641310-8958810 GCF_030035675.1 Rhineura floridana | reverse complement strand
TCTATATGCCTGGTGCTAGCCACCAGTTTTCCCAGGACAGAAGTTAAGCTAACCAGCCTATAATTTCCAGGAACCCCCCTGGATCCCTTTTTTAAAAATTGGTGTTACATTAATCACTTTCCAGTCCTGAAGATGCATCTTAAAGATAAGTTACATGTTTAAGATAGAAGATCAGCAATTTCACAAGTATCCTCAACATGACAACATAGCTGCTTGATGGAGAACCCCTAAGGGGTCCTGGCCCCAGGCAATTTGGGCCCCTGAAAATTGATTAAGGAAAAATGGATTTCTTTCCCCTTATTCACACACAGTAGGCATTAAAAGCAAACCCTGTGTGTAGGGAAAAGCATAGAGGTCAAGCTCACCTCTCTGCAAAATTCCTGAGCATCATTCTGTGCCAAGAAATGACTAAAACCGTGACCGAAGATCATTAATTTAGTATTGTTAAGCCATCTCTTAGTTAATATGCTTTTATTACTAGATCTTGAAGAATGGGTTTCTGATTTTCTATTAGAAAGCAAAAGGCTGAAATCTTTATAATGGAAAATCTAAGTAGATAGAAATTTTAGCTTGATATTGATTTTATAATGACATGATGTGTATAATTTTATTTCATTAAAATAATTAAGTGAGTTTTGGAGGTTGGGGGAATTCTGTGGCTGGCTCAGATTTACCCTTTTTCCTTTTCTGTGTTCCCTAATCATTCTTTATATTATATTTTTTATATTATGTGGCTTTTGGTTATAACATGCTGATTTAAATTAATCTTTCTCTATAGCAAAGTAGTAATAAGCAGAATTTTACATAGATACTGCCAGTCACTCTAAGGAGAGCCAGATTTGGCTTGTAATCATGGCTTCACCCAAGGAACATGCTGTCTTGTCCTAAGAGATGTTCTTTGACCAGCTTGGCCGATCAGAAGCCATGATAGAAAGGAATGTAATGGTACATATTTGGAACAGAACAGTACAAGATCATCAGTAATAGATGACAGCAGAATAGTGGTAATATCAGCAAAGGGGACAGGTTGACATCAATGAACACAATGGGAGATGGGAGGTATGAATATACATGTATTCATTTTAATACAGTTATCTGGTTGGTTGGAAATATTTCAAGAGGGAAGAGCTGTTGTGTCACAGAGGGAAGAACTTGGGGGGATTGGTTAAATGATTGTCACATGCTGAAATTGTACTTTATAAAAGGAGCTTGCACACAGTGCCTCTTTGCAGTCCCTCTTGGATACTTTCTGGATGTGTTCTGGGGGACTGACCTTGCATATGCTTGCTTTATCAAAGGCCTACCTTTTTATTTATTTATTTATTTATTATTTCAATTTATATACCACCCTTAGCAGAATAGCTCTCAGGGCGGTGAACAAACAAGATAAAATACAATATATCATAATAAAAATCATAAAAACATATACAAACAAACAACAAAAAAAACACTACAAAAACACAGTACAACAAAAATTAAAAAATACGGATTAAAAGATTAAAATGATTAAGAAAATTAAAATGCCTGGGAGCAGAAAAAGGTCTTTACCTGGCGCCAAAAAGATAGAAGTGTAGGCGCCAGGCGTACCTCTTCGGGGAGGCTGTTCCACAACTCAGGGGCCACCACAGAAAAGGCCCTAGATCTGGTAACCACCCTCCGGGCTTCCCGATGGGTTGGTACCCGGAGGAGGGCCTTAGATTCTGAACGAAGTGAATGGGTAGGTTCGTATCGAGAGAGGCGTTCCACAAGGTATTGAGGTCCCACGCCATGTAAGGCTTTATAGGTAAGAACCAGCACCTTGAATCTCGCCTGGAAGTAAATAGGAAGCCAGTGCAGACGTGCCAAGACAGGTGTTATATGCGAAGACCGACTGGTCCTCGTCAGTAGTCTGGCAGCTGCGTTCTGCACCAGCTGAAGCTTCCGAATTGTCTTCAAGGGCAGCCCTACGTAGAGCGCATTACAGTAATCCAATCTTGAAGTTACCAGAGCGTGAACAACGGAGGCGAGGTCGTCCCTATCCAGATAGAGGCTTTTTGCTTTAAGCCTGTCTCAGAGATTATTATTTAAGGGACCCCCAGCAAAGAACCCACAGGAGAAATACAAAATTCTCCAACATGCTCATCCCCCAAGGAATGAGTCCTTTCTAAGAGATTGTTTCCCTCCTTCTCAGAGTGATGCTCTCCTTCCCTGAGACCTTCACACTCTATGACAGCAGGGAAGCTATCATCCTGGGAGTGGGACACAGCTATAATGTCCCCAAAGGCCTCATCCACCAAACATTCTGCCTCTCTCAGCTTTTCCAACCTAGCCTCCATGGAACTGACATTTCTGGAGAAACAGGAGCTCATTGCACCAAGGACGCTCCCATGACTTCTGTCCAACAGGAAGTACAAAACACTAGAAAGCCCCCATACTCCTGCTGGCTTCCTACCTGCATAACAGATGTTCTAGTTTATTGAGTCACTATATAGAGTCACTGAGGTTTATTTATTTATTATACTTGTATACCGCCCCATAGCTGAATCTCTCTGGGCGATTTACAGTAACTAAAAACAAATACAAGTTAAGATACATCTTTTAAAAAACAATTTAAAACACAATTTAAAACAATATAAAACACATGCTAAAATGCCTGGGAGAAGAGGAAAATCTTGACCTGGCGCCGAAAAGATAACAGTGTTGGCTCCAGGCGCACCTCATCAGGGAGATCATTCCATAATTTGGGGGCCACCACTGAGAAGGCCCTCTCCCTTGTTGCCAGCCTCCCAGCTTCCCTCGGAGTAGGCACCCGGAGAAAGGACTTTGATGTTGAACATAGTGTACGGGTGGGTTCGTATCGGGAGAGGCGTTCCATCAGGTATTGTTATCATACTTTGGACACATAATGAGAAAACATGATTCACTAGAAAAGACAATAATGCTGGGAAAAACAGAAGGAAGTAGAAAAAGGGGGAGACCAAACAAGAGATGGATTGATAGCTTAAAAGGAAGCCACAGACCTGAACTTACAAGATCTGAACAGGGTACAGGCATACCCCGCTTAACATTACCTCGCTTAACATTGCCTCGCTATAACGTTCATGTTCCATACTCCACCATACCCCACTGTAACATAGGCATGCTTCGCAATAACGGACACTGACATGCCACGTGCATTGCGAAGCATCGTCTTCTTAGCAATCTGAGCGAGCGGATCGGAGCATTGAGCAGAGCGATCTGAGCAAGCAGAGCGGCAGCGGCTGCCTTGGAGCCACATTTAAAGATAAAGTACTGTATTTTGTTTTACATTTAAGTAATACTGTAGTACTTTACAGTACAGTACTGTAAAGAGCGATTGGAGCTCTGCCTGCCCCAGCCTAGGTCGGTGGCGGCAGTGTGTGTGTGTGTGTGGGGCACCTCATGCTCTTTAGATCCCCCTGATTTCATTTTAGATCCCCCTGATTTCATTTTACTGTCCCATTTTATACGTCTCCCTCTCCATTGTCCCATCTTCCTTTCCTGCTTTTTCTCTCTGTCGCTGCCCATCATTAGTTCTGGCTTTTGCCACTGCTGGCTTGTGACTCCCATTAGCGCGTGTGTGGGGTGTGTGTATGTACTGTATTGGTATTGTTTTCCCTTGCCTTCAGTACTGTACAGTACAGTACTGTACAGTATTACAGTACAGTACATAATGGCAGATACAAAGAAAAGTCGTAAATCTATCACCTTAGATATGAAGCTTAAAATGATTAAAATGTCTGATGAAGGTGTTCCTCAAGCTGAGATAGGCTGAAGGCTAGGCTTCACTCCAATGACAGTTAACATGGTCATGAAGAGCAAAGAAAAAATTATGCGGAAGTTAAGCGTGCTACGCCAGTGAACACAACAAAAATTAGAAAAAGGGATAGCGTTGTTGCAGATATGGAGAGACTCTTAATACTTTGGATAGAAAATCAGACTGCAGCCAGGTTCCTGTAAGCCAGGCAATGATTCAAAGTAAGGCCTTAAGCCTATTCAATGACCTGAAGGCTAAGAAAGGCGAGGATACCAAATTTGTTGCAAGCCGTGGATTGTTTGACAGGTTCAAGAAGAGGTCTAACCTGCATAACATCAGAGTGCAAGGAGAGGCAGCTGCTGCAGGTACTGAGGCTGCAGAAAGCTATCCATGCGACCTTGCCAGAATTATTGAAGAGGGAGGCTACTCCAAAGAACAAATTTTTAATGTGGATGAGACTGGGCTGTTCTGGAAAAAGATGCCTGCAAGAACCTTCATCGCCAGAGAGGAGAAAACAATGCCAGGCTACAAGCCAGCTAAAGAAAGAATAACCCTTCTGTTAGGTGGCAAAGCCTCTGGTACCTTGAAACTAAAGCCTATGCTAATTTATCGTTGGGAAAACCCTAGAGCTTTGAAGAACTACATTAAAACCTGGACTTCCAGAGCATTGGAGGTCTAATAGAAAAGCATGGGTGACTGCAGCCGTTTTTGAAGATTGGTTTGACACCTGCTTTGTACCAGAGGTGAAAGCCTATTGCAGGGACAACAATATCCCTTTTAAAATTTTGCTCCTTGTAGACAATGCTCCTGGCCACCCTCAAATGTTAGATGAACTGAACCCTAACATTCTAGTGGAATTCCAACCACCAAAAACCACCTCACTCATGCAGCCCATGGATCAATGTGTCATAGCCACCTTCAAGTTGAACTACTTGAAAAGAACCTTCAGCAAGTGTATTGCAGCAATAGAGAATGAAGAGGGGACAGGGCAAGAAGTCCTAAAGAAATTCTGGAAAAGCTACAACATCTTGGATTGCATCAAAACTATAAGAGATGCTTGGAATTACATCCATTGTTCTTGTTCTTGTGAACTGCCCAGAGAGCTTCGGCTATGGGGCGGTCTATAAGTTTAATGAAATGAAAAAAATGAAAATCAAGGAAACAACAATGAAAGGGGCCTGGAAAAAATTATGCCCACAGTTATTTGATGATGTCAAAGCCTTTGCAGATCCTGTAGCTGAATTACTAAAAATATTGTAGAGATGGCAAGGCAGTTAGAGCTGGAAGTGGAGGCAGAAGATGTTGCTGAACTTATGGCGTCCCATACTGAACCCTTCAGCAATGAAGATCTTCTTGAACTTGAAGAGGAGAGAGAGGAAGAAAATATGCCGGATGAGGATGAGACCATGGAACAGCCTGAAGGCCTAACTTCAAAAATTCTCTTGGAAGCTTTCCGTCATCTTGATAGCGCCATGGCTCTTTTTGAAAAGCATGATAGGGACTTTGAAAGAAGTTCCAAAGTCAATGCAAACATTTCTAGGGCTTATTCTACAGGGAAAAGAAAAGAGCTACAGTTCAAACCTCCATAGACACCTACTTTCTCAAAAGGCCAGCAGCAGCACCCAGTCAATCTCCCAGACCATCAACATCCACTGATCCATCTCTAGCATCGACATCAGCCCCAAGCCCTACTCCTACTTCAGGTACTCCATCCAAGTCGCCAGCAAGAAAGCGTCTAGCCCTTGATGACTCAACTTATGAAGTAGAAGATATGCCCTCTCCTTCATCCTTCCTGCAGTACATGTAAATTTTCGTTCATCCATTTCACATCTGACATTAAAGGTAAGCTTACTTTATTTTATTTTATGTTTATTTTAGTTATAAATGTGTTATTTACATCAGTTATGCCCATATATGACGATTGCAGTGCAGTACATGCATCGATAAGTGGAAAAAAAGTAGTGCTTCACTTAAAGTAGATTTTCACTTAAAGTACATGCTCCAGTCCCATTGCGTATGTTAAAGCGGGGTATGCCTGTAGTTTACAACAGATGCTATTGGTGGTCACTGATTCATAGGGTCGCCAAAAGTTGTAATTGACTCGAAGGTACATAACACACACACACATACCTATAAAGCTTAGGTTTTCTTTAAGTCAAGGGATGGACAGGCAGAGTGTTGTGCTCTGTCCTCCTTGTCCTGCTGCTGAACTCATTCTGCTGCTTAATTGGTCTCAGAGCTTTCTTAGATGGGATGCTTTTTCTTCTGAGGGTCCCTCCTTTTCTGTTGGTTTGATGCTTGTTTCTGTGTTGGTTTGCATTTGCATTGATTGTTTTAATTTTGAATTGTACTTGTATTTTATTGCCTTTAAATTGTGAACCACTCAGAGAACAATATTGATTAGGTGGTATACAAATGCCCTAAATAAATAAGTATAACACAGATTGAATGAATATCCATTAAAAATATTCCCTTCGGACAGCAAGCTACTGCGTTTGCTGGAAGAGGCCCATATAGACAATAAACAAACAAATAAAAACCATATCATAAATAAGATTAGATAGAACAGTTAAAATAGTGAAAACTATGAAATAGGAATTACCACTGGACCAATTTCTATGGTGATTGATTAATAAAATCTAAGGAGAGTTTTACTCCTAGAGCACTCCTGCTGAAATTACACATTCCCACAGTTTACTGTTTCTGCTGTTCTAAGTGAGTTGGCTCAGAAACAGCAGGCTAGCTAGAATTACATCTCCAGTTTCCCCCTTTCTACCAACAGTATTCAATGGTTCAGGGTGTTAGGCTGCAGGCACTGAATTGACCGAATTGTAGAGAGTCTGGAGTGCTGCTATTACTGAGCTTCAAAGCAAACTGATATCTGGCTTTTAATCTAGGCACCTTGATTACTTATCTACCTACTCAAAGCTGAAAAGAAAACTGTTATATATAATTTTAGTAACGATCAATATATTGCATGACCTTTGATGTTCATTTCCCATCTCTATGCGGGTCAGAGGAATTGCCCTTATTGCCTCATTCTGGAAATGCTACTGCCCATAAGTACATTCCCTTGGTTTTACTGAGCAAGAGTAAGATTTGACAGTTACAAATATCAACGTGTTTTCCACACATATCCACCCAGCCATGAGATGTGACTATGTCTCTTCTTGCTTCAAATAAGAACTTTTACATGCAGTTTATGAACTGTGTTTCTTCCAAAGTAATTATTCTGAAACCTACCGAAGTTTCTGTCACTTTGAGCCTCTAGAACTGAAATCTTCTCCACCCAGAAGGGAGGGAATTTGCCTTTGCATGAGGCATTTGATTTAGATGAGAGGTACATGGGCAGGGATTAATTCAGTGTTTATCAAAAATTCATCAAAGGGGTGGCGACTCTACATAATCTTTTTCCTTATGATACAGATCAGTCCATTTCATTAACATCTTTTAAAAATATATTAAATGGGGTTGCTTTTTATTCATGCTACTCAAAGCTGAGACTGGCAAAATTTATATATCTTCACAGTAAGTGCTGAAAATTGCTCCCAGTCTGAATCAAACGAGAAGTTGTTTCTATGCATAACCAAGCTTGGTGGCTACATTTGATGAGATGCTCAGGGCCACTTGCCACATTACGATTTAATGACAGAGAGTGCTTCTGCCATTTACTCTTGCATTTATCACCGGCTGACCAAAAGAAGAAATCTGAGTGTATACAGTGTGATTTTCATGACAGCACATAAAAAGTACAGAATGTGGTGCTAGATGAAGAATTGTGCTTCCGGCAAAATTAGCTTGCTTGCTTTTAAAACAAGCAAGTTTCTAGTCTTTATGAGTAGAGACAAACATAATCCTTGTGTCAGAACCAAGGTTTTTAAGTATCTTTGGTTACATTCCTTCATTTACTTTGTTTTGGTCTAATTCTTTACCCAGGCCCCCCAATTTGAATGCCTGGGTACCTGCCCCTCCGCCAATTAATAAACAATAATAGCATAAACAAAACTGGAAAGATAACTCTTAAGTGCAAAACTCCTCACTTCCTCTCAAAGTTTAAATGTCTCAGTGCAAATCTGTGCCCTTTTCTCTTTCTCACTAGCAGTCCAGGGTTGCAGTGTGTTGGTTAGCATTCTATGCTTGCTCTGCCAGGATGAAAAAGGTAGGTGAGCAGATAGCAGCAAACAGTCACCTATAATTCATTTTGCCTCCATGATACAGCCGAAAGGAACCTTTTCTTCTTGTTGGAAGTGCAAAGCAGAGATCATTCAGTTTGTAATTTAAGGGTTAATTCTGTTAGTGTTAAAGACAACTAGTTGGGATGATGGTGGGGGTGTTGCTTAGCAACCAGACAGAATGGCATGGACTTCAGTGAGGTAGCACATGCTCTGATTGACTCCATAGTTTTTAGGGAAATTTCCTCTGTATATTTGGTTGTATGTCTCTCTGCTGTGTACAAGGCCTGAACTGAAAGATAAAATCTCTCTTCCTTTCTCATCAAGTTAAACACTGTTTTGCTCTGTGTATTATCAGGATTTCCCTCTCTGAATTATGTCTGTGTTATTTAAGTGACTTTGCTAACACTTTTTAGCAGAGATTTTAGCAAGCAATGGAGAGCTCACCCATTTGTCAGTTCAGCTATAACTGAGCTGCCATCTTCAAATTCTTGGTGAGTGGGAGGGATGTGTTTAGAAACAAAACCAAAATCAGGTGTCACATATTTTCATTACATTTCAGAGGTGGAGGTTATCAAGAGTGATGGCAGAAGTGGCTTCCCCCCCCCTTTTTAAATTTAGTGTGCCGGAAAGCAGTTGCAACACTCCTATATCTGATCTTTTCCTCCCAACAATGCCCCGTGGAACAATGCAACTTTATGAGGTAGTGTTCCAGGGCCACTGTAGGGAGGGATGGTGCCCAACACAACTTAGCTTCCATGCAACCACATTTTTTCTTGGGCTTTCACTCGCAATCTTATTCTTCTGCAGGGCTTAGCAAGCATAAATATTCAGGACACCATAGGAGAATAGCACACTGACCCTGTGCTTTCCCTATATGCTTTCATTGGGGATAGAAAGAATGGCATATATGAATAGTGAGGGGTTGTATATGCGAGAACAAAGTGATGCAGAGAGGGGACAGATTGGCATTGGGACATGTGAATGTTTTGTGATGAGGTGATACACAAGTCAGCAAGAGAAAGGAGGAGATGAACCCTACATTTATGAATAACCATGCCTAGGTTTATCCTTTGCAACAAGAAGGTGGCCCTGTTTCACATGAATTAAATATTTAACGTTTATACACAAAATCAGAACAAGTCTGCAAGTCTAATGCTCTGATGCTACTTGAATAATTACTTAGTTGGATTCACTTCTGGTTTAATCTAAAGTTACATTCTGCACCTTTAGATTAGCTTTGCAAGAAATTGTGAGAATTAAGGGTTTAGAATTTAAAACCGATCGCTTACTAAAGATTGACATACAACTGATCCCAGCTGCAGAATTACCCCAAACCTCAAGAGGAAGAGGCTGACTTGAAAGATCGAGGCAAAGGGTGGGTGCATGGAGCAAAGTGAACATAGCACGTGAGATAGTGGAAGCTGTTTACTGCTTACACAGTGTTAAAGTTAAGGTACGCACTAAGACAGGGCTGGAGAACCTGTGGCCCTCCAAATGTTATTAGAATCCAACTCTTCTGGGGGAAGGGCACAGCAAAAATTAACTTCACTGCAGTTAGATAAAACTGAAAGCATTTACACTGTGCTTTCAGTTTTGTTTTATTTTTCAACTTCACATTACAAGACAGCACTTCACATAATTATCTCAGAAATCTTTGCATCAAGGCTATAAAGTAGGCAATTCTATTATTATCCTCATATTTTCCTTGGTTTTTTAAATCTTCATAGGTTGTTTAAAGATGCAAACAATGCACAAGGTATTCTGTTTGTTTTTATATGCCCACACAGCCTAGGGGGAAAGGGAAAGCTGAGAAACAGTGGATTACATCAGCTGTTCTCATTACAGATTGAAGATCAAGAAAACATGGCGGAGATCTTAAAACACACAGAGAACAGATCACTGAAGAAAGTGAACCCATCAGTAAACCAAAAGTCACAATATTGATTATATAGCCAAAGAATTAAGCATGTGGGAAACATGTATACATGTCATAATTAGGGAACATGGACAGAAGTAGCATGAGCAATGTGAATTATCACTCTCTCCTTCACACATATGCATGGACACAAATACATACAAACACACCAGCAATTTACATGCACAAAAATATTCAGACAGACAAATGGTAAGAGCAGCCATTCACTGTTATTAGGAACAATAAGCTGCTTTACTTAGTGTTATGTTGGGTTGTATTCAACTAAGTCCTACTTAGAGCAGACCCATTGAAATGAATGGACCTGAGTCAGTCATGTCTATTAACTTCAATGGGTTCTGCTCTGAGGAGGACTAGCATTGAATACCCCCCTTTGTGGTGCAGTCAACACTTGCTCTCCGTCTCTGACTCTGGGGGAGTGGGCCTTTACTGAAACACTTCCTGCAAGTCGGAAGGGAGGTGCTCACAAGGTGTCACGCTACACAAGGGGACAGAGGAAGATTTCATTTGGTCTGCATTTTTTAAACGAATATACCTAATTTACACCTCCCAGTCTAAGACATCAACCAGAACAAAATTACCCTTTGGACTTCACACTTCCCCAAATTTTGCCGTACAGTTCTCAGGTCAAATAATATGCCAAAGGGTTTTTAAAAAACACCAGATATTTTGTGGTAAAATATATTTAGAAATGTGTACATGAGATAAAATACATATTTAAATACATATTTTGTTATAAAATGCTATTTAAATACATTTTTAATTATGAATTTTCAAATAGTTCACAGATTAATGTGGAAACCAGATGGAAAGAATTTATCAATGAATATACAGATGAAAATGACACAGAACAGGAAGTGTTTTGTCTATCCTTGCACCACACCCTTTCCCCCCCCCGATACAGAAGTGCTCCTGCCTCACTCTCTGTCATCGTGAGAGATGTTTTGTCAAGAAATTACTCTTTTGCATTTAGATGAAAGGCACACTTCATTCTAACACTCAAAAAGACACCACATACATTTTATACAGCAGTTCTCGTAATCATGGGAGACATCTAGGTTTGCGGCATTGCCTTGTAGTTTGACATTACCTCTCAGCATCTTTATTATTATTATTAATAATAATAATAATAACAATATTAATATTAATAATAATAATATTAATAATAATAATACCACGCCTTTTGGCCAAAGGCCCTCAAGGCGGCTTACAAAGAAAAATAAACAGAGGTGTAAAATACAATAAAAACAATCTTCCCCAGTCAGTCAGGGTTAGGGGATGGGACCATGCTTTCTGGATGATGGGGATGCTTCTGAGATTCTCCTGCACCTGCTAGCTGTAGGGTAGGCTGCATCAAGGAGCCTTGGTGCAGATATATCCAATACTAAGTCAGAATAATGGGCAGATCACTGCTATACAGGACTTCCTTTTTCCAACAGGGATTCATCCAACATGGTGGCTTAATTTTTCAAAGGGGATAAAAATAGAGGCAAGTCACAGAATGGCATTGAAAAAAATACATGTATATCTTTGCTTAAATGGTAAAAAATGCCCAACATATTCCTCAGCAGCACTGAAATGATAACAAACCATAATTCAAAACATAACAGCCACAATGCACTATTTGTAATTAGACAAACCATGTTAAAAAAATCCTTCTAACACATGGAACATGCTTTAGTGGAACAAACCCTTAGTGTTTTAGTACCATTTGGAGCATACATTTATTTATCTGTTTATCTGTTTTTGCTCTCTTGTATTTGGTGTACCTCTCACCCTGTTCTCTTATTAATTTGTCAGGATGCTTTTGAGCCCTCTCCTGACACATAAATGTGTCCTAAACCATTGAAATAAAGATAACTCAGATGAATCTACCAAACAAAGTTAGGTACTTCTGAGCTACTTCTGAATCCTTTCAGTATCATTTTCTTTTTCCAGACAAACTTAGATTTCCATCCCACATCAGATTTTCACATAGATGAGCGACTTACAGGAGAATTCTTGGGTCGTTAATGTCTGACACAGGAAACAACCCTAAGACCTGCGAAGCCAGGAACTTTTATGCAGTGCTCTAGTTCTGAAGTGCCAGTCTGGTAAAAGCTGTTTCGACATGGGAAAGCTTGTAAGAGAATGTACAGTGAACAAAGAGTATTTGAAGAAAGTGTCAAGCTAAGCCTTCCCCCCCACCCCTATTTCTACTTCTGAAAGTCACCAAGATGATAAAGAATTAAAGTCCTATTAGGCAGATCAGAGTTTTTCCCTTCTGTAATTTGACATGAACATCTTTTTGTTAGTGACTTTCATACTGTGTTAGGTATTTAAAAGAAAAGGGGGTGGGGGAAAGAATGAGTGGGAAAGTGCTGGCTGCCTGCCAAGCATGAGCCTACCCTAATGAAATCGAAGGATGAACAGCAAAAAGGATTGGGGACTTATATAACTAGCCAAGACGTGGACATGGTGATATAAAGGTCCAACATTAACCTCTGATTAATACGAGTATAATATAGTTTGTAATTTGGAGAGCTAAACATCAACCATGAAGCAGTTAATCGAATTCTGCCTTTTATGCCCTACTAAATTTGCCACTTATAAATGGAGAGAGTGAGCGACAGAGAGACTCTGAAAACTAGCAAGCATTTATTGGTTTCAGTCTGAGATTAAGGTGCAAATGTACAGTTTCTGTTCCAGGATGTCAGATGTATCTGTAATCATTTAGAGCAGCCTCTGTCAAGCTGACATACAAGCATAAATATCACTTGGGATTGTATTCAACTACCCTCGATTCCTTTTGGGAGGAAGCGTGGGATATAAATAGAATTAATAAATCCTACTCAGAGTAAACCAATTGAAATTAACAAACTTAAGTTAGTCACGTCTATTAACTTCAATGAGTCTACTCTGAGGAGGAGGAGCATTGATACCACCCTTGATTTCTTTATACATTTGATGACTAGCAGTCCAATGTATGAACTGGCTTAATTGAAAAGTATATCTGGGTTGATATAAAAGTTCTCTCTGGAGTGTTATATCTATTATACATGTTCATACCTGCAAGTTATCATTTGATGTTTCACTCAGCAAGTAATACTCATGCATGTCTGAACTAGCACTTAGGCTGTTTGCAGTTTCAAGTGAAAGGTGGAGGGGAAGGGGACAATCCTGCTAGTTTGTCTTAGGAAGATGGCTGACCATTTTAAGTTTTTGGGTGGGTGAGGGTGCCGTTCTAAATGCATTGATTTATAGATGACCAAGATCAGACATAATAAATAACTTGCACATCAGAAACAAAAATAGACTAGCTATGGTTTTGCTGATACACTGGCTTTCCTTGTACAGTGAGTTTTTAACATGGGAGAGCCCAGCTATATCTGAAGTAGTCCAATCCCAGAAGAATACTACCATTGTTATTGAATGTCTTAACTAGGAACTCTAGGAGAGTGAAGAAAAAGAATATACATAGTTACACAAAGGTGTACTTAAATGTAAAAAGGAATATCTAAACAACAAAAAGTAACTTCAAAATGCTTTAAATTCCTGATTGGTTTGAATGGTCAAACTTTTCATCTTTAGTATCCCTATTTATGAAACCTCATAGCAAAATCCATTTCATGTCCCAACCAGTATTTTCTTTTTCACAAAGTACCAATATGGGATAAAATCATATCTCCACTATAGTCAGTGGCAAAACTGCTATTGACCATAGAGTTTTACTATGGTATAGCCAATAATTTCAGTAGAATTACTACAGAAAACAAGAGCAAAAAATATGCCACCAGATATGAAAAAGGAAGCCCATTTTAAGTCTGGTAAACTCCTAAATACAATAATACATGCTCTGGAAATGCAGTCTCCTGCTGTGCATAATGTAAATGAACACAACATACATTAACAATGTTAAAGCTGAAGCCACACTAGATGTAACTACAAACCTTCTATGCAGTTTCTGCTCTCTTTAATTTTACGTGTTTTGCTGGAGAACCGTTAACAGCATCATTGATGGGCTCTAAATGAAAGCACTATGTTATAGTGATATGTACTAGCAATAAGAACCTATACAAAAGGATGAAGCTACATTGGCTTGTGATTAGCTGGTATAGTGGTAAACATTCTCCTACCGGCAATAAAAGAGAGGGCTCTGGTGAATCATTATACTTTGTTTTCTAATTTGATCATAGTTTCGTGGTATATAAACTTTTGGATTATCTAGCTTGTAAGACTGAGAAAGAGGAAGGATATTGAGTATTGTACCATATTTTCGAAGTCAAAGGGGTGTTCATGGTTATGCTTGAAAGAAACTTTATGTTTACTGAGATTAGAATTGCCACCAAACTTCAGCCTTAACCAAAATTTGAAGTGAATGTGGAAGTTCCTCTGCAGGAAAACCATCAGAGGAATTTAAAAGTAAGGAAAAATAGATTCAGCAAGACCAGAAGAACTTATCGAGGGAGTTCTATACATCCACAGCAACCATTGGATTTTGCTAATGTGCTACTTTTCTATTTGAAGTTACTTCTGTATGGGAGGGAGCATTCAGAATGGTTTTCCCCACCTGTGGCCTGGAATTGGTACAGGCTATTCCACATCCTTTCCCCCACAATCACCTCATTTACATCTTCCTCTACCATGTAGATTCAGCCTGAGATCATCTTCAGTCAGTGTGACACTCATAACCAGAGTCCTATGGTGCCCTGGACATTCCCTGAATTTTGAGTTATAGTTTGGTTCTCTTAAAGTTACCCTTTTATTTTTGGTGATGTAATGGAATTTGTCCTGCTCCACCCACTTGCCCTTGTCTTTATTACCTTCCACAAGTTGAACAGTGACTGTGTGAAGCAGGGGAGTTATTCTACTCAGGGAGGTTCCTGACATGTTTCAGGAGGCTACCTGCTTGACACAGTCACCCTCCATCTTGAGGAGCCAAAACAAGGACAAGGTGGGCAGACCTAGTGTGCTTGTCCTGACTTGTGCATTATGTCAACACGTTATCAGAATGCCTGAACAGGACTAATGTAGCAGTGGTACAGGGCAGAGTGGGTGTGTTTAATGTTGCATTACTCAGGCCTTGTGAATAGAGTGTTCCAAGATAATAGAACAGAGCAGAGGAGGAGAATAAGAATTAGCTATCAGTCAGTACCTCTGAAGACTTGGTACAGGATTAGAACAATTGCTTTACAACTAGAGACATTGTGTTCCTCATGCAAGTTTAAATTCTGTAGAAACTGATAGGCCCACCAGAGGAGGAAAAAAATGGCATGCTGCCATGTGAGCAGCTTAGTCCGAATTCTGATAACAGGCAAATTTTCAATGTCCTAACAGATGTCTGCTTAAAATGCAAAGACGCTGCTTGTGAATCTTATGTATGGTTCAGCTTCTCTTGTTCTCACAGTGGATTGTGAAGAGGGGCTGGCATCCCGCCCAGGTCTCTCGCACAGTGATTAACCTGAGACTACATAGCACCATCTGCTACTGTCTCAGGTAAGGGAACAAAAATTTGAAGAAGACTGGGGAGCAGTGTGTCTCATTGTAAGCCGTGGGAGAAGAAAGGTGTAGCTTTCATTAGCAGGGTAGTTGGAAATGTGATAGCCTTTCTTCTTTTTAATTTGAAAACATGAGGCTACATTTCCATTTCATTCATTTACACACACACACACACACGTCAGAGGAAAATTTCAGATTATTAACATAATCTTGCAACATAATCCAGCAAAGAAAGCC
Organism: Rhineura floridana; assembly: GCF_030035675.1. NCBI lineage: Eukaryota > Metazoa > Chordata > Lepidosauria > Squamata > Rhineuridae > Rhineura > Rhineura floridana. Next base: position 8,943,233 of record NC_084484.1, on the reverse strand, counting down.
CCCTAGGACATGTATAAGGCCTACTTCTAGGAGTTTGCAATCGAAGAACCTCTTCTGACATCTTTAGGGTTGTAGGCATAGCTATAGAATGCCTCTTTGACAGACTTGATAATATCAGAAGTCTGAAGTGATGTGGGTGTGAAGCCCTTGCCAGAGCTCTTTGCCCTGTTGCTCTTCCTGGGAACTGGAGCCATGCTGGCATCGGCAGGGTCTGTGGCATAGACTCGTTGCACATTACCTTTGACTTTTGGTGATGTAAACAAAAGAAGCAACAACTGAATGCGTCATTAGAAGGGCCCCTAAATGCAGGATCAGTGTCAGGGGTTGGCACTCTGGCTGCTTCGCATGCTGAATTCTGCACACATCCACATTTAAATGCACTTATCCAGCTAGGGAATCATCTCAAATCATAAAATTCAGATTCAAAAATTACCTTATTTTAGAAGCTTCATTCATTATCTCAGGTGGAAAGATTAGACATTTCTTATGGTAGTGTTCCTCATGTGATCCAGTCACTTGCCAGATGATTTATTAGGAGGAACACCTTTTAAAACTAACATGTTCTTGAAATATCTTGAATAATGGGGGGGCGGGAATACACGTACGAGATTAACTAGAAGGATAGTTTTTCTGGTATTATTATGATTATTGTACCTTCAATAGTTTGCTTTGCAAGCATTAATTTAAAAAAGTGTGTATGTGTCTAAGTGCAACCCAAGGTTTTCTCTATTCAAAGAGATTTTCTGGTTTAATATTATTTCACATCTTGATTACATACTATTTTGTAATCCAGTGAAAATAATAAATATATCAAGATTACTGAACCATGAAAACAGATGGTGTGAGTTTGTCTGCTGGATACCATGAGCTCAATATGACAATATCTAATAGTATTTCTTCTTCATCCAAGAGGCCACTTTTAAGTTTATTTAAAATGAACATTCAGTACTTACTGACTTGTCTACAGTGTTCTGGAAAACACACATCCTGCTGACAGTGCAGTGTTCACAACTAATTAGGTCTTAGACCCAAAAGCCAGTCTTGTAAGTCTATCTTGTAAGCAGTTTCAGGATATTGGCCTTTAATAAGAAACACCGACTGCACTCTGGGCATTTCAATTTACTGCAACGTTTGCAATACCTATGACAGAAAATGCAACATATTTCTTCCTGAAAGTTAGATACTTGTGGATTTCTCATCACAACTGCAATATATACAAGACTGTTCTTTAAAAGGCTGGCATACACATGTATATTAATCAGAATGATAACAGTAGGTGGTAAATTGTATGTCTGAATGAGTCAATGTCATCTGATGTCACCTCACCTCAAACACAATGCTTTTTCCCAGTGTCAATTTAGTTTCCTGCTTCTATTCACCAAGTATATAGAAATCAAATGAACATTAACCAATGGCAAGTGTGCATGTATGTGTCAGCCCTAAGTGTGGCCCAGAACAACAGGTGAATGGGTTAGCCCAACCAGAACCTGTTCTGATACACATCAGGCAGGCACCTTCACTGTATTCTTTTCTGTGCCTGCTTAAAACCTTTCCATTTAGGCAAGCCTATCCAGTCATGCAGATGGTGATGTGTTTAAATATCTTTTTAGTTAACTGCTGGTTTTAATTGCATGTTGTGACTGTTTTTATTGATAATGTTAATATTTCTTGTAAATCACTTGGAGGTTTTGTTACAACCAAGCAGTATATGCATTTTGATAAATACATGCATAATAAAAGAGATGTTACTAAGTTGGCTACCTGTTAACATAAAAGAAGTAAAATGTCTTATTAAGAAATGTATCCCAGGAAAAAACCCAGAGAGACATTATCACCTGAAATTTTTCATATAGTCCCAGTCTGATGGGCTTCAATTTTGGCCACTTTTTATGACAATGAATTCAACTGAAATATTGCTAGCCGGCTAGACATCTAGTAATTTACTTCCAATCATTAAGAAAAGTGATCAGGATTATTCTCAAAACTAGAATCACCCAATAAGTCTTCCTGATGTTCCCACAAAAATATATGCATAACAATGTTTAGAAAAGTTAAAACAATGGGTCAAAGAGAACCAGGTCTTGTCACCAGTGCAGGTTGGCTTTCACAAGGTACATGGCACAATTGGTCAGTGTTTTGTTTTGAATTATCTTTAAGTACAATAGTGGCCCACCCAAAAAACTGTATATTGTCTTTTTTTCCCTCTCTCACCTGCCTATGAGTCCATTGACCAGCAGTGCCTATAGGGGAAACTAACAGTTACTTCACCAGATAAGTGACTGCTGTTTCTCATACGGCAGCTCTACTCTAATACTGATGTTAAAATTAAAAATGAACTTCCAGACTTTCTTTCAGATTCAATATTTATATCAAGGCATATTGTTTATGCTGTTATTTAATCTCTACATAAATTATGTATTTCAGGAGCTTTCTACTTCTTCCCCTCTGAATTGGCAAGTTAAACACATCCAGTGCTATGAGAGGCTGCAGAGTTCACCTCTGGCTGACTTCTCTGCTAGCTTCCAGAAGCCTCCTTCAACTCCCCCTGCAGGAATAGGAAATGCTATGGAGGGTGGAGTAGGATGAAGACAAGCCTGTATGACAGCTGATGGGAACTGGACTTGTGGGTCTTTTCCCCGTATAAGATCTGTCAACAGCTGAGGCAAGTGCCTCAATATGCATCTCTGTGACATGCAGAGTGCGTCATAGTGGGTGCCCTTAGCAATGCACTTGGGAGGCAAAGGGAGCGAGAAGCTGTATTGGTTATAATTTTTTCTTTTTGCATGAGCTGTTTGGAGTTAATTATCCATCTCGACTACCTTAGTGCATTGAAAACTCTTTTGGGAGTGTACTGCTTTTTTACTTACACCAATCAAATTACCAAGTTTTTTCACTGGAGGCAGGATGGTGAATTATAACAGTTATGTTACATGCAATAATATGGATTCAAAGTATTTAATTTAACTTAAATAGCAAAGTTTGCTTCCCTCCATAATTGTCACTGAATAATTGATTAACCCTTGGTTATTCCTAGATAATCACTATTTCATTACCCCAAGAACTAATCAGACCACTCAGTCTTAAATGAAGACCTTTTTTGTTTAAATAATCATCTCTACAATTTGAGCTCCCCATAACAACAATAAAAAACTTGGTTTCAGTAGAAGTCTTTCTGAATGTGGAACATACAACAAGCCGGTTATTTACTATTTAAAGATTGTGTAATTGGATACTTGATTAACCCTCAGAAACACATCTTTGGATCTTTTTCTTTATAATAACTCATTAACTCATCAACATTGACTAACTCATCAACTCATTAACTAACAAGACTATTTCATATCTAACAACCATTCTTTGCCCCCACACGCCCAAAAAAGACTCAAGACACAGAATTCTCATGTGGAGTGGGACTTGGGGGAGAACTCCAAGGGGTACTTGGATCTTGCACAAGCTCCCCTCCCCACAGTTGCTCCCTGGAATGCCCCATTTTTGGAGCTACTGCTGACTTCCACCAGCTCTCCATCTGCCAGGCCGGTCATCTCTGGCAGAATCCTGGAAGCACCAGCAGGGTTCTGGTAGCACCACAGCTGAGCTGGGATGAGATGGGGGACTTCTGCTGGCAGAGCCTGGCAGAATCCAGTAGCACCAGGAGCATGCCAGCTCACCGGGGGTCCACCTCTTCCAACTCCCCCCAACTCAGTGCAAAATCGAGTTGGATTGCACCCTTAAACTGGCCAATGTTTGTCAGTCTGTTCTACAGGCAAAACTAAATAACTATCCATAATAATTAAACAACCATCTTTTAAAAATATTATAGTATGATTAGTAATTATATTTTTGGAAACGGACATTTGAGAACAAAACCAATTCTGCTAGGATGCATTTATGCCCGAAGTTTCAACAAATTATTGAAGCAAAAAGAACTCTTACTTGGATGTGACTTTAATGGGATAATCTCAGCACATTTGTGATTACCTCCAAGAGCAATCATACAGCAGGCTCTCTTCCTAAATTGTTTCAGTAGAACTTATCACAAGGCTAATTATCTGATACATGGCATCACCTCCACCTTAATGATAGGAAATGTATATTTTTCCCATTCCAGTTCATATAGATACTTTTTTCGTGTCATCTCTCTTAACTCAGCTAATAGAAAAAGTTGAGATTGGTCCACAAATTTATGCAGATCATGCTCCTTTATAAATGGAATGCATAACCACAAGAGAAAAATATTTTCATAAAAATTGGAGATTAGACAACATTATTTTACAGAATCCTGATCTGGTACACTATATAACAAGATAATTAGATAAATATTTCAAACTGGATAATGTTCTGGAATATGATTGCATGACAATATGGGAAGCATCAGAAGCTATAGTTCTAGAGTTATTTATCTCAAAAGCATCAAAGAAAATAATTGTAAACAACACAAAATAATGTGTACCAATGCTTGAATCCCTAAGAAAACAATTAGATTTAGTTAATTATTCTAAAGTTGAAAGATTTGTGTTATCTAAAACAAATGATTTTTTAAAAAGGGAACAAGCTGGGCAAAATATTGGTTGCAGAACTGAAAAATCATCATAGTAACATGGATAAGCAATTACATGTATAACAAAAAATATTGGTGTTCCTGAAGAAATTGTCAGTTTCAGCTATCCTACGCATGATTGCACAGGATAAATCCCATTGAACCCAATAAGCAAATGCAAATGATCAAACCTGCCCTTCCCCTCCTCTTCCCCCTTCCTTTCCCTTCCCCTCCCCTCTCCCCCTTTCACTCCTTCCCCTCTCCTTCCCTCTTCTCTCCTCCTCCCTTCCTCCTCACCTCCCCATCTCCCCTCTTCCCCCTTCCATCTCCAGTCTTCCTTCCCCTCCCCCTCTGCTCTCCTGTGTTCAGTTTCACCTATCCCAAGATGATTGCACAGGAGTAAATCCCATTGAACTCAATAAGCATGCAAATAATCAAACCTGCCCTTCTCCCACCTGCTCCAGGCTATATTCACCATCATATGACATTGACCAATAAAAAGGTTTTAAAATTAATAAAAATAAATTTGACACAGATTTCTAGGAAGAATAATGAGAAATATTTTTTTTTAGTTTAGATTCTCTGAAGAAACTATAGTAACACAGGACAGAAGCAAAGTAAAAACACCAACAAACATAGAAAAAATGTAATTCTCCATCTTTGGAGATACAGTCCTGATCGTAGGTGGTGCCACCATTCACCATATGCTCAGAGACACATGTTACCAAATTTTTCCAAGCTATACAGGGAGTGGACTGGAAAGTGAAAGACCAACCCAAATTGTGTTTACATTTTTATACATTGGTAGGGCAGTAAAATATCTCAGATAGGAGGTCAGGTCTCCTGCTCCCCTGGTGCATTCAGTATAGCTGCCCAATTTCCATGCTTTAAAAAGTTTGATAGAAATATCTGTTGGCTATACACATGTTCTTAAATCACAAGGGGTTTTTGCCTATTGGTGATAATCTTTTTTATATTGTTTTCTGCCTCTTTGTGTCTCACTTATAAAAATGTATATGGATAGATTATTATATGGGGTTTAAAACATTTTTATATGGGTCTCTTTTTTAGGTATTCTGTTGTGAAAATATATGATTGAGTAATTTATAACTTGTTAGTATTTTTTTAAAAAAGTCCAATGCTGATTTATAACAGACAATATGGCTTTTTTTCATTTATTTCAAGATTACTTGCAGATTTATTGTCAAAATCTGAACTCATTGTATGGAATTCTATTAATTACACCAAGACTAAAGTGGTAGTGTTCGCCAAAGGCTTAAGTGGCAAAAATGGGTTCTGGATGGTTATATAATTGAACCATGTTATTTTAGTATTTATGGCTTCATTTTAGTGAAAATACTGTATGGCACAGTCATTTAGGGCAATGAAAATTTAATCTGCCTATTCATTGGAAGCTATAAATACCCTTTTTTTTAGAATAAAGTCATCATTTGTTAGAACTAGCAGTAAAGGTTTTAGTTGCTGGAACTGTATCCTGTTATATGGTGCAGCAATCTGGTTTGGTATTAGTAGAGACAAATTCAATATAATCCAAAATAAGTTAAAAAAAATAAGTGTTTTAGACCAGAAGGCTACTTGGAACAAATTGGGCTGCTTCTTGAAATGACAGATGCAGATATGAACAGAATCATGTGGCAAGTGCACAGCCCTACTAAAAATGCCTTTTGTGCATGGACAGAGCCCTTTGGGTCCTGATTTCGCCTGGTAATTATCATGTTAGCACTTTGTTATTTGAATTTTGTATTACACACTGGCTTTCTATGTGGTAGACTAATGGAGCACACTTTTCTAATGATGAGAATATCACCATATGAATGGATGTTCAATAGAATCCACCCTATGAGATCTTCCTTTATAGCATAAGAGAATGAAGTAGAAGGGATTATGCAAAGTAAGGGTGTAACGCCAGGTCTGTGGTGCAAAAGACAGCGCTCGTCCATGATATGATCCTGGACGAGAACGCAGACCTGGTGTGTATTACAGAGACCTGGCTGGATGAGGCCTCGGCTCCTACACTTGAGGCCATGTGTCCAGCCGGTTTCTGTTACGCACAGCAGCCAAGGGTTGGTAGGCGGGGAGGGGGAGTGGCAGTCATCTATCGGGGGTCCTTGGTCTTCACCAGACCCCCTCTCCACGAGACCAAGTTTGTTGACTGCATGTACTGGAGGTTGGGCCCAAAGGGCAGTTTAGGGATTCTGCTTGTGTACCGCCCACCCCGCTGCACAGCGGACTCCCTGACCGAGGTGCTTGAGGTGGTCTCGGGTGTACGGATGCTCTCCCCCAACCTATTGGTTTTGGGGGACTTCATCATGCACGCTGAGACCGTCCTCACTGGAGCCCCTTGGGATTTCTTGGAAACCATGACTTCCTGGGACCTGCACCTTAGTAATATAGGGCCCACCCATGTAGCCGGTCATGCTCTTGACCTTGTGTTTGTCTTGGGAGGGGAGGGAAGTGCTCTGAAAATGAGGGCTGTTCTTTCTAACCCCGTGTCACGATCAGATCACTATTTGGTGAATATAGACCTCTCAATGCCGCACACCCTCCGCAGGGGACAAGGACCTATTAGGATGGTCCACCCCAGGCGCCTGATGGATCCTCAAGGATTCCTGACTGCGCTGGGAGACTTGGAGCCTGCTGAAGGACGCCCGGTCGAAGCCCTGGTGATGGAGTGGAACAGGGAGATCACTAGGGCAGTAGACCGGGTGGCTCTGAAACGTCCTCTCCCCCTGAATAGAGCTCAGATAGCACCCTGGTATACACCACGGTTGCGGAGTTTGAGATAGGAGGTGAGACGACTAGAGCGCCGGTGGCGGAAATCTCGCTCTGAAGACAATCGGACACTGGTTAGAGCAGCAATAGCGGCCTACCAGGTGGCAACAAAGGCAACAAAGAAGGGTTTCTTTGCTGCCTCTATTGCGTCTGCAGAGTGTTGTCCCAGGAGGTTGTTCCAAGTGGTCCGAAGCCTGGTCGGTCCAGTTGCTCAGGAACCCATGGAGCATTCTAAAGCCTCTTGTGACATATTTGCTAAACACTTTGCCGATAAAATTGATCGCCTGAAGAGCATGATTCCGTACGCCGTGGATACAGGAAGCGAGCTAGAGTCGGCCAGTTGCATCCCGGTCCGGTGGGATCGTTTTCAGCCTCTTCTCTCTGAGGAAGTGGACAAGGTACTCTCTACTGTGAAGCCAACCACCTGTCTACTGGATCCTTGCCCCTCATGGCTCATTATGAGCTGCAAAGAGAGGCTGAGCGAAGGGATCAAGGCAGTGGTAAATGCATCCTTGGAAGAGGGTGCAATGCCATCAGTCCTCAAGGAGGCAGTAATAAAGCCCATCTTGAAAAACCCCTCCTTGGATCCCCAAGAGTTAAATAACTTTCGCCCAGTCTCTAATTTACCATTCTTGGGCAAGGTGATTGAGCGAGTGGTGGCCAAACAGCTACAGACACACTTGGATGAAGCAGATTATCTAGATCCATTCCAATCGGGCTTCAGGACTGGACATGGAACTGAAACAGCCTTGGTTGCCCTGGTGGATGATATGAGGAGGGCATTGGATAGAGGAGAATATACTTTCCTAGTCCTCCTGGATCTCTCAGCGGCTTTTGATACCGTCGACCACGGTATCCTTTTGGATTGCCTGGAGGGATTAGGAATAGGGGGCACTGTTTTACGGTGGCTCTGTTCCTATCTCTCAGACAGGCACCAATGGGTGGCATTGGGGGATGAGGTTTCAGACCCTTGGCCTCTCAATTGTGGAGTGCCACAGGGTTCTATCCTCTCCCCCATGCTATTCAACATCTATGTAAAGCCGCTGGGGGCCATCATCAGGAGGTTTGGACTGCAGTGTCACCAATATGCGGATGACACTCAGCTCTATCTCTCGTTTAAGTCCTCACCAGAGTTGACTGTGGATGCCATGTCCAAGTGCCTGGACTCCGTAAGTGAATGGATGGGAAGGAATAGGCTGAAATTGAACCCCGACAAGACTGAGGTATTGCTCGTGGGGGACAAGAGAAGGTTGGGAGATATAGACCTGGTGTTTAATGGGGTAAAATTGCCCCTGAAAGACCAGGTCCGCAGCCTTGGGGTCATTCTTGACTCCCAGCTGTCCATGGAGGCTCAGGTTTAGGCAGTGAGCCGGGCGGCTTGGTATCAACTTCATCTGATACAGAGGCTGCAACCCTACCTTCCTGCCCATCTGCTCCCAGAGGTGATTCATGCTCTGGTCTCCTCCCGCTTAGACTACTGTAATGCGCTCTACGTGGGGCTACCCTTGAAAACGGTCCGGAAATTACAGCTGATACAGAATGCGGCAGCACGTTTGATTAAGAACAGCTGTCGCCGTGATCATATCACTCCGGTGTTAGTAGATCTACACTGGCTACCAGTTGTGTACCGGGCCCAATTCAAGGTGTTGGTGTTGACCTTTAAAGCCCTATACGGTTTCGGCCCAGTTTAACTAAAGAAGCGCCTCCAGCATCACCAATTATGCCGCCCGACAAGATCAGCCACGCAAGACCTTCTCTCGGTCCCACCGGTTAAAACAGCTAGGCTGGTGCGGACCAGAGAGAGGGCATTTTCAATTGTGGCCCCCACCCTCTGGAATTCCCTTCCTTTCGACCTTCGTCATGCTCCCTCCCTGATAGGTTTCCGCCGGGCCTTGAAGACCTGGCTCTTCAGGCAGGCCTATGGGATTTCTGGGATGGGTTAGCTTTTAATGCTGTTTAGTTTAATTATTGAATGTGGTTTTCTGGTTTATATTGTATTTTATTGTGTCAGTGTACGTCGCCTAGAGTGACCGTTAATTCGGCCAGAGAGGCGACTCATAAATAAAATTTTATTATTATTATTTTTGAACTGGTGTAAGAGAGACTAAGCTGTGCTTCAGGATGGAAGCTCACCTGTGTCAGGAATTCACTGGGTGGACCTAGGCAAGGCTCTTTCTCTGTCAGCTTCAACATCCCTAACATATACAGTGAATATTGCATTGGCTGCCTGTATGTTTCCGAGCTCGATTCAAGGTGCTGGTTTTAACCTATAAAGCCTTACACTGCTTAGGACCACAATACCTGATGGAACGCCTCTCCCTATATGAACCCACCCGTACAATACACTCAACATCAAAGTCCTTCCTCCGGGTGCCTACTCCAAGGGAAGCTGGGAGGCTGGCAACAAGGGAGGGGGCCTTCTCAGTGGTGACCCCAAATTATGGAATGATCTCTCTGATGAGGTGTGCCTGGTGCCAACACTGTTACCTTGTTGGCACCAGATCAAGACTTTCCTCTTCTCCCAGGCATTTTAGCATGCGTTTTTAAATTGCTTTTTAAAAAATGTGTTTTTAAATTTGTATATTTGTTTTTAATGTTTTTAATTGTTGTAAACCGTCCCAGAGAGCTTCGGCTATGGGGAGGTATACAAATGCAATAAATAAATAAATAAATAAATCACAGTGTTTACAGAATGGTATATAAATGTAAGCATTATTATTACTTTTCTGTCCATAGGGTGTAATGTAGCCTGGTTCTGATAATCCATTAAACTTCTAGGTTTCTTTTGTTTTGTGAAATGGACAGGTAGAAAAATTGCACATCCACCTTGATGGTTGCTGAAACCCAGATTTGGCATATGATTCAAGAACCAACCTACATATCAGGGGCAGCCATATTTCAGAAACTGAGGTGGGCTGGGCTGAAATGTCTGTACCTCACCACCCTGGACTGTTCAATATGTGACTGAAGAAGCAGAACAAAATGGAATGAGGGGAGAGAGAAAAAGAGAGTTGAGCTCTCCTTTATTGCAAAAATTAGATGCCTCTGTATGGTCACATGTGCAACAGAAATTATATGGCGAGGAGAATAAGATGCCCTTCCTCACAATCCCTAGCACATGCCTTATTTGGGGTTATGGGGAGAGTTGGATTCTCCCCATAGAACTACAGCTGGATTGAAGCTCCTGTCTGTTGAAACAGAGGGGAGGGATATGGGTAATTGCGTGCAGGGAGACAAGTAAAGATTTTAGTTTCTGAATTCCAACTGTGGCTTTTAGGGTGTTTTCTTTAAGAGCCTGGGAGAGAGGTGATTCATGCAGCAATCATGTTTGTCCTTTGACGTACTGGGCTTCTGCTAGGAGGAAGGGCGGGATATAAATTAAATAATAAATAAATAAATAATAAATAGATGGAGTCACCTGACTGAGCTAGGGTTACCAGTTCCATGGCCTGAGACTGATCCTGTATCTTTAGGAGAAGAGAAAATCAGTCAAGTGCAGGCGTTCTTGCAACTCTGTAATGGGAAAAAAACCACAAGGTGGAATTCTCCCTTCTCCCTGCACAACTTTTAAAGATACAGAAGACCTCTTGGTTGCCCGGCCCGGCCTCCAAGAGGTCTTCTATATCTTTAAAAGTTGTGCAGGGGGGAGGGAGAATTCCATCTTGTGGTTTTTTTCCATTACAGAGTTGCAGGAACACCTGCACTTGGCTGACTTTCTCTTCCCCTAAAGATACAGGATCAGTCTCAGGCCATGGAACTGGCAACTCTAGACTAAGCACAGGATGTCATTAAGGTGTTAGACCATTGACTCACCCTGTTTAAAAGCTATATAACAGCAGAGGTGGAAACAAAAGGCAAAGAGAAACTCTGATAACGGCTGAGACCTGTAAGTGGTGCTGGATCAAGAGAGAGAAACAGACATGTTTTGGCTATGCTTAAAGGAGTTTCCCATAGCTCACAGAAACTAAGTCACAGATAAGTATGAGATTATGCATGAAAGCTGGGTACTGTTTAACTGCCTTTCAGTTGACCTGTATAATTGCATAGAAGGTTATTATTTTATCTGTTATAGGCTCTGCATAGGCAATTGTGTATTTCTCTGCTAACTGTTTAAGTAAGAAATAACTCTATTTCTTTAATCACAATGTTTTGTTGTTCACAAATCCAAATGAACCTCTGATCAGGAGTAGCTACCCTGAAACAGAACCCCTGCCTCACTCCACATTATAAAAGAACAGTGCATATATGTAAATATATATGTATGTTCCTGCTATGTCTAGTTTGACCTTCAGATCAAATGCCAAGCCTGACCTGCCACAACCATAGGCAAATAGATTAAGCTTAGCTGCATGAACAAATAAGGCTACCCAAACTTGTATAGTTTCTCTTGCATGGGAAATGAGGTATACTTTGCACATTTATTTGTATTACTAGGGGCTGCATCCCTGCCTGCTCCACTCACCAACCCCCACCACTCCCCCAACATTAACACTCTAGAGCTTCGCCTTGCTACACCATGCAACTACTAACTTCCCAACCCCATTTCTGAAGCCACTTGTGAAGTTCCCCTTTAAGACCTCTTTGAGTCAGCTGAGAGTAATGGTCAGCTGAAGGGATGTAGCTCATTAAAAAGAGGTGGGAAGTATAGTGAATTATGGCTAGGCCTAGGTATACTCATTATGCTTGTTTTGCTTGTACTTAGAATAAAGTTTTTTTTATTACCTACTTCTTGACTTGTCTCTTGGACACAACATATTTGGTGACGAAGGATGAATCTTGTATCACTGAACCCACCGGTACCTTTCCTTCAAAGTCCTGGTGAGCCTCCAATTACATTCTCTGTTTGGATTCGGATGTTTGAAAACTATCTGCTTGTAGCTTATGACATAGAAATCTCTGAAACAAGGAAATGTGCATTCCTTATCCACTGTTTGGGAGTTAAAGGGTAGAATATATTTTATACACTCCCTCTTGTTGATGATAAATACAAAACAGCATGCATGGTTTTAAAGAACTTTTTTGTGCCAAAGGTGAATGTAGTAGTTATTCACTACAAATTCTGTCAGCATAAACAGAAACTGGGGAGTCTACAGTACAATATATTGCTAGTCTAAGAGATTTAATGAGCTCCTGTAATTCTGAAGATATGGCAGACAAGATGATTAGAGACCAGTTGGTTGAAAAGACAAACATGCCTTGTGTACGAGAATGCTTAATCCTAGAGATTGATTTTACATTGTAGAAAGCTATGATTATCATGACCCAAATGGAGACTGCTTTGACAGAAGCCAAAATAATGAGCTCAGATAATGGTGGCACAGTGCAGGCAGTAGACTCCCAGCATAAAAGTTATTTTACAAGACAGACAGAGGACCCCAAAGAAAGAGCCGGCTAGAACAGCCGTTGCGTCGAAGTGCAATAAAATGTTTTTGTTGTGGGTCTTCACAACATCTTACGAGTCATACAGGATGTCCTACTAGGATGGCTCAATGTAATTATTGCAAAAAATGGGACACTTTGCCAAAGTATGTAGGAATAACCAAGTATGTTCCATTACAGTGCCAGATGTTACTATTTTGAGCATGTACAGGATTAGACCTACACGTATTGCTGAAAAAATATTGTATACTGTTAATATTTCTGCTATACCTGCAGGGGTGTCCAAGAACATTGCATTAATGCTGCAAACTGGTTCAGCAGTTTCTATATTACCTGAAACAGTTTATTTGAATTACTTTGGAAATGTGCCACTTACAAAACAAAAATTGTAGTTGGTGTGTTATTTGAAGAACCAAATTCTTATATGTGCCTGTAAAAGTGACTTTGGGGCCATGTTGTACATCTATAGAGTTTTATATTGTGCATAAGGGCACTCCTGTCCTTGGCAGGGATGTATTTTCTGCATGGAATCTTAGAATAGTTGATGGACAAGTTGTTCCTCCTCAGTTAAGTGTTACTGCAGTGCAAACACAAATTCCCATGCAGTTGGAAAACCAAAGTGAAGGCAAACTTGGTTGTGCATATGGATTTATTCATAAAGTTAAAATGAAACTGAATGTGATACCTGTACACTAAAAGTTATGACATTTACCATTTGCTGAGAGATGCAGTATCAGAAGAGATTAAGAACTTAGTACAAAATTATATTATTGAGGAGGTTGAAAAAAATGGTGGTATCCACCTTTGTGTGGATTTGATGGAGCCAAATAAAGCCATTGTGATTGATAGCCACTCTCCTCCACATATAGAAGAAGTCTTTGTAGAACTTCAAGGAACAACAATGTTTTCTACTCTTGACCTGCAGAGTGCATATCATCAAGTCATGCTGCATAGAGATAGTAGAGATCTTACAGCAGTTATCACATATGATGGATTATTTCACTTTAAATGTATCCCCTATGGATTGGCATCAGCATAGTGCTTTTCAAAAAAAAATGATGTCATCAATTCTTAGGCATGAGAAGGGGGTTCCATGTTATTTGGATGATATTATTTTGTATAGTAATACTCCTGAACAGCATGAGAGTAATTTACAATCTGTATTAGACTGTATTAGTGTAGCAGGCTTGAAGCTTAATCTGGATAAATGTAATCTTAGACAAACTGAACTTTCTTTTCTGGGGCATATAATTTCACCACAGGGGTTGAAGCCTAACCCAGATCATGTGTTAGCAATCCTAGAGACACCTGTTCCTAGAGGTATGCAAACCTTGCATTCCTTTTGGGGTCTTATTTCATGGTATGCCAAATTTATTCCAAACTATGCACTTGTTGTGGAGTCTCTTCCTCTGGTACGAGGAAGTCAAGTTTGATTTGGACAACTGCTGCAGAAGTCAGTTTTGAGAAAGTGAAAGGCCTAATTGTTAATAGTCCTGCACTTGCATTGTTTAATCCTGCATTACCTGCAATTGTGACACAGATGCTTCTGATTATGGATTAGAAGCTGTACTTACCCAACTTCATGGGGATAATACTGAAAGGACTGTGGCATTTGCATCAAGAACACTTACTGAGGCCGAGAAGAAATATACAGCTATTGAAAAAGAAGCACTCGCTTGTGTTTCGGTTAATGAGGAGGACATATTTATGGGGTCATGTATTTAAATTATGTACTGATCACAGGCCTTTAACATCATTATTAACTACAAAAGGAGTGAGATGAGTAGCAAACTGTATTGCCAGATGATCAACAAAATTACTTTCTTTTACATATGAAATGGAGTATAGACCAGGGTCCCAAAATCTGACAGCTGATTGTTTATCTTGGTTGCCTTTACCATCATCTGAAATGCCGTTGGAAGGTGATGAAAAAGTAGTTGCATTTATTGCTATGACTCTTACTGCAGTTACACAAGAGCAGCTTTTAGTTGCATGTCTGGTATGCCCAATCCAACAAAAGTTACAGGAATTCTTGACAGGCAGGTGGCCAAATAAAGAAATCTTAACCTTATTTTAGAATACATAATGAACTCTCTTTGCAAGGGGGTTACTTATTGCGGGGAACACACCAGCTACTTGTCCCAGAGGAATTACAATCAATGTTCATATGTTTGGCACATGATACCCATCAAGGGATTGTTAAAACCAAACAGAGACTGAGAGATTTGTATTGGTGGCCAGGGATGGATTCCCAAATTGAGGCAGCTATAAAATCATGCATTACTTGCCAATTACATGATAAGACAACAATCCTCCCTCGGTATGTCATGGGAATCACTAACTACCTTAGACCCTAACACAATTAAAGTTACCATACACAGGAGATTAAGAGACATAGACCTCCAGCGGGACATAGCCAACACTGCCAAAACCTGTTCCCCATTATACTCTGGCTTGAGATTTTTTACCCCTCTCCCTGCCCCATATTTAGAGTTCCTAGACCGCCCTTCCCACAGATTAGCCTTTACTAGGGCCAGGTTTAATTGCCTAACATCTGCCCTTCTAGAAGGCCACTATCGGGGCATCCCACAAGACCAACGCATCTGCTCTTGTCCCTGTAACGAAATCGAATCCCTTACACATGTCCTTTTTATCTGCCCCTTCTATACCACCCCACGAGACAAGTTCCTAAAACTCTTATTGAAATATCTTCCACCACACTGTACATCTACAGACCAATTACATTTCCTACTATGTGGTAAGGACAAATCCATTTCGTTTGGGGTTGCCAAATTCCTTTATTTGGCTCAATTTATATGTGGCAAAATTCCTCACTAACTCTCTGCAATGATAGCTTCTATTTGCATACCTTTTACTGAAATTTTATTTGTCTGTTCTTTTAAACGTTTCTATGTAACTTTTTGTATAACGGGTCACTGACCGCACAATTAAAGAATTGATAAGACAACAATAACTTGTTCATCATCACTACAGCCTGTTCCATTGCATATTAAATTAAATGTGCTGGAGTTTTAAAATCTAACCCATATAGACCCTCTAAATCTGTTATGAAGGAGGTTGCTGAGGAATTTTTTTAAAGGGTATACAGACTATTATTGGGGTGCAAAGGAACAACAATTTGAATGTGTCTCTTTTGTTCAAATTAAGAAACCTGGAATGTTGCAGAAGGGAGAATATAGATTTGCATCTCTTCGTAAAGTTGTTGAACGAAGAGGCCCTTATACTTATAAATTTTCTGATGGTTGTGTGTAGCAAGCTTCTTATTTGATTCCAGCAGTCTGAGGCAGATGAGCAGTCTGTGTTAGATGGTTTTTCTATGTTGCCAGCATTGCAGACTATATCAGAAGCTGTCACAGACCAACCACAGAGTGAACCAGAAAGATGGCCTGTCCAAGTTAGATGACCACCTACTTAGACTAAGGATTATATTATGGGGATGTGAGAGTATGTGGGTTTCTTATGAGAAGGAAAAATGTGGAGTTCATTTTTAAGACCTCTTTGAATCAGCTAGAGTAATGGCCAGCTGAAGGGATGTAACTCATTAGAGAGGTGGGAAGTATAGTGAATTATGTCTAGGCCTAGGTATACTTGTTATGCTTGTTTTGAGTGTACTTAGAATCAAGGTTTTTTATTACCTATTTCCTGCCTTGTCTCTTGGAACCAACACCTTCTATTCTGCAGCCCTGCTTTGCACCACCGTTTTCACCTTCACCTCAAGTTTTTCCAAAGACTCCTCTGATCCCCATGTGCCTGCATCCTGGGTCTTTACTTTCAAGATCAATCCCCAACCCCCTGGTCAACTGTTCCTGGGCAGACACTCCCTGTGCCTCACCTCACCAGGGCTGAGTTGCAATCACCGCCAACCCTGGAAGGTCGGTAGACTGCCACCACCCTTTAACCTGGTTTTCCACTCCAAGTAAAGGGAACTCGGACCACCCACTAGAATGACAAAGATCCCCAAGAGCAAGAGCTATGGTTACACTCCTTGCCCTGGAACATTAAACCTGGAATAAGAATCAGTAGTCAGTAGCATCATAGTCAAGGACTGGATTTAGAGCCAAAGACCCCAATAATAAGAGGTAGTTTATTAAAAGATATAAGGGTGCACATAAAAAGAGCAGCATACAAATTCCTTTAAGCCCAATCACCCCCAACATTAGGCTTAGTCAACACTTACATAAACACAGTGAGAGGTTCAACAGACAAGAAAACAACAAAGCTTACTAACCTGGCTAATACTCCAACACGTATAAGAGGCTGAGTCCATGAAGCTCCATATACCACAGAACATCCATAGGCGAGTCAAGATGAATGGAACAAGAACAATTAACTGAACGATAACCCTTCTTTTTATGGGATTTTGCTGGCAACAGCAAGAGGGCCAATTAGCCAATCCAGGCACCACTTTGATGATGATGGAATAGCGTAGAAAGTTCACATTGGCCAGACTCTGATTTAAAGCACTCAAACCTCCTGACTTTGATATCGGGAAGCAGATAAGGCTCAGCTGCCTCTCCCTTAGAATAATATTTTGCAGCTTGCTGGTACAAAACACCTTACTTTTCCCAGCACTGAGCATCCCAAAAATCTTTGCAAAAACAACAACCCATAATTCTATCTGGCTGAGCCATTTTACTTTGGTCACCCTTCACTATTCTTGACAAAATTCATTCCTCTTCCTCCTCTTCTGCAATTCCACTTTGAACACAGACCACCCCCATGGGAACTTCCTGCATCTTCCTCCTCCCACACATTGCATCTACTAAGCACCTTTTCACTTTCCACCCCATTAGAAAGCCATCACCCTCCTGTTCTGCAGCCCATTTTCATTTTCACCCCCATTCCCATGCCTCCCATTCCCATGCCTCCCATTCCCATGCCTCCCACTCCCATGCCTCCCACTCCCACGTCCCATGCAATCTCATCTGCACCTCTATTTTCACATTCACCATTTTCCTCCCTTTTTTAATTTCCCCTTGCACACAGACCACACCATTTCCATGGCTCCTCCTCTGTTCTGTAGCTTGTTTTGCACGCACGCATGCATGTGCTCTCTCTCTCACACACAATTGTGTATGTTGCTGAATCTTTAAGATGAATATAATCTTTAGAGCAAGCCCACCATTTACCTTGTTCAGTTAGAGAAGGTTAAGTTCAGTAATATTTTTTTTAAAAAAATCTTAATAAAATATCTGTTCTAAATTACTACATTGAATCTGGAACTTCATGTTGAAGAAACAGATGGTACCAGGAGTGAAATACATTGTTTAAAGGTACTATGAAATATTTGATGGCTTCACATCTTTTATCTCTCTCCTATGAGGCAACTGAGAAATAGAAGAGGGAGACATTTGAGTACATTGAGAAAGGAGGACGACAAAAGGGAGGAAAGTGGTGGTTCTAAACAGTGGCAGAGGTCTGAGCGAAGCAGGGATTGAAAGGCACTGAGATAAAAATGGTGGTTTTAAAGAATGGCAGAGATTTGAGTGAAGGAGGGATTGAGAGACAGAGAGAAAATGGCACTTTAAAAGTGGCAGAGGTTTGAGTACAGTGAAAAGGGAGTTGGGAAAGGCTCTGTTTATTAGTTGCTGTGTTGTACCCATCTCTGCTACATCTCCTGGTTAAAATGTTTTAAAAACAAAAAAACCCTAATGATCCTCCCTTGCCAATCTATCCAGACCTCTCTTGTTGTTTTAAATCACCACTTTCCCCTGTCAATGTCCTCCCTTCTTGCTCCCATATCATGTCCATTGCCATGACCATCTTCTCTTTTGCACTCCTACCCCACCTAACTTCATGCAAATTCCAGGATTGTGATGAAATGAAAATGCAGCACTGCAAATCCTCCAGTGGGGGCTGAGTGATAACATTTTATGTTTGTATTATATGTAAGATAACATATGTAAACAAACACTTCACTAAGTTTTTGATTTCCAAACATTAGTTCATCCCTCCAGTGTTCTTCTGGAACACTACTTACCTAAAGCTGTGTTTGTATGTTTCTTGTAACTGAGCTAAATAAAACAAGGTAAGGCCAACACATACCTGTGTCTGCAATATGTCAGGGAAATGAAACTGAACCCACAAGCTTGTACAGAGAAAGGAACAAAGCAGAGGTGGAGTTTCATTTTATGAGTACTTCTATCTACTGAAATATAGTGGCTGCCACACTGGGGACTTTTTCACAGTTTAATCAACAACTGCAAACCTGAGAAGAGTACTCAAAAGATACTGACTTCCCTTTCCACTGCTAATCATATAACAGATGAGGATAAAAAGAGAACTGTCCTACACAGTGGGGGGGAGGGGGCTTTCATCTAGGAGTTATTGAGAAAACAATTAACCACTGTAAAGTAAAAAGACAGAACTTTTCAAAAGTTGGTGAATCTGTTGAAAAACTATTTTACCCAGAGTTCAGTGAAATAATGGTATGATTTGAATTTAACTCCAGTCCTCTTCATGCATTACACCAGGGGTTACCAAACAGCTCCATTCAGATGGCCCATGCCAGGTTTGTAGATTTGTGTTAGAAGATGGGAGATTAATTGTATTAAATATGAATGTTGGTTTTTAATTGTATTTCTGTTGCTTTTATTTCTTGTGTTGTATTTTATTGTACTACTGTTTGAAGTCTATGGAATTCAAATTGTAATACAACAAAATACAATATATAAGAAATTAAAAAGGAACAAAAATACAATTAAAACATACAATATCTACATTACAATATCTACAACAGGCAGAAAAAATCACTAAGTGATCTGCCAAGACCCACAGGAATTTTCAAGTGGTCCGTGGAGAGAAAAAGTTTGGAATCACTTCATTACATGATTCCTGGGGATCAGTGCTGTATTCTTGGCCTGACCTCCCCCCCCCTCATACTGGTCATGCTGCCTGGCCCTTCCTTTACAACTTCATGTGGTAGCATGGTCTCTGGCAGTGAAGAAGCATGTACGAAAGCAGCTACACATGTGTAGGTTTTAGGGTTGCCAGGTTCAATCCCTGAGACTGATCCTGTATCTTTAGCAGAAGAGAAAGTCAGCCAAGTGGAGGTGTTCTTGCAACACTGTAATGGGAAAAACTACAAGGTGGAATTCTCCCTTCCCTTGCACAACTTTTAAAGATATAGAAGACCTCGTGGAGGCCGGGGCTGGCAATGAAGAGGTCTTCTGTATCTTTAAAAGATGTGCAGGGGGAAGAGAGAATTCCACTTTGTGGTTTTTCCCATTACAGGGTTGCAAGAACACCTGCACTTGGCTGACTTTCTCTTCTCCTAAAGATACAGGATCAGTCTCAGGGATTGAACCTGGCAACCCTAGTAGGCTTCCATGTGATTTTAATACAGGCACAATTGGGTGTCCTGAAAACTTGGAAGCCCTACATGAGTGGCTACACACGCTTAGGCTTCTTCACTGCAGACAGCAATGCTAATATGTATGCCCAATGCTAGGGATGGAGTGCAGAGCAGAGCACTGCTTCCTAGGAATCACACGATGCCCCCTTTATGCTTGTACCATGCGAAGTAGGACTTCCCAATGAAGGAGAAGGGGTGAGGCAGTATGTGGCAGAACTAACGAAGCTTTCTCAAAATTAGAACTGTGATGCAGCTGTGGCCTAGTTCTCACTAAGGCATTGAACTTGTATCTGGGCTGTACCTTTTTGTACTGCAGAATAGGATTCATGTGATGGAATGTTCCTCAACACAAAAAATCAGGAATAAAACAAAAACCTTCACATAGAAAACTAAATGGCAGGAAAGAGGATATATCATAGTCTTCTCCTTGACATCCTACTTTTCCATAGGTGGGTTTTTTGTTATTGCTGGGTCTCATGGGAGACCCAGTCTGCAGTACTGCAGCCTAGAAACAAGCTTACCACTTCAAGAAGAACTGTGTTTAACACAGATGGGGAAACTTTTGCTCTCAAGACACTGTTGGACTCCAACTCCCATAACCCCTAGCCAGCATGGCGAGTGGTCAGGGCTGATAGGACCTGGAGTTCAACGTTTGGAGAGCCATAGGTTCCTCTTCCCTGGGATGTAAGGACATGGTAGTAAGTGGAATTAGTGAACAAAGTCCTTCCCCACTGGGATTTCTTGTTCCAAGGCTGTACCTTTGCTTTCCAGCCACAGTTTTCCTAGATGCAGTCAGTAAGATGACCTCTGCTCCCCCCTCTGCAAACAAAGGTAAGAGTTTTATGTCCCCCCTTTTCTTTAGCTTACAAGCGGAAGATGATCAGGTTTTTGTGAGCATCATTTTTCAGTGCTCACTGAAAAATTCAAAGTTTGTAAGTTGCTTTTGAAGTGATAAGGAAGTTAATCTTTGGCTCCACTTTGAAGTTAGCCCTGATTATTCAGTCTGAAAATAAAAGTGCACAGGAAAGATTCAGACATAACATTCCTGCGAACAAAAGAAGAGGAAAATCATACATAGTTGACAAAAGGAAATACATTTAAATTTTCAAAAAATATCTGAAAAGTAATCTTTGTAAAACAGGAAACTATTGTGTTTCATGAACACCCCAAAATTGGAAGTGAAAATTGAAATTCAGGAGAATGTGTCACAGCACTATGCAAATTTAAATTGTGCACAAATACAGAAAAAGCTCTTACAATGCTGTGAAGTTCAAAACGACACTCTGATATTAAGGGCTCATCCAAACGGAGCGGGATAATCCATGTTTTCCATATCCGGTTTGTCATCTGACAGTCCTCACTTTGCCTGTTTGTTCGCTCTTTTCCGATTAAAAAAAATGCTTTTTTTGTGCCCGCACATGCAGCGGGAGGACCTGTACTTCTTCTCGCTTTTTCCCAGCTCCGCCCATAACACTCCCCCTATCAGCCAATTGGTCCACAAAATAAGACATATGCTCCTCTCCCCTTTGCAACGAAGCACAATATCGCGCATGCGCTTGACTGTAACAGCGCAAAAGTTTGAATTTCCTATGCGTGTAATGGAGTTCCTTGCCGCTCGCCACTCTGGAGCAGGGCCGGCGGGGTTTGTGTGTGCTGATATGCCAATAATTCCTGTATTTTTGTGTGCTTGTATTTGCGATATAACGCAAAAACGAATGTATGTGTTTTTGCCTTTATGCATAGTAAACATTCTGGAGATACACAGGGCTGGCAAGTCTCAATCAGCAGAGAGAGCAGAAGGCTGCAGGCAAGAATGAAATCCTGGCCTGCAGCCAGGGGTTCCTAGCCAAAGGATGCTGAATGCACTCTGGAGAGGGAGAAGGGGTGCCTGGGTGACTGGCATCCCTTCCTTCTCCATCATCTGCTGCCCCTTTTGCTCGGCGCCTTGCCTGGCAGCACCCCCTGCCAGCTGCTGCTGTGCTGCCTGAGCTCTCCTCCCCTTTTTGCCACTCTGTCTGGCTTCTCTCTGATCCACCCCTGGGCTTCCAGAGTGCTCTAGCCCACCACTTCGCTCTACAAGTGGCTGGAGCGAAGGGGCAGCAAAAACGATCTCCCGCTCTCCCGAGGAGGGGGCCAAGGGCTCCAGGGGCTTTGCGGGGGATAGGGCATCCCTCCGAGAGCCCTCACCACCCCCATCTCCCCCTCCACTGCCACCTCCTCCCCAACAGCCAGGCTTGCACTGCAACCGCCTGCTTCCTTCTTTTGCTCTCTCTTTCTCTGCTCTGGCTGCTCCATGTTAGGTAGCCGTTCCCCCCCTTCACCAAGCCGCCGATCAGCTGGGCTGACAGCTGAGCCATCAGAGCGTCCCACAGCTGATTTGGCAGCCCCCTCCCCTCGCTGCTTGCTGCCCAGCTCTCCCTCAGACTGGTGAACATAGCTCCCTCAGGCTCCTGTGAGGAAAGGGGTTGCCTGGGAGCCTCCCTGGGGTCTTCCCCCGTGTGGGGGTGGCCTGGCATCACTGCCTGCTCTCTCCCCAGCTGGCCCTCGCCACCAGCGACCCCTTCCTCCACTCTCCCTCCAGAGCCTCCTTAGATGGTTGCGGGTGGCCATCTAGCAAACCACTTATATGCCAATAATTCCTGTGGGGTTTTTGGTTGTATTTGTGATATTTCGCAAAATCAACTGTATGCTTTTCTGCCTTTATGCATATTAACATTTCTGGAGATACACACGGCTGGCAATTCCACTTATTTCTCCAGAACAGCTCTTCCCCATTCTCTCTCTCTCTTGCTCTGCCTGCCTCTTCCTCTCCGTGTAGGCAGCGTTGGCGGCATCAGCGTCAGGGAAGAGCTACTGAGAGAGGCTTCCCAACCACTTCGGGCAAAACTTGATGCTCCGTTGCCTTCACTCCGCTCCTTCTCCCTTTCCTTCCCGTGGCCCTGTACAAAGTGCCAGGCTCTCGCTTTTCTCTGCTGTGTGTGCCCGTGCATGTCTTTCTGTCTCTGAGCGAGGAGGAAAGAGCAAAGCAAGCTCCCTGTACCAACCAGCTGCACTTGAGTGAGACCAGCCAGGAAAAGGGGGGCTTTACAAACAACCACAATTGCCGCCCAGTTCGCACACTGGCTAAAAATTAACGGCTGTTTCTGCTTCTGTGCAGTAGAAATTGCAGAGCCCCTCCCCACACCACCCCATTGCTCTGATTGGTTGTTTTCCCGGGCTTTCCCTGGTCATTTTCGAACATGCGCAAAAGTGGAAATACATGATTGGCTGTGAATGAGAGAAGGGGTATGGGGAAACGCCCAAGCAATGCCCACGGAACGCCTCCTGCTCTAAAGTCCGCGGTATTGCATCCTAGCGCCTGAAGGTACAGCGGATGATTCCCTGTTTAAAAAAGCAAATCACATTTTTTGCGGTAATGCCAAAGCATATTTAACAGTGAGAAAGTCCACTTTAACAGGTGATGTATGGACCATGGAAAATTAATGAACACACAAAGCGATCATATCACAGATTATACAGTCATCTGGATGAGCCCTAAGACAAATTGCCGACTTCAGGCATTCTGCATTTTTAGGTGTGGAGAGGGGATGGGACTCCATGAGCTGGCCCCATCCACCCCTACCCATATGGAGTTGGAAGGTCTGAATGGGAATTGCAAGCATGTTCAACAGGGTCCCTGATGACAGGAAAAATTGTAACCACAGAACACCTGAAGTGGGCTAAAGTGACAGTTTGATATAAAGATATAGTGAGACATTTCCTAATGGTACCAGTTCCAAGTTGTGGCCCTAACTAGAGAACCATTAATTTACTTGTCATTACATTGAAAGAAGCAAGTACATCACTTTACAATGGAAGGGGAAGTACCTCTAAAGAAAAATTATTAAACAAATATCATTAAGTCTAGGAGGAACCAGCTGCTCTGAAGGGGGTTCTTGGAAAACTACTTATTAGTAGTTAGCTGCTTTGACACTGTACTTTATTCTGTTATTCGGACAATTTCTTACCTGGTAATTTGCGCATTATATTTGATCTTTCACACGACGCACAAGCTAGCTCCAGAATTCTAGTGGAATGTAGTGGAAGTTTAGCGCAAATTTCTGTGATAAATGATACCAGAAATAATCCGTTAGCAAGGCTGGGAACCCGGAAGATTGCAGGAGTTTTTCACTAGCTACAGCTGCTCATGTGACAGGCATCCCAGCATGCAGTGCATTCCCACCCTTTAGTCGAGCAGGGTTTTTTGTTTTTGTTTTTTTTGCCTGACAAATGTACCGGAATTCCGGCACTGGCACAGATAGCAGCAGCATTTCCCACACACACCCCTGTCTTGATACAACTAAAACAATTTAAGAAGTCAGATCCTAAAGGGAGAGGGCTTGCATGGCGACAGGACGAGATCTTAGACCTCCTACACAGTGGGGAACAGGGCTCATGGGTCAGGGATGAAAACAAGCCATGTGAAAGACAGTTGCATGAAATGCTGCTATATCAGCTGAAAAAGCTGCTCTTCCTTAATGCAACAGGTACTGCAGTGTGAAAGAGATTTTAGAAATCAGGACAGAAGTGTTACCTTTTTAATCCATTAAACTAACGCAATCAGCCCCATGTGTGAAAGCAGTCCATCTCATTATTTCAAACTCAGATATGTACCATTTCCAGTGAAAGAAAAAAATTAAGGTGGAGTTAAAAAGACTGCAGGAAATGATTATGACTTAAGTTTGTAGAATGGGCAACCCTAGTCATATCTACTAAAACCAGATGTTTCTGAGCATGTCATATGTATTTATAAGAGGACTTAGGTAAGGGGATTTGCCAGGTGTAGTCATTAATCCTGTATTCAGACCTCAGCCATGTCTTTGCTTCAGGGATCGGGGAAGGGATACTTCGACCAACTACTAGTTGAAGGACTATGCCTGAGGCCAGTTTATATTTCTCAAGGACCAAATGAATTCACATGACACTTAATCAGCGCAGAGCAGTTTCGGGCTGAATAAGGGGCCTTGGGCTAATTTTGTGGTGTTTCAACACACACAAATAGATCAGGGGATGTCTTTATCACACTGACCCATGTCAGAAATCCTCCTTGAAAACAGAAACTGAAAAAAGTTACTCTGCAAGCTTATTCTTGAATATAAATTCAGAGCCACATTTTTAACTTGTTCAGTCTTCAATGCTAGGAAGTATGTACATAGTCACCAAGAGAGACTGGTGAGCTTCCAGCTAAATGTCAAGCTCAGTTTGTTTTGTATGCAGACTCAGGGTAACCTTTTAGCCTTCAGTGATTTCTTAGTGCATAGTTTGTGGTGGGTGGGGGAGGATATATTTGTATCCCTTCCTTTTATAATATATATATCTGTTGGGATAACTAGATTATGACACAGCCTGCCAGGGGAGATTTGCCTGGCTCCATCTTTGCTTGCTTCTTAATGGTAATGAAATCTTAATTATTTTCTGAAGCTCTTGATTTTTTTATTAATTGCAGTGTTTCAGCTATGATCTGTTGATGTGTTTTTCTATGATGTTTTCATATCTGAATTGTTCAATTGTTTTAATATCATCGATCTTCGACAAATTCTGTAAATTCCCCACTTGTTTGTATTTTATACACAAAAGAATATAGTGTTCATGTGTACTGTTAAAGGGTGTACAACGACATCAAATTCAGTTTGGATCAAGCAGTTCAGGAAGCAGTCCAGCTCATCCTGAAACACTGTCTGCCTGATATGACTTGGGGTCTGTATCTGAATCTCCTTTGTGAAAAATGAAGATCCATCCCCACCCCACTATTCACAATTATGGAGAGTCAAAAACATATCTAACTCTGTTTCCTTTGAGACATTAGTGAATAAAATATGCAGGCACAGTAGTCCATTCAGTGGAAATTAAACCTGCTAAATTATACGCAAATACATCCAGAAGCTTTTCAAATAGGTGCCTCTCGTTTCTTTATTTCATGTTTTATGTATAGGCTTTTATAGCTAGGGATAGATGAGAATTTCACTAAAATAAAACTTGCCACTGGACTTCCCCATAGTTCACATTTTTGCAATCTTTACAGACCAATACTCAATGCTGTGAACTTCCACAGCTTTTCCCAACACCAGATTATTATTTTTTTTTAAAAAAAGCTGCACTGAATATATTATCATTCCCTGTGCTTTGTTGCTGTGCTAAGGTTAAACTGACCAGCATTAGTCTTTGCTGTGCTAAAGTGAAGCTGACCAACATGAGGCTTTGCTTTGCGAAGGTGAAATTGGTTAACATGCATCTTTGCTTTGCTAGCACCTTAAACTGATCAGCATGCATCCTTGTTTTGCTAACATGAAACTGACCAGGCGATCTCTCACTTTTTCCCACAGTTGGGGGGATCCAATATGACTTGGGAGCAGGAAGAGGTAGTGAAGGGGATTGGATGGGTGGGCACGGGGCAGAGAGAAAGCCTATTTCCTTTTCTTTCATTTCCTTTCCAATATGAAAACATTATTATAAATAACGATAACAGTATTGTTATTTTTGGGGAGGAAAAATGAACCATTAAAAGCAAAGGATTATGGACAAATAACTAAAATGGACCATAATCACCTGCTAGTTCAGTGGAATACAATCCAAACTAGCACTACCAAGCATATCCTAGTCCTATTTATAACCCATTCTTCACCATGCAGTCCCAGGACACGTTTTATATATAATTAACTGCAAGGAAACATATATTAACATTAAATTGAAGGGATATTTTGATCTTATCCTCCATCCCCCAAGACCTGTGCCTGATGTCAAAATGTATAAAGGAAAACCTCAGTGGGGAGGGCATTCTACAACTTGGGACCACTTTTGTGAGAAATAGCCCTCTCACACACTGCCACCTGACATTTTCACAGGGTGGTGGAACTGCCAGTATGGCCTCCCCTGTAGATGTCAGCACCCAGGCAGGTCTGTATGGGAGGAAGCACTCCTTCAGATATTTGGGACCCAAGAAATGCAGGGCTTGCATGTAAACAGAAACACCTTGATTTGGGTTTGGAGGCACACAGGCAACCACTGCTGGTCTTTAAAAACCATTGGAATATATTCATGGACAGTAGTTTCCATCGGCACCCAGTCACTGCATTCTGTATCTTCAAAGACAGCTCCACATATAGTGTATTACAATACTCCAGTCTTGAGGTTACTCGAGTGTGGAGCACTGCAAGCAAGCTATCTCTGTCCAGGAAGTGTTGTAGTTGGTGAGCCAACTGGAACCAGAAATAGACACTCCAAGCTCCTGAAGCCTCCTCAGCCTCAAGCGACAGTGATGGGTAAAGGAGCACCCCAAGTTTCTTACCTGATATCTCTAGAGGAGTGCAATTCATCAAGAACAGGTTGCCTACTCTCCTCCCAGACCCAAGAGCCTGCAGCACACAGCCTCCATCTTGTCTAGATTCAATTTCTGTTTATTGACCCACATCCCACTCATTACTGCCTCCAGCCAGTCGTCCAGCACCTGACCTGCCTGTTTTGATTCAGATGGCACAGACAGATAGAACTGCTTATCATCAGTATACTGAAGACACCTCATTCCAACACCCCTGATGACATCCCCTGGAGGCTTCGTATATTGAATGTTGAATAGCATGGTGGACAAGTACAACTCCTGTGGAAACCAGTTTAATTTCCATTATGTCAATAACAGTTTCCTATTACTACTCTCTGGAAATGTTCTCAAAGGTAGGAGCAAACCATTGCAGTGCAGTATCCTCCACTCCCATCCCACAGAGCCATTCCAGGAGAATACTGTGGTCCACTGTGTCAACAGCTGTCACAAGGTGAATGAGAATCAACAGAGTAGTACTCTTCCAGTCCCCTTCCCAACAAAGTTATCAACCATGGCAGTTTCAGTGCCATACCTGAGCCTGAACCTGGATTGAAAAGAATCGAGATAATCCACTTCTAAGAATGGTTGCAGTTAAACTGCCACCACCTTCTTAAGAACCTTGCCTAAATAGAGAATATTAGCATATGTTTAACAGTTCCTGGTCTGGGGAGATCCTCTTAAGGAGAGACTGCACCACCACCTTTTTAAGGGGCAATGGTACCTCCCACTCCTGCAATAAGGCTTTGACTGGACTAACCCAGTTAACATCACTACCATCCCGGTTAGCTCTTATGAGCCACAATGGGCAAGGCTTGGTTTGATCCCTTCCAGTAGCTTGTCCACATCATTAGGTTGCAATCATTGAAACTCATCCAAGTTAAAAGAAACACTCAGTGGTGGACACCTCCTCCAGAATAATCCTAATAGTGGTAGCTAATTCTGGAAAAATCTGGGCAATTTTATCCTCAAAGTTCCTTAAAAATGTGTCATGATACGCTTCTCAAGATTCAGACAACCTCTCCATTTGGCCAGATGTTATAAGCCCTGTCACCATTTGGAATAGCTCCGCTGGATGACTACTCAAAGATGCAATGGTGGTGCAGAAGTAGGTCTTCTTTTCTACCACCACATGGTAGGCACAATCCTGTGCTGTTATCTGTGTCTCATCATGCTCACATCAGGTTTTATTCTACTTGCACTCCAGCCTTCATCCCTGTTGTGCCATTGCCCATGCCCCTTGAAGTACCAAAGAACCCTGTGGGCTCTACCACATTGGTGAGGACACTTGGGTGCAATTGTGTCAATCACTCTATAAATCTGTTGATTCCAAAGTGAGACCAGGACTTGAAAGGGATACCAGCCATCTCAATCAGACCCCACCCCCAAACATTCAGGACTCCATCAGGTTCCATATGTCTCCAGGGGTAGACCATCTCAATATCTGAGGGTGGCCGGGGACACTGTCACCACCAGGCCAAGCTTAATCAGGAAATACATAGAACTTTGTTGAACATATTGCCTCCTGCTTGGGGTCAATGAAGATTAATTTATCTGCTGAAAAGAGTAAAGGTCAGGTTTGTTTATTTATTGAGGTAAATGAAACCTGCTCCCTGCCTTTGTTGAGCCCAGTTTCTGGGGTGCAGGGCAAGTGTTTTCCCCTCATTTAGTTATGTCCCATGTAGTTTGGTGGGTGGTTCTCCTGACAGGATGGGGGATGTTTGACCTGTTCTGGAGGGGGTTGCACTCCCCCTGAAGGAACAGGTTCATAGCTTGGGAGTTCTTTTAGATCCACCCTGTCACTTGAGGCTCAGATAGCCTCGGTGGCACGGGGTGCTTTTTACCAACTTCGGCTGGTGGCCCAGCTACGCCCCTATCTGGACAGAGAGAACCTCGCTTCAGTAGTTCATGCGCTGGTAACCTCAAAATTAGATTACTGCAATGCGCTCTACGTGGGGCTGCCTATGAACACGGTTCAGAAACGGCAGCTTGCGCAGAATGCAGCGGCCAGACTGCTCATGGGGACCAGACGGTTCGACCATATAACACCGATTCTGGCCCGCTTGCACTGGCTGCCTATTTGTTTCTGGGCCCGGTTCAAAGTGCTGGTTCTGACCTACAAAGCCTTACATGGCACAGGACCACAATACCTGTTGGAACGCCTCCCCCGTTACGAACCTGCCCGTACACTACGCTCATCATCAAAGACCCTCCTCTGAGTTCCTACTTATAGGGAAGCTCGGAGGGTGGCAATGCGGAAAAAGGCTTTTTCTGTGGTGGCCCCCGAACTGTGGAACGATCTCCCAGAGGAGATACGCCTGGCGCCAACATTACTATCTTTCCGGTGCCAGGTTAAAACTTTTCTCTTCACCCAGGCTTTTTAACATTTGTATGCACTGATATTGTTTTAATTTTTTAACATTTTAAACTTTTAATGTGTTTATATTGTTACACGTCTATTGTATTTTTGATGTTTCTTGTCTTGTGAACCGCCCAGAGAGCTTCGGCTATGGGGCGGTCTATAAGTTTAATGAAATAAAAATAAATAAATAAATTGGCACACAGAATTCAATGAAAACCATTGAGAATGGAGCTGAGTCTGATCTGCAAACCTGCACCTCATAAGCCGAATAGTCTCTGTCTGTTTTGTTTCTTAGTCTGTTGTTACAGCAATGCAGATTGGAAATGGTCAGATGTGATGGAATCTTTTGTATAGATTTTTGCCTAATGTACACATTTTTGCAATGATTCTTCCATCCCTAATTCAGCTCATTGACCCCAGACAGGAGGCAATGTGTGTAGCAGAATGTGTGTTCTCTGCAATATATTGTATCTGGGCATTGCTTTCATACACTCCTTGCCCATCATAATGGCAGGCATTTCAAAAGGTTGTAATAAACGAGGGATAGTTTTGTTTTGCATCTTATTCCAGTTTTCAACTTGATGAATAATTGATTGGGAAACCTCCTTTCAATTGAACACAGTGGCATTTTCATTCAGAGTCATGTTCATGAGTGACCATCTGAACTATATATTTATTGAAGGCCTCCTATTAGCAATAATCCTTCAGCACTCATGCCATTGCCCAGTAGGACACTACTGAAGTAGAAATTAACAGAAGTTGTTATCTTTTTGTACACAGATGTGTAACACATTAATTTTTGGATTGAAATATTCATTAGGCTTGCTAATGGCAGGCTGATTTACTCTCTTGGCTTTTGTCAGAAGGCATTCTGTCACCACAGGTGAATAAAAGCAGGGACAAACAGCCTGTTTACAAATCTGTCCTGTTTTCATTTGCAATTGCTTCACAGTGATACCTTGCTGCTCCAGTGCTCTGGGCTTCAGTCACAGACCTGATCTCAGTAATGCATAACTTATCCAAAGAAAATGTAATTTTAAGCCAGCTTGTTGATGGGAAGGCCCAGCAGGGAGGCTAGGCAAGGAACCCAAATGGAGGAACAATGTTCCCAAGTATTATTTTTTCCTTGCTAGTGCAGTTATGTGATCATTAGATAAAAATTTTCCATGACGGTGAATGCAATAGCTGTCAAGTGATAAATGTAGGGTACCCTGAAAGAATTGCTTTCAATAGGAATAGGCAGAGACAAAAATAAAAAGTGTTAAATGCATCTGGTTTATTTATTTATTTAATATTCCAACCTTCCTCCTAGAAGGAGCCCAGGGTGGCAAACAAAACATTACAAACACTCTAAAACATCTTAAAAACAGAGTTTAAAACATATTTAAACAAAACATCTTTAAAAACATCTTAAAAAGCAATTCCAACACAGACTGGGATAAGGTCTCAACTTAAAAGGCTTATTGAAAGAGGAAGGTCTTCAGCAGGCACTGAAAAGATAACAGATGGTGCCTGTCTAATATTTAAGGGGAGGGAATTCCGAAGTGTTGGTGCCACAGCACTAAAGGCCCACTTCCAAACTTGTGCAGAATGGACCTCCTGATAAGATGGCATATGCAGGAGGCCCTCACCTGCAGAGTGCAGTGATTGACTGGGTATATAAAGGGCGAGATGATCTTACACATAGTGTAAGATTCCACACGGTGGTGTCAACTTTGACAGGGCCCTGGGAAAGATGTCTTCTGGAGCCCCCACCACTGCCCTAGTTGCAGTCATCCCAGATTAGGGCACTTTCTTAAGAGTTTTGTGGCACTTTTATAACTAACATAATTATCTGCCCATGGAGGAGGCATACCCACAACAGTATCTCACACAGAAACATTGGATAGATAGGAATAGTTACAGACCAGGACTAAGGAGAACCAGGTTCAAATCCCCACTCACTCATGATCATCACCTTGAGCCAGTCATTATCTTTAACCTAACTTACCTCAAAAGGTTGTTGTGGAGATAAAACATGGGCGAGAAGGGCTATGTACACTGCCGTAAGCTTAGGAATGAGGGAGGAATTTAAGTCACTTCACATTTGAAGCAAAATTTATCAAATTCACATCTTCAGAAGCAATATGAGAACCAAAACACAACCATCCATTGAAATTTGCACATATCTGAACTTTGCACCAAAAAATGTTCACACAAATGCACATATTTATTTATTACTTACTTTTCATCATAGAAACCCAAGGCGGCTTACATATGGTTCCCAGGCGGTCTCCCATCTAGGCACTGACCAGACCTGACCCTGCTTAGCTTCAGCAGGGAGCTGGCCTCATGTGCCTTCAGACCATAGCCTGGGACATATGAGGTGAAAGTGTGCATAAAAATGAATATATTAGTGAAAATTACAAAATGCATTATATTAGAAGGCATTGCATGCAACGATATGTACGTTAGTAAAAAATGCATACAAAATGTGTTTATTAGGAGCAAATCACAGTATAAAATGCTGAAGAATTTTCATGAGATTTTAAAAAAACATTCTGAAATTGCTGCAGAAATGTGAAGAACTGAATTTAATACTGAAAAAATGAGAAATTGAGAGATGTGAAATTGACACATTCTTTCATCGTACTTCAGCCCATTGAAGGAAAAATGGGATATACATATAATTTTTATTTATTTATTATTTTTATATCCCGCTTTTCTTCCCAGCAGGAGCCCATTATTTATAATTAATAAATAACAGGTTTGCAGTACAATCTTATGCATGTTTACGCAAAAGAAAGACCCACTTTGTTCAATAGAGCTCACTCCCAAATAGGGATGAGGGTGAAATTTGATTCAGTTCACATTTTAAAGCAGAATTGATCAAATTTGCACTTTCCCACACATTATGAGAACTGAAACATAGCCATACTTCAAATTCACAATTATTAGAATTTTGCAATGAAGTTCTCCAGCCAACCAATATTTACAAAAATGCATGTATTAGGGGGAAATGTGCATAATATGAATGCATGAATCAAAACAAGATAAAAATGCTTTACATTAGGATAAATTACTGGCAAAATGTCTACCTTAGTCAAACCTGCATGCAAAAATGTGTTTAGTAGAAGAAATTCACATTAAAATGCTGAAGAATTTTCATGAGGATTTTTTTTTAAAAAATTGCAAATTGCTGAAGAAATGTGGAGAACCAAATTTAAGATTGTAAAAATGAGAAGTGGACAGAACAAAATTGACAGATCTTTCTCATATAGCAGTGACTAGATTTGCAGCTGTAGATTGCAATCCTATACATGTTTACTAAGATATTCAATGGCTTTGCAGGAATGAAAGGGTAAGTAAATAGAGAAGGGACAAAACACCTCCCCTACAGATCTGTGACCCTCTTCAGAAGAAAGAGCAAACACCAACCCTTCAACAGTCCTCTCCCAAAGCATTCCCATACATGAAGGAGAAGGTTGGCAGCATTAAACCTTCTTTCAAGAGACCCATCTCAATCAAGTCAAAACACCCAGTATTCTTTGACAAACAAAGGAGATGAGAAAAGACTGATCCCTAACAGAGAGAAAGCAGCTTACAGGGGTAGCTAGGGTGTGGGAGAGAGGGAGGGACAGAAGCCTGAGGTCAAGACTCTGCCAAGGATACAAGGGCAGGGGAACATGACACAAGATTTGTCCTTCTCTTGTCATCAGTACCCCTCATGATGTTCCCAGCCAGACATGTGTAATCATAGAAAGAAAAGGGATGGCAAGAAGTACTTGACCTGTCTCCTTCTCTCTTGCTCTCTATATCGCTTCTTGTTGCCTTCCTTTCTCCCATCAGAGTCCTTAGCCTACTAAGCTCACTTCCTTTCTCCAACTCTTGCATAGTTTCTTAGCTCCAAACAGAGCTGCTGCTTTCTCCCTCCTTCATGTTGTGATCTGCAGGGATGCCCACCACCAAGGAGAGATAATGGGCCAAAGCAAGAAAAAAATGCTGTACATCACCTTCCCATTTCATAAAAGGCTTTCATGGTGAATCAAGGAAAATTTCAATGGCATTGTTATGGTTGTTACCTGAAAAATATTAGAATTTGTCAAGGTTGACTGCATTTATAAGAACTTGTACAGAGAAGATAAATAATATACAGTTTTCATCTCTTTTGTCTATTGATTTTTAAAAATCTGAGCGTGATATGATTTAACTTTCTGAATAAAGAAAGGCACCTGCTAAAATGCTGAGAATATTTATTCTGCTCATACTTCAGCTATAAAAGCTCCAGGTACTTGAGTCAACTTACAGAATGAGAACAAAGAGCACATTCATCACACATTTGAAGCACATGAATTCCACCACAGAGTCATAGGAACTGCAGGTTGTTAAGGTTGATGGGAACTATAACTGTGAGGGGAAAAGACATTTCCCAGGATTCTTTGGGGGAGGTCATGTACTTTAAATGTGAGTTGGATGTGCTTTAAACATATTGCACAAAACTACTGCATAAATTTTGCCTGCATGTAAACCATTTTAATTATTTCATTAAATGGAAATCAGCCACTAAGTTTACTGAGTGAGCATGAGCTACTCACTATCTCTCAGCTAAAGAAATATTATAAAGCCACGAGAGTGGCTGTATACTATAGCCAGCATGGATTTTTCACATTCTGCAATATTAAATTGAAAATACCCCTATGCCATTCTGATGCTTACCATAAGCTCATTTCAAAACAAAAGCTTACAAAACTTTTAGTCCTGAACTCAGAAATGCTTGCTTAACAACCTCTAAATCTTCATGGCAATACACAAAACAGTCAGAGAGAATCGAGAGTTCAAAGTGTAAAAACAAAGGTGGGGGAAACAGACCACTGTTGGAATTTTTTATCAGTGTTCTCATAATTTGTTGAA
Source organism: Rhineura floridana (assembly GCF_030035675.1). Lineage (NCBI taxonomy): Eukaryota > Metazoa > Chordata > Lepidosauria > Squamata > Rhineuridae > Rhineura > Rhineura floridana. The sequence goes on along the minus strand of NC_084484.1, from coordinate 8,908,546 downwards.
ATTAATTAAAAATCAGGCATGTTCACAGAGTAGCTGTAATCCTATTACTGACCTTGCCACATTCTCTGACCATCATCCTCTGCAGTTTAAAAGTTAAAAAAAATGCCTGGAAAAAATGCCTGGCAGATTTTTAATTAATTTAAGAAATTTAGCATTGGAGTCAATGATAAGCTTGGGCATGCTCAGTAACAACCAACTGTCAGTGTTCTAAAAGCCAGACTCACAGCTGTTCTGCTTGGCTAATCAGGTGACCACACCTACACCAGACATTTATTTCACTTTAGACAGTCATGGCTTCCCCCAAAGAATCCTGGAAAGTGTAGTTTGTGAAGGATGCAGAGAGAAGACTCCTATTCCCCTGACAGAGCTCCAGAGGCCAGAGTGGTTTAACAGTCAGCCACTCTGATTGAAGCTCTGTGAAGAAAAAGGGCATCTCCTAGCAATTCTGAGCACTCTTCACCAAATACACATTCCAGGATTATTTGGGAGAAGCCATGACTGTGTAATGTGAAGTAAAGGTCTGGTGTGGATGTGGCCAGGGACAGCTTTGGTTTAAATTTGGGTGGGAGGCTCCATGTGCTTGCTGTAGAATAAAATGGTAGGTGAAAACACTGAAAATAATGATACTGTTCACAATGTTTTCTTTTTGGAAAGGAAAGGGGCTTCCCCTCTGCGCAGTGCCCACCCACCCAAACTCCACCCTTCCCTGCCCCTCTCCCAGGTCAGTTTCACCTATCCTAAGCATGATTGCACAGGAGTAAATCCCATTGTAAGTATAAACTAAGATTTTGCCACAGATTACATACGGAGCGGCAATTTGGGGATGGTCAGTACCTTCTTTTTCTTCATTAGATGCTATTCAAAATAATTTTATTAGACGTCTATTATATCTTCCGCCGGGTACCCCGGCTGCATTCTTGAGAGCCGAAACTGGTTCACTTTCAGTAAGCGCCTATATACACAAATCTCTATTACGATACTGGGCTACCTTAGCAAACTCGTCCTCAAGGATATTGGTGAGGATTTGTTTTGATGTGGCAGTAATAAGTAACTATTGGTCCTCTCAATTTAGGTTGGTCCTTTCACACTATCACATTCCCATACAATCAGTTTCTGAGCTTTATAGGTATAATATACATGATCATATAGCGAGTCATTGCGTCTGGCTTGATGGCTTGTCAATCTCAAACTCTAAATTTTCTAGATGGTACAGCATATTTAAGTCTGACCATAAATTGGCTTCATATTTAACATATCAATTTCCGGTACAATTAAGATACTCATTTACAGCTTTGAGATTTCAAACTATGACAACTGCATTGCTAACTGGGCGATATCAACAAACTCCATATGATCAACATCTATGTATATGTCAATCTGGGAATGTGGAAGACCTATCCCACTACTTATTTGATTGCCCGATCTACTCCCATCCTAGAGCTGTGTTTCTTAATACTTTAATAAATTGCCAAGGTCCTGGTTTTGATGATCATTTTATACCATTTCTTTTAGGAGATAGTGATTACTGGATTTCTTATAATGTGGCTCGATTTGCCTTCACTGCTCAAAACCTGAGGGCTAAACACTTAACTAATCTGGGACTATAGATTGTCTAAAGTTTATTGGTTTTAGAGTCTTAATTGGGTTTTATCCTGCATTGTAAACTTTGTTGTTATTGTTTTATTTGTGTTTTAATTCTGCATGTATGTTGCAATGGCCTAGGGCCTGCAATAAAGATTGATGGTCCTAAATCCCATTGAACACAATGCAAATGATCAAACCTACCTTCCCCTCCTCCTCCCTCCTCCTCCTTCCTATCCCCTCCCCCTTGCCCCTTCCCCCCCTTCCTTTTCCCCTCCCTCATGGTCAGTTTTACCTATTTTAAGCATGATTGCATGGGAGTAAATCCCACTGAAAATAAGCATGCCATCCCTGCCTCCTTGTCCCAGCACCTCCCTTTTGCCCCTTCCCTCCCCTTCCTTCACCCCCCTTCCTTTCCAATCCGTTCCTTCCCCCTGCCCCTCCTTTCACTCTCTTCTCCCCTCCCCTTCCTCCATGGTCAATTTTACCTATCCTAACCATGATTGCAAGTGAGTAAATCCCATTGAACTCAATAAGCATGCAAATTAGCAGACCTGCCTTCCAGCTTATTCACCACTCCTCTTCCTTCCTCCTCCCTTCTCCTGTCTTCTCCACCCCTCCCTCCCTCTTCTCCTTTTCCTCCACCCCTCCATGATCAGTTTTACCTATCCTAAGCATTCCACAGGAGAAAATCCCACTGAACTCACTAACATGCAAATAATCAAATCTGCCCTCCTCCTCCCCTTCCTCCCTGCTCCCCTCCCCCTTCCCTCTGCCATCTCTCCTCTCCTTCCTCCTTCCCTACCCCTGCCCTTCTTTCTACTCCCCTCTCCATCCCCTGTGGTCAGTTTCACCTATCCTAAGCATGATTGCAGGGAAGTAAATCCCACTGAACTCAAGAAGCATGCAAATGATCAATCCATTCTCAGCAAACTTGCACAGGATCCCATTTCTTACCTTCCGGATTAAAAAGTAGAGAAATTCACTAATAGGCAAAAAAAAAAAATACCCTTGCAGTTTAAGAACGTATCTATAGCCAGCTTTCTATCAAACTTTAAAAAGCAGGGAAATTGGGCAGCTCTAGTGAATGCACCAGAGGAACAGGGAACCTGACCTCCTCTCTGAGATATTGTACTGCCCTACAAATTGGTCAAAATGCAAACACAATTTGGGTTGGGCTTTCACAGTCCAATCCACTTCCTGTGTAGCTTGGAAGAATTTGGTAACATGTGCCCCTGAGCAAATTTTACAAATTTGTAGAGCAATACAATATCTCAGAGAGGAGGTCAGGTCTCCTGCTTCCTGGTGCATTCACTAGAGCTGCCCAATTACCCTGCTTTTTCAAATTTGATAGAAATATCTGTTGGCTGTAGGTAGGTTCTTAAACTATAAGGGTTTTTTGCCCATTAGTGAATTTATATAAGCATGACTGTCAAATATGTTTATTATTTACACAGCCTATAAAGATATTTATAGTGCAATCCTATGCATTTTTACTCAGAAGCAACTCCCAATGTATTCAATGGGGCTTACTCAAATAGGAAAACATGCACAGGACTACAACCTCAAGTGATGAGGAACTTCACTCACCTAACCCAAAATTCAGAATCATCCCTCTTTAAGTTGTTTTGCAACTGTTTTATACTTGTTTTGTGGTTATTGGTTTTCATATGGATTTATTCCTTATTGTGAGCTGCCTTGGTTTCCATTTGGAAACCCTACCTCACAGGGTTGTCGGAAAGAGTTCATATGCACACATATTGGAGATGTAAAAATACCTACACCCCATATAATAGTTTATTGTCAAAACCACTTGGTCATTGCAGAACTTTTTTTTTTTAAATCAGTATTAGTTTCCTACCAAATAAAAGCAATGGCACCCAGGTAAGCCCTGCCTAAGAGCTTTAAAAATAGGATTAGAGGGGGAGAGAAATATTTACAACAGAAACACAACCCTTTGCTATGTGCACTCAAAAGTCCCATTGATTTACAGCACAATCCTAACCATGTCTACTCCAAAGTAAGTCCTATTGAATTCAATGGGGTTTACTCCTGGTATGTGGGATTAGCATTGCAGCTTTACTCGCAGAAAAGTGAGTATAGGATTAAAGCTTTATATTGGGAAGGTTTCCAAAACACTGCCCTCTTTAACAGCCCAGGAAAATGTAAACTTGCTTGACTCCTCATAATTTGAAAAGTATGACACATTGTAATAGCATCATAAGCTACATGTATACTTCTTTTAAGTATCTATCTCTCATTTAAGTCCTCACCAGAGTTGGCTGTGATTACCTTGTCCAAGTGCCTGGAGTCCGTAAGTGGATGGATGGGAGAGAACAGGCTGAAGCTAAACCCCGACAAGACCGAGGTGTTGCTTGTGGGTGATAAGAGAAGGTTGGGTGATTTTGACTTGGTGCTTAATGGGGTGAGATTACCCCTGAAGGACCAGGTCCGAACCCTAGGGGTCATTCTCGACTCCTAGATATCCATGGAGGCTACGGTCTCGGCAGTGAGCCGGGCAGCTTGGTATCAATTACATCTGATACAGAGGCTGCAACCCTACCTTCCTGTACATCTGCTCCCACGAGTGATACATGCCCTGGTCTCCTCTCGCTTAGACTACTGTAATGCGCTCTACGTGGGGTTACCCTTGAAAACGGTCCGGAAATTGCAGCTGGTACAGAATGCGGCGGCACGCTTGATAAAGCAGAGCCGTCGTCGGGACCATATCACCCCAGTGTTGGTAGCCCTACACTGGTTACCAGTTGTTTACCGGGCCCAATTCAAGGTGTCGGTGTTGACCTTTAAAACCCTATACGGTTTTGGCCCAGTTTATCTGAAGGAACGCCTCCAGTATCACCAATCATGCCGCCAGACAAGATCAGCCTCACAAGACTTTCTCTCGGTCCCACCGGTCAAAACAGCTGGGCTGGTGCGGACCAGAGAGAGGGCATTTTCGATTGTGGCCCCCACCCTCTGGAACTCGCTTCCTTTTGACCTTCGACATGCCTCCTCCCTGATGGGTTTTCGCCGAGCCTTAAAGACCTGGCTATTCAGGCAGCCCTATGGGATTTCTGGGGTGGACTAGTTTTATGATGTATTGATTGAAGGATGGTTTTAGATTAATTGATGATTGTGGCTTGTTGTTTGTATATTGATTTGTATATTGTATTTTGTATTATTGTACGTCACCTAGAGTATCCGTTAGCTCGGACAGATAGGCGACTAACAAATAAAATTTTATTTTTATTTATTATTTATTCTTTTAAATTTCTGTTCAAAAACGTTTTGAAAGATAAAATGCATGATATGCTATTTTTGCAAGTAGTTTTAAAAATCTTGCAAGTGCTTTCATCATAATCATAATTGAAATTGTTTATGGTAAACAATTGCCTACCAACATTCTGCTGTGATTTTTTGTTGTACATCTCCTGTGCACAGAGAGAAAGGGACTTTTAATACTGCTGGAAGGTATAAACTTACTCAGTTTATGAGATTTTCAGACAAGCAGGAAAAGACAACAGTTTTGTGGCCTTGCAGTAGGTTCTAGTTATTACCTGGAGGTCAACAAATCCCTTGTCAGTCACAACCCTGACTTCACTTATTGGCTACAAACCTGAAAAGGCAGGGTTAGAGCAGCCAGCTACTTGCTCATTTAACAGACGTTGTGGGGGATGGCTGATGTTTTGGTGTATATCTCTTGGACCAGACCACCTAGAAACATTTTTTTAATGAAAGCTGAGAGTCCAGAGATTGGGGTGACTCACCCGGACAGGACCCCAAAACTCTGGAGTCTCTGGGCAAAAACCGGAGACCTGACAACCCTATTCAGGTCTTCTTTCCGCATAAGTGTATACATAAAGGTAAGATGATGATGATGATATTATTACAACCATCATGATTTTACAGTTATATAAGCGTCAGTTATTTTGACACCCCCCCCCGAACTTACTGGTTGGGGGATAGATAATAGATGTAATAACAACTTAAATTAAAACTTGATTGACTTTTTTGGGGGGGGTCTCAGTACTTACTTCCACCAGATGAATATGCATAGGATATGCTTGTGGGATATTCTGCTATTTTAACATGGATCTAGTGTGACTGATGCAACTGTTTCAGTCCTTTAGGAAGGAAAATATTTTTAGAGAGAGAAAATAAACCTAAATTGATCCAGAAATGTGATTCAACAACTCTCTCCACTGCTCTAGATTGTTGTTGTTATGTGCCTTCAAGTCAACTACGACTTACGGCGACCCTATGAATCGGCAACCTCCAAGAGCATCTGTCATGAACCACCCTCTTCAGATCATGTAAGTTTAGGTCTGTAGCTTCCTTTATAAAATCAATCCATCTCTTGTTTGGCCTTCCCTCTTTTTCTACTCCCTTCGGTTTTTATTTTATTATTTTATTTATTTTTAAAACTTATATACCGCCCGACTAGCAATAGCTCTCTGGGCAGTGAACATAAATACAATAAAATACAATATAGTACAAAAACATCACAATCTAAAATCAAATTTCACAATCTAAAAACTGCATAAGCTAAAATCAAATTACAAACATTACAATCATTAACAAACAAATTAAAATGCCTCAGAGAAGAGAAAGGTTTTAACTTGGCGCCGAAAGGATGATAGTGTCGGCGCAAAGCGAACCTCCTCGGGGAGACTATTCCATAATTCGGGGGCCACCACTGAGAAGACCCTTGATCTTGTCACTGCCCTCTGGGCCTCCCTATGGGTCGGGACCCGGAGGAGGACCTTCGTAGCAGACCGTAGTGCACGAGCCGGTTCATAACGGGAGAGGCGTTCCAACAGATATCGAGGTCCCGCGCCGTATAAGGCTTTTTCCCAGCATTATTATCTTTTATAGTAAATCATGTCTTCTCATGATGTGTCCAAAGTATGATAACCTCAGTTTCATCATTTTAGCTTCTAGTGACAGCTCTGGTTTAATTTGTTCTAACACCCAATTATTGGTCTTTTTCGCAGTCCATGGTATGCGCAAAGCTGTCCTCCAGCACCACATTTCAAGTGAGTTGATTTTTCTCTTATCCACCTTTTTCACTGTCCAATTTTCACATACATACATAGAGATCGGGAATACCATGGTCTGAATGATCCTGACTTTGGTGTTCAGTGATACATCTTTGCATTTGAGGACCTTTTCTCGTTCTCTCACAGCTGCCCTACCCAGTCCGAGCCTTCTTCTGATTTCTTGACTATTGTCTCCATTTTGGTTAATGACTGTGCCGAGGTATTGATAATCCTTGAGAAGTTCAGTGTCTTCATTGTCAACTGTAAAGTTGCATAAATCTTCTGTTGTCATTACTTTAGTCTTTTTGACGTTCAGCTGTAGTCCTGCTTTTGTGCTTTCCTCTTGAACTTTCATCAGCATTCGTTTCAAATCATTACTGGTTTCTGCTAAGAGTATGGTATCGTCTGCATATCTTAAATTATTGATGTTTCTCCCTCCAATTTTCACACCTCCTTCATCTTGCTCCAATCCTGCTTTCCGTATGATACGTTCTGCGTACAGATTAAACAAATAGGGTGATAAAATATACCCCTGTCTCACACCCTTTCCGATGGGGAACCAATCGGTTTCTCCATATTCTGTCCTTATAGTAGCCTCTTGTCCAGAGTATAGGTTGCGCATCAGGACAATCAGATGCAGTGGCATCCCCATTTCTTTTAAAGCATTCCATAGTTTGTCATGATCTATGCAGTCAAAGGCTTTGCTGTAATCTATAAAGCACAGGGTGATTTTCTTTTGAAATTCGTTGGTCCTTTCCATTATCCAACATATGTTTGCGATATGATCTCTGGTGCCTCTTCCCTTTCTAAATCCAGCTTGGACAACTGGCATTTCTCGCTCCATATATGGTAAGAGCCTTTGTTGTAGAATCTTGAGCATTACTTTACTTGCATGGGATATTAAGGCACTAATTCGATAATTCCTTCATTCTATGGGATCCCCTTTCTTGGAAGTGGGATATATATTGAACGCTTCCAGTCTGTGGACCATTGTTTAGTTTTCCATATTTCTTGACAAATTTTTGTCAAAATGTGGACAGATTCAGTCTTAGTCGTTTGTAGCAACTCTATTGGTATGTCATCTATTCCTGGTGATTTGTTTCTTCCAAGAATTTTAAGAGCAGCTTTCACCTCACATTCTAAAATTTCTGGTTTTTCATCATATGGTTCCTCCGTGAATGAATCTGTCATCCTGGCATCTTTTTCATAGAGTTCTTCAGTGTATTGCTTCCATCTTCCTTTTATTTCATCTCGATCAGTCACTGTGTTTCCCTGTTGATTATTCAACATCCCTACTTGTGGTTTAAATTTCCCTTTCATTTCTCTAATCTTTTGGAATAGGGCTCTTGTTCTTCCCATTTTGTTGTCCTTTTCTATTTCTATACAATAACTATTGTAATCGTTTTCTTTGTTGTTGTATAGTTGCATATAGGGTTTGGACCGTGTTTCTGTCTCCTTTTCCTTTTGCTTTCCTTCTCTCTTTAACCATTATAAGAGTTTCTTCAGTCATCCATTGAGGTCTTTCTCTCTTTTTAACAAGAGGCATTGTCTTTTCGCATTCTTCCCTGATAATGTCCCTGACTTCAGTCCATAGTTCTTCAGGTTCTCTGTCAACTAAGTTTAAAGCCTCAAAGCTGTTCCTTATTTGATCTTTATATTCTTCTGGGATGTTATTTAAATTGTATTTTGGCATTATGAGTGCTTCGTTGTTCTTCTTTAGCTTTACTCTGATTTTTGATACGATCAGTTCATGATCTGTACAGCAGTCTGCTCCTGGTCTTGTTTTTGCAGAAAGTATGGAACTTCATCTTCTGCTTCCAATTATATAATCAATTTGAGCCTTATATTGACCATCTGGTGATGTCCATGTGTACAGTCGTCTTTTTGGTTGCTCAAAAAATGTGTTGGCAAGAAACAAATCATTGGTTTCACTTAATTCAATAAGTCTTTCTCCTGCTTCATTTCTGTCACCTAAGCCCCATTTCCCCACAATTCCTAGTTCTTCTCTGTTCCCTACTTTTACATTCCAGTCCCCCATGATTATCATATCTTGTTTTGGTGTGTGATCAATTTCTCTCCAATTCTTCTTCTTCTGCATTTGACATTAGATCGTAGACTTGGATGATGTTTATGTTAATAGGTTTTCCGTTTAATCTCATTGATATCACTCACTCAAACCTTGCGTTGTAGCTCCTAAATGCTTTTGCTACATCACTTCTCACTGTTAAAGCAACCTGTTTCTTCTTGATTTCTCATTTCCTGCATAAAATATGTTGTAGTTGCCTGATTGAAAATGTCCCATTCCCGCCCATTTTAATTCACTCACGCCAAGTATTGTAATGTTGATATGTTCCATTTCTTGCTTGACAATTTCTAACTTTCCCTGGTTCATGCTTTTCACATTCCATGTTCCTATTGTGTGCATCGTACAACTCCAGACTCTCCTTTCGCATCTGTGCGCATCAGCCTCTGGGCTTCCTTTCCACTTTTACCCAGCTGTGTCATTAGTCACAGTGTTACTCGTACTTGTCCTTTGTTCTTCCCCAGTAGCTCGGTGAGCACCTTCTGACCTGGGGGTCTCATCTTCCAGCACTATCTTGTGTTGCATTTTGGATACTCTGTTCATAGGGTTTTCGTGGTAAGAGGTATTCAGTGGTGGTTTACCATTGCCTTCCTCTGAGTTTGGATGCATCTTAGTCTGGTACCTCAGCTTTGACCGTTCCGCCTTGGGTGCCCCTGCTAGGAGTCTAGCCTCTTGGTCTAGACTCCTGATGGCATTGCTCTTAGCTTCTTCAACACTGTCAAACCCCCTCACCATGTTAAGGTGTGCATCCTAAAGGGGGACTGCTCTAGATATACATATATATAAACTATATTAAAGTGGGGGAATATAAAACAAGCAACCAAACTTTAAAAATTCATTTAACTTAACATCTACAGTATTCATACAACAAATATGGGTTTTATCCTTAGCTTGATAGTTAGACTTCTGTTAATTTCCTCTCTGTGTCATGATATTATTTAAATTGGTTGCTACACAAATAATTACTTTCCAAGCAGGGAGACGTGGGAATTATTATTATTGGGGTTTTTTCTCAGCTGTGGTGTGAATTTCGTAACATATAGCTTATATTTTATTGCAAACCATTTTGCAGTTCATGATTGTGGGACCATCTTTTAAACATTTGATAGGGCAATGAAACCATGAGTCTTGCTTCCTGGCATCTTCCATGTGGTGTACTTCTACCCTGTGTGATACTTTCTCATTCTTTCCTGTGAGCTTCAGTGAGCATCTTTGATTGCAATCAGTTTGGACAACCCTGTCAGAGGCCAGTCAATGACAATGCATATCAGAATAGTCAGAAGTTTACAACATGTAATAAAAACTGAGCTAAAGTCAAGCCAGCCATTCTCTTGTCGTCTGAGGAGGCCTCTAGGCAACCAGTGATTTGTAGGCTCCATTACATCCCAAACATTCTTTGTATCTAGCCCTTAGCAGGGTGTCAAGGATAAGGCATAATCAGTCTTCAGAGATCACTCTTAAAATGCCATGCCCTCTACTCCCTTCAGGTGACTCATTCCCCCCCCCCGTGTTGTCAGGGTCTGTTGATGAAAACTGATGACGTTCAAGGCACTATGACAAGTGAAGCATTCCAATAGGGAGAAAATGATTCTGTGTAGTGAATACTTTCAGAACTCTGTGTAACTGATGGATGATTCAAATGCTTGACAAACAAATGTTCTTCCTCGAAAGAGTTAAAAGAATATGAAAACCAGGAAACAGTTATGCAGCTGAGTGAGAGCACTCTCACTAGTGCTTAATTGAATGTTCTCCAATTTTCAATTCCAAGTAGTTGTTCAGGGAGTTGAAGTCCCCCAAAGACTTAATCCTACCTTTTTAAATGGCTGTTTACAGCTATTGATGTCAATGTTTCCCCCCTTTTACTGATGATATGGCTGGCATTTTCTATCTTTTCCATCCCTCTGTTTGTGACTCTACCCAACCAAGGATCATATACTGACTGTGATGCCATCACAACACTATGTAGCAACTAAATTTTAGCTATGTGCTGACATTACTAAGAATAAATTACATACATATGCAGGCATACATAGTACAGGTAAAGCCCATTTGAGAGAGGACAATGCTTCATGTACTGGTGATATAATCTTAGCCAATCAGAAATCATTCTAACACTTAAATAGTTTCTCAGCACTTTTGCATTGTTCCCCCCAAAATCACCAAAAGAGAGGAACTTCAGACTCTGATGAAGATTTCATAACCTCACCCACAATATTTCGAGTAAGTGCCTATACCACTGGGAAGTAAGTTTCAAAAACTCAACAGGTCTTATAGTGAATATGGATAGCTATTTACTTAAGAGGGCCCTCTAAATGTTATATCTCCTACTCTCATCTTTAAGAATAGCTGGATCCCTCTACAATTAGGTGGGATTCAACCAATTTGGAAAGTGTGCACTTCCCCAAAACAAGAGGGTTCTGGAGGGTGCTCTTAGATCCAGTTCTGCCTGTCACAGGAGCAGAAGCACCTTTCATCAGCTGAGGCTGAAATGCCAACACCAACCCTATCTAGATAAAGAGTTTGCAACAGTTAGTCATGCTTTGATGACCTCTGGGCGGTATTACTGTAGTGTGGTATATATAGAGCTGCCTTTGAAAAATGTTCCAGAAATTTCAGCTAGCCTAAAATGAGGCAGCAAGATTATTGATGGGGATTAGGTAATATGCTGGATTATCTGCATTGGCTTCCAGTGGTTTTCTGGGTCCAGGTCAAACTGCTGGTATTAACTTTTAAGACCTAAACAGTCTGGCACCTGAAGGAGCTCCTCCTTCCCTATATGCCTGCCCAGGCCTTAGTCTTCTCCAACCTGTTGCCATCCAGATGTTTTGGACTACAGCTCCAATTATCCCTAACCACTGGCCATGTTGACTCAGGCTGATGGGAGTTGGAGTCCAAAACATCTGGAGGGCACTGGGTTAGGGAAGGCTGCCTTAAAATGTCCAGTAGATATTGTGAGATCAATTGAGATGAGATCATAATAACCAAGAAAAGGTCTTCTTGATGGTGGTGCCCTGGTTATGAAATGCCTCAGAGAGGTTTGCCAGAGGATATTTCAGCCTGGTGGGGACATTTTTATTTTCCCAGACCTTTGTTGTGGAAATGAACCACACTCAGGTTAGGGTCCAAGTCATAAGAAAAAAATATTTAGACTGCATGCAGGCGGGAGCTACAAAGGTCTCTGCCCACAGGCAGGACTCAGGTACTTAATACAGTAAAAGTGAGGGGGATTTTTTTTCTTATCTAGTTTCTATGTGTTGCTAGGGAGTATTGCAAGTGAGACATTTTGCAGTTAGGCAAGAAATTACAAGGCTATCCACAGAACAAGAGACCAGAAGCTTCAAAGGCATTCTTTTCAAGAAACAGGTCTTATCAGTGCTTTCTCATAGTCAGCACATTTCTTATGCTCTGCACATTTCCCCCTTCTTACTTGCAGGTACCCAGAATCCTTTTCTTCCACAGTCCCCCCTTTGAAACTTTTTTCAGTTTCACACTAATTACAAATCATCATCATTAACCCTTGAATGTATTCATCACCTGTGTGGATTTCTTAGTAGTTTTGCTAAATTTCTTGAAGCATAAATGAAGCATGCATTAGAAAATCTGAAGGATTACATATAGGACCACAATGCATAATACAAACATTAGGATGCTATAAAGAAGCTTCCTTCCCCAGGCTCCTATATCAGGGAGCCAGGAAGTTAACCAAGACCATGGGTCTAAAGTCTATCAGTGTTTTTGGACCTCAGGTTGTACTGAAGCTTGATTTCAGAGGTGAGGTAACTAGCACAATCACCCTGATGCTCCTTGCTTGCCTGGCAAGGTCCTTGGGGGTCTTTGGTCCTGGCCCCAGGGAAAGAATAGTTATCACATGGTGGTGTCACCTTCCAACCTGGTCCATTGTTTTCCCAATCGATGGCATCTTGGACACACCAATTCTGGGGGATTGGAATATGATTGTTGTTCCTTCTTGTCTTTAATTCACAGTACTTAGGAAGGCACAAGAAGTCAGAAAGCAGGGAATGCGGGGTGGGAAATGTAGTCCAGAATACTACAGGGCCTTGCCACCCCCTCGACTCTGGGTTCAAAGATTTAGATATTTGTTTCATTGTACAGCTTGAGCAACAGCAGACAAACATTATGACAGCATAAACTCCAATTAATATAGCAGACAATATCAACAAGCTATGTATTATGGTAGAGCCAAGTGATTCAAAAATAGATTTGAATCATGACCATGAATCCCAATTGTCTATTATATATAGAATAGTTATATGTGTTTTCATACCTTGATGTTTAAAACTGTATTTAGTATTAAAGTATTGGGGTATTGAGACATTAAGAGTTGCCAAGAGTCACTTAATTGATGGCCACCAGAGCCATACTCCATTCCTGCTTTCCCCAGGTACGTTCTGGCCAGAAAGAAGTAGCCAGACTAATCCAGAGAGCAGCCACACAACAAGGCACACCCACTTTGAAAAGTAGGATCTAGACAGAGGGCTTTTTCTTTCTCTAAAGTGGTACCTGGTCTGTTGAATTTTGTAGTGGCAAATCCTCTTCACCAGTTAGCACTTGGCTTACCATTGGACTTTCATTGAGGGTATTATTATGGCCTTTTGCTGAAGGTTCTCAAATAAGTTTTCAAATAAGTTCTTCTCAAATAAGCTCTCCTACTGGCTGATGCTAGGCTCACTACCAGACTGTGGAGGCTTTTATTCTCCCTCCAAAAAGTGAAATGGAAGCAGGGGAAAAATGTCAAAACAAGGAAGAATGGAACCAACCAAAACCAGGAACAAAGCCAAAAGTCCTCTCCTCCTTCAGGTGCAAGATGCCTGGGGGGCTGACTGGTGCTGCTACTGGAGTCATCAGGATCTGGCAGTGAAGTCTTTTTGCAATGTGAGCGTGAATCCACATCTGGAGTCCTTGGCAATTTACAGCAATGTTGGTGGTCTGCAGTCCCTGCAAGGGGCCTTTCCAGCGAGGTTCCAATGAAGACTCCTTTGATGTACCTTGATGTAGACCAAATCATCAGGTCACAGTGGATGGTAAGGCTAGTTTGCTTCCTTTGGCAGCACTTCTTGGACTTATTTATTTATTTATTTATTTATTATTATTTCGATTTATATACCGCCCTTAGCAAAAGTAGCTCTCAGGGCGGTGAACAAACAAAGTAAAATACAATATATCATAATAAAACCACAAAAACATATACAAACAAACAACAAAAAACACAATAAAAACGAAATACAGCACAAATTAAAGAAAACACAGATTAAAAGATTAGAAAGGTTAAGAAGATTAAAAGATTAAAATGCCTGGGAGCATAAAAAGGTCTTTACCTGGCGCCGAAAAGATAGGAGTGTAGGCGCCAGGCGTACCTCTTCAGGGAGACTGTTCCACAACTCAGGGGCCACCACAGAAAAGGCCCTAGATCTGGTAACCACCCTCCGGGCTTCCCGATGGGTTGGTACCCGGAGGAGGGCCTTAGATTCTGAACGAAGTGAACGGGTAGGTTCGTAGCAAGAGAGGCGTTCCACAAGGTATTGAGGTCCCACGCCGTGTAAAGCTTTATAGGTCAAAACCAGCACCTTGAATCTCGCCTGGAAGCAAATAGGAAGCCAGTGCAGACGCGCCAGAATAGGTGTTATATGCGAAGACCGACTGGTCCTCGTCAATAGTCTGGCAGCCGCGTTCTGCACCAGCTGAAGCTTCCGAACTGTCTTCAAGGGCAGCCCTACGTAGAGCGCATTACAGTAATCTAATCTTGAAGTTACCAGAGCCTGAACAACGGAGGTGTTCTAGTCAATTTTGTTTTTTAGAGGGAAATGCCCATGCAAATTACCAATTGAAATTTACCAACAATGCATACAGTGAGCATCATGTTTAAAGTGGGTGTGGTTTCTTATATGTCTTGCATTAGTACATGACTGTGGAATATGACCAAGGCATGGATTACTTGTGTGCACATGTAGGGGCTGGTACTGACCACATTTAAATGCAATGCCAATCTCAGGTACCCCTGCACAGATAAATTTCCTTTACATTCAGTTCTGCTTTTAAAGCCAATGACAGACAACAGTTAATTTATAAAGGAGAAGTGCCAGACTGAATTTAAGCTTGCCTGGAAACCACATTTTCTAAAATGGAAACCCACCCAAATTTCTGATGAAAATGGGTTGTGGTTATGCAGTGATAAGGGGAAATACACCCTAAACATATTCAAAGGAACACCCTTTTAACATCACATGGCTCAAATTCAACTCTGCCGACTGGCTTCCATTCAGCCAGGATTAGCCCAAAGACCCATTTTCAGCTTTAGGAGGGCTCACCTCTAGAACATCCTAATCTAGAAAAGAGTGCCTCTAAACTTGTGAAATGATAACTGCCTAGGTGCTTCCAGAGAGAGGTTTGTTGTGCAATTGGTGCTGCTCAAGCATGCAAGTTTTTCACACTGTCTTCAGGATGTCACAGCTGGTATAGCGCAGTGGGGAAGAGAGCTTGGCTGGGAGTCCAGAGTCTGTGAGTTCAAATCCCTGCTCGTGTCTCCTGGGTGTCAAGGGCCAGCTAAAGATCACCCCCACAGTGAATGGCTCAAGAGTTATGTGCCCTGCCACCTGTGCAGCCGTGGGCAAGCTGCATAGTCTCAAGGAGACCAGTTGCCCCCCATCTGGCAGTTGCGGACAAGGAAGGGGCTGGCTTGTGTAGCTGTGGCAAGCTGAGCAGGCCCTAGCCAGCTGGGGAGGACTAGCCTCAGAGGAAGGCAATGGTAAACCGCCTCTGAATACCACTTACCATGAAAACCCTATTCATAGGGTAGCCATAAGTCGGGATCGACTTGAAGGCAGTCCATTTCCATTTTCAGGATGTCATCATCATCAAAATGCCAGTCTGTACTTTATTTCTTTTTTGTCTATTTAATCCAGATTTCATTTCACTGCTGGAAATCCATTGTGTAAAAATAACCTGTTATACATCCATAGTCACTGCTGATGAGGAAACTCACTAGAAAATTTTTTGGATGTGTGGTTTGTCATTAATTTTCAGTGGGCAGTCCGTATCATTGCACCGCTACTTGCACTTGCTCCCCACCCCCTTTGCAAACTTTGTTTCCCCTAGCCTAGCCACTTCATTTTCAGCACCCCAGACTCTACAAATGTACCTATTTCTATGGATTACTGCATGCTGAAGGCATATCAGAGTTTCAACAACCCAGTTCAAAAGACCTCTCACACTTCATTAGTGCCTTGCAATATGAAAGAACACTATCATCAGTCAGCCAGAGGTCCAGCTGATGTGGAAGTGGGGATGGTGAAACTGGTAGCCTCACGGGGCGTCCCATGGGGATCTCATGTGGAAAGAGTCTATGCTTTCTGTTTTCATAAGAACAACATTTATGTATTTGAATAAAATTAACCTGAATATTTACAAAAGTCCTCATGGTGGGGGATGATGGGCTGCCCTCTTTGTCCTTATAGCTTTTGCCCATGTTGTGGGCTTGGCAACAACAGGGCAGGTGAGGCAATAGTGCTGGGCCACAGATGGAAAATTTGGAGCATGCCATTCTTGCTGTACTGCCAATCATCCTTCCTTTGCTAGAGTGGGCCATGTCATGATGCACCCCAGCAAAATAGGGAAGAAGGACCATGAGCATCACCAAGCGGCCATCTGGATAGTGTCACAAATGGTCTGGGTGCAAGAGGCACCCTGCCAGTCTCCATTTGTCTTTTTCAGAATTTGGGGCCTGATATTTAATGGTTCCTATTGAAGATTGGGTCATGGTGGAGAGATAAAAGGAAGTGGCCTGAGGTGTGGAAACGTAATCATGAGGGATTTGGTGAGCAACACATTTAACAATAGCAGTTTCAGAAGGCAATAGCAAAGCATCAAGAAGAGCATTTACATATGGTAATCTTTACTTCCCCCTGAGGTGAGGAAGCCACATTTCCAGAATTGCCCATATTCATGCACTGCACCAGAAGCATTCTGTTATTTCATTTTGAGAACAAACAGCACAAACAGCAACAAGGTCACCCACTGCATTTCTTTGGCATGAATAATCTTCATTAATTATAATTGAGATCTCCTTCTTTACATAAGAAACCAAAGCTTTGGTGCTAGGGTTGGTGTTGTTTTTGCAACACCTTTAACTTCAAACAAGAACTGTACTTACATCTAATTAAAAATCCAAATTCAAGAGTAAGAAAGGTAAAAATAATAAAAAAAGAGAAAGGAGCTCCATAGGAAAAATCAAACCTCTCTTTGCAGGATGCTGAGGGGAAAATTCATATGTAGAAGAAAAAAGGGGGAGGAAGAGAAGCCTCCTATAGGCACCTGTGTTAAAAAACAAATATTAATGAAAGATTTTGTAGCTACGTAACTTGACATAAACATTAATAAGACATTCACAACCCCCCCCAAAAATCTTCTTTGCTGGTCATGACTTATCTGAAAAGAATTAGCACAGTTTATGAA
Source organism: Rhineura floridana (assembly GCF_030035675.1). NCBI lineage: Eukaryota > Metazoa > Chordata > Lepidosauria > Squamata > Rhineuridae > Rhineura > Rhineura floridana. Next base: position 8,891,374 of record NC_084484.1, on the reverse strand, counting down.
GATTGCATTATTTTATGAAAATGTAAATTTGGCTTTCCCTAAACAGACCCTTTAAGGCATTGTGTTGTTAAATACCTTTGTTTCTTTAACATCAGAGAGCTGGAGTTATTACCTTATGTTTTTCCGTCCTGACTTAGGACTGTGGAAACAATTCAGATCCAGTTACCGAGGACCAGGTCCAAGCCTATAGACATACTTCCACCGAAACCCCATGAGAATTTTTTTAATGAGGGATCTTTTACCTTCTGGGAGTGGTGTCGGGGTTCGGAGGGAATTGGTCCATGGTGCTATGGTCTGGTTCCATATGCCAGATCCTGCGGACTATGCCAAATTGTTGTGGAAATGAATCAAATTCAGGTTAAGGTCAAAAGAAAAAAAATATTTAGACTGCATGCATGAGAGAGCTACAAAGGTCTCTGCCTCCAGGCAGCACTCGGGCACTTAACATAGTAAATGCAAGGAGAAAAGTTTCCTTATCTAGTTTCTATGCAGCATTGCTAGGGTGATTGCAAGCGAGATATTTTGCAATCAGGCAAGAAATTACAAGGCCATCCATAAAACAAGGGACCAGAAGCTTCAAAGGCATTCTTTTCAAGAAACTGTTCTTATTAGTGCTTTCTCATACTCAGCACATTGCTTATTCTCTACACATTTCCCCCTCCTTTCTTGTACATACCCAGAATCCTTTTCTTCCACACCCTTTAACAATTATGGTTTTACCACTTTTTAGTTCTTGCATCATTTGGTTTCCCTGCTTGGCTGAGTTATAAAGATAGAAAGTTCTGCCAATTTCGTTTTTCTCAAGCTTGTCATTTTTTCCAATCTTAAATTCTGTTCTTCACATTTCTGCAACAATTTGAGAACTTTTTAAAAAAAAATCCTAATGAAAATTCTTCAGCATTTTAATGCTAATTTCTCCTAATATACACATTTTGTATGCAGTTTTGATTAATGTACACAGTTCCTGTCACGTGAGCATCTGCAACTAGCACAAAACTCCTGCGATTTTCCAGGTTTCCTTGCAAATGGGCTATTTCAGGAGTCATTTATCATGGATATGAGTGCTAAACTTCCACTATATTCCGCTAGATTTCCCAAACAAAGGTTTATATTGTGTGAAAGATCAAATAAAAATTACCGGATAAGAAATCATTAGAATAATGGAATAAAGTACAGCCTGGGAGACCAGGGTTCGAATCCCCACACAGCTATGAAGCTCACTGGGTGACTTTGAGCCAGTCACTGCCTCTCAGCCTCAGAGGAAGGCAATGCTAAACCACCTCTGAATACCGCTTACCATGAAAACCCTATTCATAGGGTTGCCATAAGTCGGGATCGACTTGAAGGCAGTCCATTTCGATTTCATGAAAGCAGCCCTAATTGTGGTCCACTTTCTCTAACTATGTCCTGTTTATTAAGCTCCTACTAAGTCCATCCCTTCTTAAATCTGCACTCAAAGTGTACACAACTTTATAAAAAACTGATTTCTGGATCTCAAAATCCCTGTAAATTTATCTACTGTCTCATGTCTGGAGATAATACTCTGTCCTTCCCATGAATCTGCATTTCAAGTATGGCAGACTTATTGCAGGTGCATGAAAATGATGTGAAAAATCGATTGCTCTAATGCAGGGCAGAGCTCATAAGGCAACAGCTATTAAGCAGCCATTTCAATTTTAATACTTTTTTTAATCCTTTGAATAAATAATTTATGCAGTGTAATAAAACACCACTAACAAACAGGGATTTAAGATGTTGCTGTTGCTGATGCTTCTGCTGTTTTTTTTAAATAAAACCTTAGTCGTTGCCATCAAGTTGAGTTTAGAAATTAACAGCCGTGGCTGGTATGTAAATACAGAGGAGGTCAAGCCCTTTTGAATAGAAAGGTTGTTTTCTTTTTGAACTCCATCCTTCATCCTTTACATTTATTCAGGATGTGTATTTCTTATTGAATATTTCTACACCCAGGGTTCAAGGCATAGAATGCTTTTCATATTTTTAAGTTGCATAGTCCATCTTAATGCCATCCCCCCGCCCCGCCCCCAATATTCCATTTGGCTATTTCTGCTCAAAGAAATCAAGGTAATGATTCCATTTGATCTGTTGCTAATTATTTATTCAGGCCCAAACATGGTTACAAATGGAGTTTATGCCTAGGGTGCTATACCCACAGTATCTGCCTATAGAATTGTTCCTCATATTGTTCTCCCTTAGCTGCACTCTTGAAAAACCAAGATTCTACCAAGGGCCTAATGTCAGAGTTCAGCCTTCCTGGGAGGATGCTAAGGCCCCTGAAAGGACTCACTGCTTACTATTACTTGTTACCCTGATAGAAAAGGCAGGTTTTCAGCGTGCGCCTAAAACTAAACAATGTTTGTGTCAGCCAAACCTCCAGAGGGAGAGCATTACAGATCTTGGTTGCTATTGCTGAGAAGGCCCATTGGTGGGTCATAGATCCTGAATTTCCCTTAAAGCTGGCATTACCAGCGGGGCTTCCACAGTACAACTGTTTTGTACAACAATTTGTTCAACAGAATAACACCACAGAAGATTATGGAGGTCACTCACTCAATTATTAAATAAACCTGTATCGCTTAATATTGGTTACTTTTAAAAAATGCTGTTTACATTGTCTACATTTGCAAAGTAACGATGAAGCCATATGTCAGCATTTGCTTTAATGTGCCCCTCAAGGCAGCCTAAATTCAAAACACTTCTAAATATACACCATCCCATTATATTTTCCACAATTATGTGCACAGTAGTGGGCTTGAAGCTAATTTACATAACTTGCCTTTTGCATGCTGAACATATTTTGGTATACAAATTAATGCTTATTGTGCTAGTTTATTTTGATACTCTTTATTTACTTTGCATGCCAGTACTTAATTGGGCCATTGTTGTTTTTAAACCCTAATTGCAATCTAGCGAGTACACCCTAATTATTGTTCACGCTGTCCAAGATTCTGTTTTTGTGACCTTTGACTAATGCTTATGGAACATTCCCAATGGCTGAAGCTGTGGCATATCAGGTCATTAAAACTTGCTGCCTCATTCCTGGCTGCTTGATGAACCTGCTTACCATTTCTAAGACTCAAAATTCATGAACCAGATACAGAGAGATAATATCACCCTTCAGGTGTTATGAAGAGAGCCATGTAAACACATGAGAAAGACAAGCGGGATAAGTGTATTAGCTCTGCTTCCCCCATCATCAGTTTCATCATCTTCCAACTCATGAAAAGCTATCATCTGCAGTGAAAAGACTTTTGTATCCATGGAGGCTTCCCATGCATTTTAGAACACTGGCAAATCAGGATTCTAAAGTGCGGGGAGCCTCCACAGATACAAAGGGCCGCCACCAAGTAGATAACATTATTTATTTATTTAATAGGATTTATAAACTGCTTATTCATCAAAACCTCTACTATTATAATTTTATTAAGAACATAAGAAGAGCCTGCTGGATCATGCCAGTGGCACATCTAGTTTAAAAAGCAATGAGGCAAGCACCCAAAACGCTCCAACCAAAGAGAGGGAGACCTCAAGGTGCCAAACCAGCAAACATCAGAGAGTTCAAAAGGAGAAATTTTTATTACAGCCCAGCGCGTTTCAGGTGTTGGCACAATCCTTTGTCAAGGGCAATCTGCAAAAGTATATATATGAACACCATTAAAATCAATTGCACAGTGAATTCTAAAATATGAAAAGAACTACATATATATATCTACTCAGAGTAAACACAACAACACTCTGCATGATACTGGCCAAATAGTAAAATTAATAAGGAAAGGACATCAGGCAGATCACAGCCACCATGGCTAGTAGCCACTGATAGCCTTATGCTCCATGAATTTGTCTAATCTTTTTAAAGCCATCCGAGTTGGTGGCCATCACTGCCTCTTGTGGGAGCGAATTCCACAGTTTAACTATGTGCTGCGTGATGAAGTGCTTTCAATTATTTATTGAATTTATATCCTGCCCTTCCTCCTAAAGGAGCCCAGGGCAACAAATACATCAACACAACATTTTAACAACAGAAGCAATATAAAAACAGTTACACGTAAAAACTCTCTAGCAGTTATTCCCTGACTACCTCCACTGAACAGTCCTTTAACCTCTGATTACTGATCCAGACAAATCTCTGTAGTGAGCAGCGTGATAAGGCAAATAGGTGTGAGGTGAATAACAACTTGGATCTTTACAGCACCAGTCTCTCCACACACAAACCCTGCAGAGGGGAAGGACCCTTTAGGATGTTCTGTCACTGGAGACTGAGGGAAACTGAGGGATTTCTGAATGTTCTAGGGATTTCCCAGGAGCCAAATCTTGTTGAGGCCTTGGTCTCCCTATGAAATAGTGAGACAAGTTGGGCTGCCAACATGAATACTTGTGAGTGCTCCAAGCCATAAAACAGGCTGGATGAAGGCTATGATGCAAATGCTGTAAGACTCAATGTGAAGCCGATCAGACACACACTAGACCACATAGTTGTGCTGGCAAAGCTATTCCATGTGGTGAGAGGTCCGTTGACATCTATCCCAGGAAAAAGAGTGTTGGAACCGTTCAAGGCCTGCTGTGATAAGTTTGCAAGGCACTTTGAGGATAAAATCACTTGTCTCCATGTTGAGCTGAATGCTGCTATTATTACAGAGCTATGTGAAGTGTGTCATGTGACATCTTGCCCAATCTTGTAGGATCTGTTGCACTGATGAGGCCTGAGGGTGCAGACAAGGTACTTGTATTGGTTCGGACCACAATACGCTCTCAGAAAAGTGTAACCAAAATGATCAAGGGGATGGAATTACTCTCCTATGGTGAAAGGTTACAACATTTAGTAACCTTAGTAAGAGGCAGCATGATGGAAGTATATAAAATTATGCAAGGCATGGAGAAAGTGGACAGAGAAACTTTTCTCCCTCTCTCATAACACTAGGACTTGTAGACATCCAATGAAGCTGAATGTTGGAAGATTCAGGACAGACAAGAGAAAGTACTTCTTCATATAATGTATAGTTAAACTTATGGAATTCACTCCCATAAGAGGCAGTGATGGCCACAACCTGGATGGCTTTAAAAGAGGGTTAGACAAATTCATGGATAAGGCCATCAAAGGCTACTAACCCAAACAGCTGTGTTTTACTTCCACTGTCGGAGGCCACATGCTTACGAATACCAATTGCTGAAAACCACAGGAGGGGAGAATGTCCTTTCTCTTGGTCTTGCTTGCAGGTTTCCCACAAGCACCTGGCTGGCCACTGTGAGAACAGGATGCTGGACTAGATGTGCCACTGTCTTGATTCAGCAGGCTTTTCTTATGTTCTCAGCCCTTTCCCACAATGGCTTATTTTAAATAGCTGGTGCGTGGCTGGCTCCAGGGCATAATGTGTTGGGGGTAGGGGCTGATGCCTTGAAAGAGGTAGTGGTATTGCAACTCCTAAAAAACCCTCCCTAGACCAAGAGGTACTTGAAAAATACCACCCATCACAAATACCTCTTTTGGAGGTAAGGTATTTCTGAGGGTAGTGGCAATCCAGACACTCTTGGAAGAAACCTATTATCTTGGTCAATTTTAGTCTGGGTTCAGACCCCTTTTAGGGACAGAACTGGTCTTGGTTTCTCTGACGGATTACTTTCTTTGGGAGAAGGAGTGTAACCCTGTTAGTCTTGCATGGCTCCTCAGCAGCATTTGATACCATTGACCACAATATCTTCCTGGACTGTCTCTTTGAGTTGGTGGCACTGTTTTTCAGTGGGTCCATTCCAACATACATAGAGAGTAGCATTGGGAGTTTTTGCATGTGCCCCATGACAGTTGTGCTGTAGAGTAACAGAGACCACTCTTTTGTCCCCAATGTTTTTTTTTTATATTTATGTGAGGCCGCTGCGAATAGTCATTAGGAGAACTGGGGCACAGTGTCATCAGGATGCTGATGATACCCAACTCTATTTCTCTGTTACATCTAGTGCCTGAATGCTGGATGAGGGCCAACAGAATGTGGCTGCATCCAAGACTGTCTACAGAAATATTTCGAGGAGGGAAGGGGAGGTCAGTTACTTCAGGTCATTAGCAAACCACTCCATCCACCATTACTTTTACAATCCCGCTCCCCCCCCCACCAGGTTGCTGAATGGAGTACATGGGTGTTCACATATTACACCTGTGCTGAGGGAATTGTACTGGCTATTGATTAGGCACTGGGCCATGTTCAAAGTCTTGTTACTAACATATAAGAAGCCACCTCTCTCCCCACATTTGAGAAGCCAGCTCTCCCCCTACATCTTACCTTGGTCACTTAGATCTGTGAGTGAAGTTGATGGTGTTATATAGCCCTGGAGTAAATTGTGCTGTGATTCAAATGTATGCTTTTAGCACTGTGGCACCAATTCTCTCAAATTCTCTTCCTTTAGAAATGAAGCAAGCCCTGATACTATGTTTTTCATGTTTGTTTACATTTGTTCCCAAAGTTATCAATTTTATTTCTCCAGTTTTAAATTCTTATTAGTTTATATGCTGTGTTACAGTTTTAATAACTGTGTTATGTTTTACGGTATATTGTATCCTGTACACTACTGGAGTATAAATTCTTAATAAAAAGCTCTGAACAACTTGGGGCCAGGTTACCCAAAGGACCAATAGCTTTGTACAGACCTGAAAGATCACTTAGATCATCTGGGAAAATTTTACTAGTGGCATGACACTCTACAGAATATCACAGAGGGAGGACCTGAAAATGGGCATTTTCTGCTCTTGCCCCTACTGTCTGGAGTACCCTTCCCTCTATTGTACAGGAACCTTCATCCATCAGTTATTTCAGTTGTCTTGTAAAACATATTGTTGCGTGCAACCCCAGACTCCCAGACCGAGCAGTACGAGACTTCCAGTGGTCCCTGCACTTACCTAGGGTTTGATTTCCTTGGAAGGAAGGTCAGCAGAGACTGTGGTGTCTTTTAGGAAATATGGTTTTTATTTACATATATTCACAACCTGAGCATAAGATGGAGGGGTTCACAGCATTAACAGTCCGAATCAGAGCTTGGAAAAGTTACTTTTTTGAACTACAACTCCCATAAGCCCCAGCCAGCATGGCCACTGGATTGGGCTGATGGGAGTTGTAGTTCAAAAAAGTAACTTTTCCAAGCTCTGCAGTCCGTCAGGTCTTACTTTTCCATCAGACTTGTAGAAGGCAGTCCAAAGCCATGGTACAGAGAGCAGGCCTCTCTATATATCTCCCTAGTTCCTGGCTGCTTCTGACTAACCCTCACACAGACACACAAGCCACTTCCTTGCTGGGAGGGGGGAGGCCTCTCTCCTGAGAGTTCTTATGACCCACATTGCTGTTCCTGTGCAGCCTTACACATGTTAATAAAGACACTTGGCAGACTTGGCTGTATCCATTAATTTATGAATGGAACTAGTCTGATCAGTAGAAGAGGTTTCTTTCTTTTCAGATTCCAGATCAGAGGCTGGCAAGGGGATTCATAGAAATCATCAATCTCATCCCCCAAATCCCTTAACAGTATTGTTGCGTGCCTCCCCCAATTTCCGAGCGGTGAGATTTCGGGGGTCCCTGTGCTCCTCCAGGGTTTGGTTTCCTTTGGGAAGGTCAGCGGAGACTGCAGTGTCTTTATGAAATATGGTTTATTTATTTTACACACATTCCAACCTGAGCTTCAGAATGGAGGGGTTCAATGCATATCAGCAGTCCAATATCCAGCTTTCCATCTGGGTTGCAGGAGGCACTCCACAGGCCATGGTGCAGAGAGCCAGTCTCTCTCTGCCTGCTTTCCAGTTCCCAGCAATTCTCTAGACACAACTCAAACTACCAGCACAACTTCTGCTAGCTCCCAGGAGGGGGGGGGAGGCTCTCCCGCAGAGTTTAAATGACAAAAGGGTCTCCCTGGCCCATTCACCATTGCTAGGCAACTGATCGGTCCATTATCTTACCTGGCCAATCTATTTGGTTAACAAAAGACTCATTTGACCAGCAGAGAGTTCCTCATTCCAAGGCACAGGATTCCAAATCAGAGGCTGGAAAGGGGACCCAAAGGAATCATCCATCCCAACCCCCATGCTCATAACAGTATATTTTTGCCCAGACTTTCTCTGTTGTTGTTTTACTATTTTTATGTTTGCATTTTGTACACCACTTCAGAGTTTAAATTTTAAGCAGTTTAGAAATGTTTTAAAATAAATAAATAAGGCCTCAAGCAAAGCTTTTCCCAAACAAGTTTCGCTTTCACTAATGGTATATTAAAGCAGTAATTTAAACAATTATTGTGAAGATTTTTGTTTTAGAAAACAGAACTAATTTTAAAGCAAGTTTGAGGAATTAACTATAAGAGCAGCATGAAAATAACAAGAAAATGTTTCTAGCTAACTGTCTAGATTGTATGCTTCTTCTGTTTTCGGTCTGGATTCACTACTGCTTCTGGCTTCTTTTAGCTCTTCTTCAGCAGCGCTCTGTCTTTAAAAACAAACCAACCCTCTGTCTGCTGGCTTTATCTACAATACATTGTATCTACTCCCTCTCTCAACTTCTTGGCAGAAAGGCATTAGAATTCTGGTTAAGTTTATCCATAAATTTCCAGGTGTCATTTTCCTTCTTTTAGTCTTAGGGTGGAAAATTATACCTAAAGTGCCCCTTCTCAGTCTGAACATTTGACCCTCCTATGAACTCTTGACTCTCCTGGACAGAACCCCCGCTGCACGCTCGGTTTACTTACCTGGCCGCGGGGCGAGATTTGCGGCCTGGAGTGAAGCCCAAAGAGGGTAGGCGTGCCTGAACTGGCATGATATCATCAAGGCGCGCCTCAGAGGATGAGCAGCTGGGCCTATTTAAGCTCGTGCCAGCTCCTCCTCTCCCTCTTCTTTATTTGGCACCCAGCCTACCCTCCCTCTGCTGCAGTGTGATTAATTTGGTCGCTTCGGGGCCAACTAGGAATTTTTGGCTTGCCTGCGCCTTTAGCCGGCGGGTTTCTTTTGCCTACTCCACACTGTGGTTAGCGGCGAGGGTGCTCAGGGTTAGCATGGGTATTGTTCTGTATTTACTAGGTTGATTTGGCTGTTTGACTTAATATTTTAATTGGTCGCTTTATGGCAAGGAAGTGCGGAAAGGTTAAGGGTGAAGGGCAGCTAGGTGACACCTTTAGGCACCTTTGGAGGTGATAGGTGATTCTGGAGGCCTGCAGCTCAGGGTTGTATGGCCCGAGGGCAGGATACGGGTTGCCTTTGGGGCCAATAGGCAGTGATGCCTGTTGGCCTTCCTACACACCACATGGGTGTGGTCAAGGCAGGGGGTTGACAGATTGGCACCCCCTTGCCTGGCAGGGGTTGAATCGCCCCAATAGCTGCAAGCAGGCTTTGCCTGACTCACCAAGATAATCCTGCACTTATGTTCCCCTCTGCAGGTTCATTATTCTGATATGGATTTGGTTAATAAAGTGGCCCGTTATTTAACCCAATGCATATTGTGTCTGTGTCTTATTTCACCCCTGGGCTGCAACTGCCTTTAAATCAGAAAGCATCCATTTAACAACAACAGAACAAAACATGGTGGAACAATTACATTCCTACACACCTGTCATTAACAGACTATTGACACTTTCAGTCAGGAACGGGGGGGGGGGGTCAGAGGCTAGAACTTAACCCTGGCAAGTTACTGTGGATTGTGCATGCTAACAAGCCTCCTGCTTTCAATCATGGGGCCTCAGGAGTTAATAGAGGTGTGTTGCATCAGCTTCCATGACTGGCAAGCAATATGAAGCCACTGGATTAGCCAGCTGTACTATAGCCTTCCCCAACCTGGTGGCTCCAGATTTCAGTACTACAACTCCCATCATTCCTGACCATTGTCTATGCCAGGTGAGACTGATGAGGGTCCTTGTGCTTTTACTAATCTCAGCATCAGTATTGTATAAATAGTGAGGACGAGAGAATGATCCATATTCTCAGCAGAAACTTCTCACTAGCCCATGGGTCTCCTGGGAACTGTGGAGGGAAGGAATTGCTACAGTACAGCACAGAATTCTTTTAATTCTTGCCAGCTTTATTTTATTTATTTTTTTTGTACTTTGCAGAGTGTCGTTTTGAGGCCTGTTAAACATCCAGGCATTGTTTGTGAATAAACAATTCATAAATCCATTTGAGAGCAGAAGTCTTGCAGTACAGCAGAGCCATCAGCATAGTCATTTGATAGTTAATTGGTAGTGCAAAGGCACTTGCTGCCTGGTCCAGGGGCCATCTGCACAGCCATGGTACATCTCCATTACTATTATTTTTTTGGCGCTCTTCAGAGACACATTAATACCTCATCATTTACTGCATGAAAGTAAAGATGGAAATCACTCTACCTACCTAACTACCTACATACTTACATATTACAAAAGGCAGTGTCAGTTCTGTTCCATTCTCACAGATTCTATCACACTTTTGCATACAAGCAACACTTTGAAGGGATGTGGGGTCACACAGTGTTCCTGCCCCAACCTCCATATATATGTGTACAAGGTATGTGTGTGTTCTCTCAATGCAACTGGGAACTCTTTAAAAAAAGATGGGTTCCTGATCATGCAGTGATAACCTCACATGTGCAAGTGTATGAACACTGCTTCTTCACATACACAGCCAAGCAACATGTGAGGTCAGGATGGGGTCAGCAGGCATAATCCTGTTCCATTTCCACATGTTGATTATTCACCAAATATGAAGGTCTGAAAAGGATTTGTAAATGGAATACTGGATGGGGGTTGAGTTAATAGAGGTGTGTTGATTCTCAGTGGCTTCCATGGAATTCTGAAATTGGAAGGGAGCTGTTCCTATCCCTTGCCCCAGGCAGGGATGAGATGATTTTTTGCCCCTCATTACAGCCCTTTATTATTATTTTTCCTAGACAAACAAGTAATGGGAAAATCATATATCTGGGATTACAAGGGCAGGTCAAGGCGTCAAGGAACCAACACCTCTCTTTTACAATAGTAAGCCATGATTTCAGCGAATAATTTCATCAAATGATCTTATAGCCCGGTTCTATGCAAACTTTCAAAAATTAAATCTTATTGACTTCACTTCCTAGTAAGCGTGTTTAAGATTACAGCCTTCTATTTTAAAGTGCCATCAAGTGAAACCTAGAAATCCTCTTTTAAGATAATATGATACGTGGAAAATACTGCTCTTGAAGCTCAGGATGCTTATGAAATTCTTCTTATGCAATTTTCTGCCTGGATTTTTATTCCAAATTACCTGATCTTGTTTGTGGAGTCGCATCAGTGAGGTAGCACTTGGCCATTCTTCCATGTTGATTCCTAGCCTTTGTTCAGGTTTTTGAGCAGTTTTGCTGCATTTTTTAGTTTGTGGCTTTAATGGGGAATTTTATATATCCATACATATATGATCATAGCTATTAAGAAGGTATATGTTTTATAATCATCAGGAGTTAAGCATAGGCTTGTAGGCCTATTAAGACCTGAGATTCAGGCTTACAGAGCACCCTAAATTTCCATAGGCCTCGATCAGATCTGTAAGCAAAACCTGTTGCAACAGCAGCGGTCACAAGGACCTTCTGTTTCTTTGCCAAGACTCAGCCGATACATGACTGACAGATATTGATTACCCTATTGTTTGGAATCAAGGAGTGTTTAATCTGTGAGTAAAAGTTGTGATTGATGTAATAAGTAGAAATCGCTAATATTTGATTCTTGAGTAAAGCAATAATGTCCTCTAGAGGAAAAGTCTGTAATAAGTATTAAATGTTTAATAAAAAGAAATGGAAATGGACTGCCTTCAAGTCGATCCCAACTTATGGTGACCCTATGAATAGGGTTTTCATGGTAAGTGGTATTCAGAGGGGGTTTACCATTGCCTTCCTCTGAGGCTGAGAGACAGTGACTGGCCCAGGGTCACCCAGTGAACTTCATGGCTGTGTGGGGATTCAAACCCTGGTCTCCCAGGTCACAGTCCAACACTCTAACTACTATGCCACACTGGCTCTCAATGAAGAGAAATAGTGAGATTTAATAATGATTTTAAAATAACCCAGTGTGTTATATTATATTTATAACTTTATAAGTGCATCTTCATTAAGAAAAGGGGACTCTGGGGTGGCCTTTCCTCTATATTTTTGAGGCTGAAACATACTAGTTAGCCAGAGTCACCCAGTCTTTTCCTGAGTCTGTGTGGTTTTAAAATGAAGCTCAGTGTATTTAAATATAATCCCCTCTCTTGAGCAATGTATTTTATAAATAAGGAAATGGGATTTCTGAGAAATTATAAGGACATAAGAACCACTATGGCAAAGGAATAGAACTGGGGGTGCTCATACATTCCCAAATACCCTAAGTTGAGGCAAACTTAACTCAAGGAACTTGTCCAAATATCTCCAGGTGTACCTGGGTCAGCGTGACGGATCAGGAACAATGGCATATGGAATGTACTGGTTATGCTTGAAGGCACCTTCACAATGGTACTGGCCTGAAAATTTATTAGCCAAGGTGGACAGCAGAACAATGGTAACATTAATGAGATGGACAGAATTTTGGAATCAGCATGGAATTGCCTAATGCTTTCTGATTGGTTTGGAAATTATTGTAGAGAGGAGGAACTATGATGTTGGGTGGGCAGGAACTCATGAGATTGGTGAATCACTGTCACATGCTGTAACTGTACTCTATAAAAGAGCTTGCACACAGTGTCTCAGTGCAGTCTCTCCTGGATGTTTCTGGGAGGCTGACCCTGCATATGCTTGTAAAGAATAAAGGCCTACCTTTTTGCTTCAATCCTATCTCTTAGAATTGTTTTTTTAAGGACCCCCAGCAAAAGATCCCAATGGAGAAAAATTCTCCATCAGTTTCCCCTCCCCCACACACATAGGTTACCATGTCTACCAGCATATATTCACAATGATTAAATCACAATGCAAAATGAACCTTTAGTCATGTGATCCCCTCCAGATTCTTTTCTGCAATGTGATTTAATCAATGCCCATATGCAATGGTGCACGTTGGTAATCCATGTGGTGGGGTGGAAGAGCCAAACTGAAAAATGCAGCAAACTGTATATATGTTAATTCCCAAATTATTTTTAGAACATCTTCAAATTAAAGATACTCAGAGCAGGACAGGCAGAAGGAACCCATAGATACATTATACAATATGAAGCAGAAACATTTGTCCATCTCTTATTGATACCACAAAACAGGAATAAACATCCAGACCAGATACTGGTCTCATTGATGCCTGAACCTCAGATCCATTGAGTTAAAGGAAGTAAGTTTCAATTTAATGTGGTGTAACCAAAACTGGAATCTGCTTTAGTTTTTAAGTTTTCATACTGCTTCCAGAGCTTGGAAAAGTTACTTTTTTGAACTACAACTCCCATCAACCCAATCTAGTGGCCATGCTGGCTGGGGCTGATGGGAATTGTAGTTAAACAAGTAACTTTTCCAAGCTCTGCTTTTGACCATCTATGTTCAATGCTAAGGTGGCAGGAGTTTTGTTGCTGGACTTATTGAGGTTGTATTTACTGTTTACTACTCCTAAAATAAAAGTGGCTACATCATTTCTGTCCAAACAGGAATATTGCCAGCCATCATTTCTCTCCTTTGTGAAATGACCTTAATGAAAATATCATTGTTACCTGAACTTTGTGTATGCTGCAAATCACCAGAAGCACAGGAAAGAATACACAATGTGGAATTATTGAGAGTTTCAACCTTCATTTTAAAAACAAAACAAAAAAACCCAGCAAGTTTCTAGCACCTATGAAGATATGCTTAAGTAAATGTATGCAATGCGAGTGCTGAAATCTCAAAGCCAGAGATGGTGGCTCCATGTAATCTGCAATTGTTGGGAATGGAACAGCAGTGTTTTGCACACCATTCACCATCAGATGCAAAATCAGGATAAATAACACAACATGGTTAAAAAACAGTTTAAAAATAGTTAAAAGAATATATTCTGTAAATATAATTTTAATCATACTAACCTGGGTAAGAGATAGGACAGTCCCTTTAAACCAAGTGTAGCCAATGTCTAGATGTTGTTGGACTACCGTATATTCCGGCGTATAAGATGACTTTTTAACCCTGGAAAATCTTCTCCAAAGTCAGGGGTCGTCTTATACGCCGGGTGTCGTCTTATTAGGGTTGCCATATTGCCCGGATAGCCAGGTTTTACCCAGATTCTAAGCATGCCACCCGGCGCCTGGCTAGCCCCTTAGGTGGCCCGGATTCTCAGCTTTCATTTTTTAAAAAAATTAAGTTTCTAGGTGGTGCGGTTCTCGAGATATATATAAAAACGTCAGGCACCCCCGCCGGTTAAATCTTTTTTTAAACTACTGTATAGCACTTCGTAGCTTTAACCCCGCCCGTTCAGGATTTCAGCCAATCAGTGAAGTGTTTGCTTGGTGGCAGTGTCTGCAAAACTTCATTGCGAGGCCAGAAAATGGTGGTTTCCCCTCCTGTTTATCTGAAAATCTCATAAATTGGGTAGGTATATACATTTCAGTTTTTCCCCCTGTTGTGTGTAGGAGTCAGATCCTGGGCAGTGGTTTGAAAACCTTCCCAATAGTTGCTTTTGGGGGTAAAAACAGTGCTAATCCCATATGTCCAGAGTAAATCCTATTGAATTCAGTAGGAATTACTTTTGAGTAGACATGATTATGAATGTGCTGAAAATCAATGGGACTTTGGAGTGAATGTAAAAAAGAATTGTGTTTGTGTTCTCTTTCTGCCCCCCCCCCAGTCCTATTTTAAAGCAAGTAGGCAGGGCTTACTTAGGTATTGCAGTTTTTATTCTGTAGGAAACAATACTGATTTTTAAAAAACTAATACTGATTTTTCTGCAATGACCAATTGGTTTGACAATAAACTATTATATGGGCTGTATGTATTTATACGTCTGCAGTGTGTGTGTGTGTGTGTGTATGGAGTCTTTCCAACACCCCTGTGAGGTAGGGTTGGAAACCAAGGCAGCTCACAAAAAGAAATAAAGCCATTTAAAATCCAATAACCATAAAAACAAGTATAAACAGTTGCAAAACAGTGTAAAGTGGCATGATTCGGAATTTTGGGTTGTGTGAATGAAGTTGCTTATCACTTGAGGTTGCATTTCTGTCCCTGTTTGAGTAAGCCCCATTGAATACGCTGGGACTTGCTTCTGAATAAATAAATTTAGGATTGCACTATAAATATCTTTACAGTTTGTGTAAATAATAAATATATTTGATAGTTATGCTTATATAAATATTTCTTCATTTATCATATTTTTGGTTTTTGGTTAGGAATCCTGACTGGTTGTGAGATGCTTAGTTTTTTGCCTTATAGGAATCTTGTTGTGGTTGGTATGGTATTACATTTAGGAAAGTGTTACTGCCTTCTGTGTTTTTTTTTCCTATTTGCATTTCACTTATCTTTAACCTCACTCCGTTACAGCCATAGAAGCAACAGCAGCATATGCAAGATAATTAACTCCCATTAGTGATAAGAACAAGAATTTATAATTATTATTTCAATTAAAACAAGAGGCTTATCAATACTTTGAAGAGGAACAGATATTTATTTTCTTTCTGAGCCCAGGACTGGGTCTTTCATGATGCCCGGTGTGTGTGTGTGGGGGGAGCAGGAGAGTAGTCGATAAGACAGACATCCTGGCATTGATAATCGAATTAGCAAGGTGTGTGTGGGGTTGTTGTACACTTCCAGGCTCAGTTTCATTTTGAGTATGGAGGTGGAACCTGTGTAGATGTGGTTATCAAAGGGAGAAGAAATTTTGAGTTAAGCAAAGCTCTGCTTTTATAAAACTTAAGAAACGTACAGTACTTTGAATGACTGAGTGCCTGCACCAGTGGAATACTGGAGGAACTTGTAAAACTTGCTGCAACAGTATTTAGAACTGAGCATGTGGTGTGAAAGACTCCTTTTCCTAACATTTTGGCTTGTTTTTCTCTGATTGTGTATTTTTATTGTTTTTACTATATTTGTAAGCTGTGCTGAGCTCTGTTTTTAACAGCAAAAGGGCAGGATATAAATTCTCTTAATCAATCAATAAATACTCCATAGTGTTGGAAACTAGGCATTTAAGGCTGAAAATGTTGCTTAAAAAAAAAGATTTCTCACATCTTTTCCCAGGTTTTGGTGGTAATTCCTAGGCGCAAAAACAAAACAACTGGACAATCCAAATATTAATATTTATAAGTTTATAAGTGACAGTTTTCCTGCTAAGTACCTGCATGTCATAAGCAGGGGTAGTCTTATACGGCGAGTATATCCCAAACTCTATATTTTAACTGGAAAAGTTGGGGGTCGTCTTATACGCCCAGTCGTCTTATACGCCGGAATATACGGTATATCTCTGCAACTCCCATCACCCATGACCATTAGCTATGCTGGCTGAGGCTGATGGGAGTTGTAGGCCAAGAATATCTGGAGGGCACCATGTTGGCTACTCCTGTCCTAAACTTCTCAAGTTAGAAGCACACTTGTTAATCAATCATAAATGACTGACAGCTGAATGTGTGAACTTTCTCCACTGAAATTAATTACATTTAAGGTGATATGAAGGGAGGCATACAGGAGGTTTAACTAAAGTTGTGTGTGTCTCAACATGACTGAACATTATGATGGGCAGACTAGCTAGTTAGTGTTTAAAGACAGGTAAGAGGTGCTGATTTTTTCTGCTTCCCAGTGAAGTGGTGATAATATTCTCATCTGTATAGCTGGTTGTGGGTACAGAATTCAGGAGAGGTAGTTATTCCAGATTGTTTATAAAAACATGTGATTTTTTTATTTGTTCAGTTTTGGTGGATTTGTCCTCCAAGTCACACAGATAATTTATCATATTATTAAACACAAGGGTTAAAGCACAAGATCTGGAAAGTTTACAGTGTAATTTTATGCATGCTTTCTCGGAATTACATCCCACTGTGTTCAGTGGGGCTTTGTGATTGACTGCAGCCCATAACATTCTTCTCAAAAAAACAATATCCCCCCAAAAAGGCATGGAAATGCAAAACCAAGTAATTCCTACTTACCATTGCCAGCAAAGTAGTGTTAACTAACTGTACAGTGTGGCATTGTGTGGTCAAGGAAATCAAGACTTCTACAAAAATGAAAGTAGTTATCTGTTGAGCAGCCATGAGAAAGATGGGAAATTAGTATTACAAGCATACACAGTATGTGTTATCTTTTCATTTATATACAAGGGCTCCAAAACTGCCAAACACCAACAAGCTATCATTAAAAAGCTAATGGACGCCTGAATTAGATGGGGTGCTTCAGTTTATAGACAACAGAATTTGATTAGAAGGTGTAGTGGTTAAGGTGTTGGACTGTGACCTGGGAGATCAGGGTTCAAATCCCCACATAGCCATGAAGCTCACTGGGTGACTTGGGCCAGTCGCTGACTCTCAGCCTCATGAAAACCCTATTCATAGGGTTGCCATAAGTAGGAATCGACTTGAAGGCAGTACATTTACATCTTTTAAAGTCTCTAAGTACTCAGCTTCCTGCCTCAATGTTGGCAGGGAATTTTGTGACATAAGAACAGTTTAGCCAGTTGCCAAAGGAGCTAGGATTCCCATCCCTATCGACATAGACTTACTATGAGATCCCTACTGGGAGGAAGGGCGGGATATAAAATTTAATAAATCATCATCACCATTATAGAAGTTCAGCCAAAAATATTAAGAGAGGTGTGAGGCAGAATAGAGGGCAGCATTTTGCACTTTTTGACCTATATTTAATTTAATTAAAAACTATGCCATTAATGGTTTGTGGAAAGACACATAAAATAAAGTAAAACATTTATGAACACGTTATTTATTTATTTAATTTATTAATTATTTGATTTGTATCCCACCCTTCCTCCCAGTAGGAACCCATGAACCATAGATGCTCAAATGAGCTCATAGAATTATGAGCTCATAGAACCTCTGAATTATTCTGCATTTTGAGAGCTATGTTACATACTGTACTCCTTTTCTAATCTTGCGAAGGGTGTAAGACCTATGCAGGACAGTGAAACTCTGCCTCCAACTAATGGAAGTCTTACTCTACAACTCCTTTGGCATGGAAAATCTCGATTCAGATGTTTCAGCAGGTGTTGCTAGTGCCCTTTCAGCTATTTTTTTCATAACCACAAGGACTATGAACTTTAACTTTAAAAAAAAATTAAGCTGAGATTTCAAGGAGCTGAATTCACTCATTCTGCTCTGTGCTCCCATAGAGTTGCTGAATATACACAGCCTTGAATCATATACAGAAATGAGTGTCTCCTGAATTACCATACAATCTTTGTTTTTACTGCTTTGTTCTGTTTTTTTTTTGTATTTTGTTTTGCTGACTGTTACGTTATGATGCGGGAATCACCTTATTTTATAGTTAGTTACTGCAAATGTTATTTGTTATTTAATTTTGAGAACTGTATTATTTTATTGATGTATTATGTTTTATTGATGTATTATGTTCGTGTTTTTTTGTAAGCCGCCTTGAGGGCCTTTGGGCCATAAGGCGGGGTATAAATTTAATAAATAAATAAATAAAATAAAATAGAACTCTCTTGATGTGTGTGTGGGAGTGGTGGTGGAATGCTTTATTTGTATTTATTAATATTATTTCTATTTTATAATTGTTCCAGAACTGTGTGGATTACACTAATGTTTGTATGTACTTATTGTGTCAAGATAGGACATAACCCTTTCTTATGTGTCACAGTAGTACAGGGCACACAATTGTCTTTGGTGCAAATATTGCCCCGTTTACACCAATTAAGGAAGCAGATCCATATGTGCAAAGCATAGATCTACTTTCTCCATTGAGATGAATAGGAATAGTGATGCAATTGAGCTCAGGGCCCAGACTGGAGCCCCATCTGCACTATATATTTAAAGCAGTATCATACCATTTTTAAACAGTCATGACTTAATTCAAAGAATCCTGGGAAATGTAGTTTGTTAAGGGTGCTGAGATGAGACCCCTAGTCCTCTCACAGAGTACAATTCTCAGAGTTCCCTGGGAAGAGGATTGACTGTTAAACCACTCTGAGAACTGTCGTCCTGTGAGGGGATCAGGGGTCTCCTAATGATGCTCAGCACCCTTTGCAAACTAAGGCCACATTCACACCATATATTTATTCTACTATTATTCCACTCTAAACAGTCATCATGGCGTCCCCCCAAAGAATCCTAAGAAGGGTAGTTTGTGAAGGTTGCTGAGAGGTATTATCCTCAGAGGTACAATTCCAGGAGTGGTTTAACTAGGGTTGCCATATTCCAGTTCCACAAATCTGGGCAGGTTAATTTGCATATTATGCAAATTATTTGCATATTATGCAAATATTTGCATATTAATATTTGGATTGTCCAGTTGTTTTGTTTTTGCGCGTAGGAATTACCACCAAAAACTGGGGAAAGATGTGAGAAATCTTTTTTTTAAAGCAACATTTTCAGCCTTAAATGCCTAGACTCTAGTTGCCAACACTATGGAGTATTTATTGATTGATTAAGAGAATTTATATCCTGCCCTTTTGCTGTTAAAAACAGAGCTCAGCACAGCTTACAAATATAATAAAAACAATATAAACACACAATCAATATAAAAACATAATAAAAACACAAAATAGCAACAAACATAAAGTAAGTCAGGGCACCAGTACAGTTAACCATATACGATATATTTCAGAGATGTGGTGGGTGGAGAAAAACAAGCCAAAATGTTAGGAAAAGGAGTCTTTCACACCACATGCTCAGTTCTAAATACTGTTGCAGCAAGTTTTACAAGTTTCTCCAGTATTCCACTGGTGCAGGCACTCAGACATTCAAAGTAGCTGTATGTTTCTTAGGTTTTATAAAAGCAGAGCTTTGCTTAACTCAAAATTTCTCAACCACATCTACACAGGTTCCACCTCCATACTAAAAATGAAACTGGGCCTGGAAGTGTGCAACAACCCCACACATACCTTGCTAATTAGATTACCAATGCCAGGATGTCTGTCTTATCGACTACTCTCCTGCTCCCCACACACACCGGGCATCATGAAAGACCCAGTCAGAAAGAAAATAAATATCTGGACTTCCGGGAAGGGTGACTTCGCTTGTGCCTGCTTTTTGAGATGAGCTCTCGTCTCAGAAGAAGCTTTTTCAGTTTTAAAATCAGTCAGAACGTTCTTTTTGACTGGTAAAGATTTTCTCCCGGGCAGGGAGAAACACAGAGATTAACCACAAAAGCCTGTTTTTGTTGGGAGGACTGGATTTCATTAATTTATGAGAGAAGGTTCAGCCAGCCATGCCGGACGGACTTCCAACAAGCTCTAACTGATTAAGCGACACGTTTATCTTTTCTTCAAAGAAAAACGGACTTTAACAGGCAAGCATCCTTCTTTCTATTTTTTTTTCACTTGGTTTAAATCGTTGCAGCAAAAAGAGATTTGTCAATGAATCAGCTATAAAGAATTTCTGGGTGAGTTATAACTCTTCTCTTTTATTCACAAAATTAAGGAGGAAGAAATTGAAAAAGCCTATCTTTGTTTTTATTGCAAAAAGCTGGCCTGGAAGTGCATTCTAAAGATACAAACGGAAGAGGGATTTCTATTTCGAGGAGGGAAAAAAATAAATAAATTTGATTTATGAACTTTGGAGTATTATATGTCTGGGACTATTTTCTTTTTGGTCTATTTCATTTTGACAAATCTACTTGTTCACGACGGCACTAACTGTTTTAAAGCTGGGAACTAAATTTGTTTTGTATTCCTGAACATATAAGAGATAAGGCAAGCTGTACTGTCTACACTGTGATGTCATCAAGCCTGGAATATTAACCCAATTGTGGCTGAAATAATTTTTGTTTTTGTGGTTTTAAGAATGGCAATCAGGAAAGTGGCTGAGACCATGGAAGAAATTATGTTTTAGAAAATAATGGATGAGATTGAGATAACGAAACAAACCCTGAGACAGGGTAGACAGGAGATGAAAATTGAATTTGGCAAAATGACGCAGGAGCTTAAAGAAATAGGGGATCTGGTGAGAGAGGGGATTGATGAGATTAGAGATGAGAAAAGAAAAATTAAAGGGAAGATACAAGCCCTGGAGATTGGAACAAATGTGGAATTGGAAAAAGATCTGGAGTTTATGGATATTAGAAATAAAGTTTACTGTTTGGAATTCAACGTTGTCTCTGAAGAAATTAATGAAGATATTAGAGATAAAGTTATCAATGTCTTGGATAATTTTTTGGATTGGAATGATGTGATGGCGCTTGACATAGAAAAAATCTATGGAATTAACTACAGATATGTGACAATGGAAAAATTCTTAAGAGATGAGCCAGTGCATTTTGTAAAAAAGAACAGAGATATGACCTGGAATGATGTGATGGAGCTTGACATAGAAAAAATCTATGGAATTAACTACAGATATGTGACAATGGAAAAATTCTTAAGAGATGAGCCAGTGCATTTTGTAAAAAAGAAGAATAGAGATATGACTTTACAACAATATTTGAGCAATACATTCAGAATTGATGGCAAGGAAATATTTCTGATAAAGGAAATTCCCATCAGACTCTTATTATATGACTATGGCTATGACAGCAAGATTAATATGGGATACTGATAATGGAAGAATGGATACTGAAATTACTGGACTGAACAGGACTATTGATGATGGAAGATGGAATTAATATTGATAATGGAAGAATGGCTATTGAAATTATTGGATCTAACAGGTTTGATGAGATGGATTAATCTATATGTTTATTTGGACTATGGCTATGACAACAAGATTATTATGGGATACTGATAATGGAAGAATGGCTACTGAAATTACTGGACTTAACAGGATTATTGAAGATGGAAGATGGAATTAACATTGATAATGGAAGAATGGCTATTGAAATTATTGGACCTAACAGATTTGAATGAGATGGATTAATCGACATGTTTATTTGGAGAAAAATTGAAAGATATATCTCTCAAGGAATTGAAACCTCTCTTTGACTTTTTGTGGAAAGAATAAAGTAATGTTTATGAGATTTGATGATTAATTAAGATAACTACTGGAGGAAAGTGATTTTATAATATAATTTAGGAGACAGGATTGTTATATATTGTAGACTTATAACTGATCTGCGACAAATCGGAAGTCAACATTTTATTTTATTGTTTAATTATTTTTGTTTTATTTTGTTTTTTGTCTTTGAAAATTTGAATAAAAATTAATGATAAAAAAAGAAAGAAAATAAATATCTGGTCCTCTTCAAAGTATTGATAAGCCTCTTGTTTTAATTGAAATAATAATTATAAATTCTTGTTCTTATCACTAATGGGAGTTAATTATCTTGCATATGCTGCTGTTGCTTCTATGGCTGTAACAGAGTGAGGTTAAAGATAAGTGAAATGCAAATAGGAAAAAAAAACACAGAAGGCAGTAACACTTTCCTAAATGTAATACCATACCAACCACAACAAGATTCCTATGAGTAAGGCAAAAAACTAAGCATCTCACAACCAGTCAGGATTCCTAACCAAAAACCAAAAATATGATAAATGAAGAAATATGAAGAAATAAATGAAGAAATAGCATGACTATCAAATATATTTATTATTGACACAAACTGTAAATATATTTATAGTGCAATCCTAAATTTATTTATTCAGAAGCAAGTCCCAGCGTATTCAGTGGGGCTTACTCAAACAGGGACAGAACTGCAACCTCAAGTGATAAGCAACTTCATTCACACAACCCAAAATTCCGAATCATGCCACTTTACGCTGTTTTGCAACTGTTTATACTTGTTTTATGGTCATTGGATTTTAAATGGCTTTATTTCTTGTTGTGAGCTGCCTTGGTTTCCAACCCTACCTCACAGGGGTGTTGGAAAGACTCCATACATGCACACACACACACAGCAGATGTATAAATACATACATATTGTCAAACCAGTTGGTCATTGCAGAAAAATCAGTATTAGTTTTTAAAATATCAGTATTACTTTCCTACAGAATAAAAACTGTAATACCTAAGTAAGCCCTGCCTACTTGCTTTAAAATTGGACTGGAGACAGAAAGAGTTAGAACACAAACATAATTCTTTTTTACATTCACTCCAAAGTCCCATTGATTTTCAGCACATTCATAACCATGTCTACTCAAAGTAAGTCCTATTGAATTAAATGGGATTTACTCTGGGCATATGGGATTAGCATTGTTTTTACAAAAGCAAGTATTGGGAAGGTTTTCAAAACACTGCCCAAGCTCTGACTCCTGCACACAAGAGGAAAAAAACCTGAAATGTATATACTTACCCAATTTATGAGATTTTCAGATAAACGGGGGGGGGGGACCACCATTTTGTTTTCTAGACACTGCCTCAGGTCAATGAAACTGAAACACAATCCCTGACTGGCTGCAATGCTGAACGGGCGGGGTTAAAGCTACAAAGTGCTATAGTACAGTACTGTTTAAAGAAAGATTTAACAGTCGAGGGGGGGCTGACGTTTTTATGTATATCTCGAGAACCGGACCACCTAGAAACTTAATTTTTTTTTTAAATTAAAGCTGAGAATCCGGGCCACCTAAGGGGCTAGCCAGGCGCTGGGTGGCATGCATAGAATCCGGGTAAAACCCAGCTATCCAGGCAATATGGCAAACCTAGGTTTAACAGTCAGTCCCTCTCCCAGAGAACTTTGAGATGTGGAGCTCTGTGAAGGGAACAGAGGTCTTCTAATAACTCTCAGAGCCCTTCACAAACTACACTTCCAGGATTCTTTGGGGGGAAGTCATGACTGTTTAAAGTTGAATAATAGTGAAATAAATGTATGGTGTGAATGTGGCCTAAAAGTGTTCCACTAGCTAATTACTATGCACAATAAAACCAATTCATGCCAATCAATATTAATAATTATGGTCAATGTTATTGTGTTTATCAGTAATATTATTATGTTGTCAGCTGGTTATTTTTTTACTTTAAAATAAACAAATACAGCATTACCATTTCTACTCTCAAAATATACACTGTGCACAGTTAGTACCATAGTAACCATATTTTATTTTATTTTAAATCATCAGCTTGAATATACCATCAAGGCCCTAGATTCTAGAGTTATTCCAGTCTTAGGTGGTTTATTTCCTGGATGGAATTGAAAGAAGATGATCATGGAAAGTTGGAAATGTGTGGTATTAGTCTGGGATAAATTTAACCTTTTATTAGTGTCTCCCAGAATGTTACTTTCCTGATACTGAGAAGGATTTTTAAGCAAACGTATCTGATTTGTATTTCCCAGTTTAAAAACATTGATCAGAACACGACTACCCTTCAGTTTTGCATTTCTTCAAATGTTATAATATTGTTCTTGGCTCCAAAAATGTACCAACATTTGTACAAAAATTAGGGCTGTGAACAGCTCTCTCTATCCACCCTGTGGCCCCCAATCTAAGGAGAGCTAATCCACCCTGTCCTGAAGATGGGACCACCCACCCTGCCCCAGATTATTTGGGGGTAGGACTAAGGGATTTTAATTATAAATATGGTCAGGAGGGGAGAAGAAGTAGATGCTACGACCCCTCCCCAACTGAGAGCAGGTGGGTGCAATGGCACAGAATTAATCCTCCCACTTATCAGCTGATAAGAGAGAGGATTCCTACTGTGGCATGCTAATCCTTTCCAAGCAGCTTTCCTGCATTCAGGGAAGCTGCTTGCTAAGATGATTTGGCACATGGGGCTTCGGAGGCCTGGTGAAGAAGGAGAGGTCAGGTGGAAAGACACCTTCTCCTGCAAATAGGTGCATCCTTTTCCTGGTTTCTCTCTTCCTTCCTGGGCATGCCTGCCTCTTTTCTCTGCCCTATGCCCCACCCCAATAGCCCTGGATCATTCATGGCCACTGCACCCAACCCATAGCAATCTGGGACTATCTCAACTGGACTCAGCCAAGGCCCAAATACTTCTGAAAAGGCCCAATTCAGCTTGGGCCTCAGGCCTTGGCCAAATACGGAGCACAGTCCTAATAAAAAATTGCATTAGAATGCATTATTAGAATACACACATAATTGCATATGTTTAGATAAGTTGCATACAAAATTTGTACCTTTGGGGGGGCAGAACCTATACTTGAAAATAATGCAGACTTTCACTGTCAGTTGGCATTGTTTGCCCTCATGTGTCATTATATTGCCAAATCTGATTGGCTATGCAGCATCATGCAGGCCAATGAGCTCAGAATCCAGCACTCAGTGTCAGATGGTGCTTTCTTTATGCCATGTATTTGGTTCCTCCATAGCCACGCTCTACTAGATCCACTCCCTGAGGCAATTTGCCCACTATGAGATGATAAAGGAAGACGTGGGAAGATGGCAGTGCAGTGTGGCAGCTACAGCTATTGGAACTGCTCCTATGTCCAACTCACCCACTTCAGGCTACCACTCATGTACAAGATAAGCTCTCTGTGCATGTTAGCACCATCCACAGAAGAGTACAGACAGCTTTTCATATATACTCTCCCCCTGATATTCTAGATTTTTTTGACCCTTGGACTTACTCTATCTGAATGCTACCCTGTGGCTTCATGTACTAGAATTTTTGAGATCATAAGTTAGCAGTCTACCAGAAACAGGCTACTGCAATAACATCTGGACCCTTTCAGTGTTTACTGTATTTTGACAGTTGCTAAGTACTGAGAAATGGAGTAGTGCACCTTATTTACAGATAAGAAGGCACTCCCTGCTTCTAATCAATACTGTCCTATCTACCGATACAAGCATCTTCTCAGTAAGAACCAGAGCAGGCAGGGTTTATTACTAGTAAATCAATACAATGTTTTTCTTTCCCATGCAACACTTTGGGGAATCCATACAGCATAATGATTATCATTATATAATTAAGTCTAGGTTCTCTTTTGCTATCTGCTGCTTTTGATCTTGTAAAACCGAGAATTGATTTTTCCTAAAAATCAATGATGTGTTTCCACTGTGTGGCAGATCTGCCACTTAACAATGGCTCTGGATGCTGGTCCTTGAATGTGGTTTGTGAACGCAAGCAAGCTGCAGGGAGAAGCTGCTGGAAATTTTCAAGATCAGCACCTTAAGTCTAAAGAGCTATTTAGTTTCTGTGTCTTGAATGCAACCTAGCAACCTTCAGTGATGATGTACATTTCTCATTGATTTTTTCCCCTCTCTCAGCAGAATTAACTGTCAACTAGAAAGGTCTCTGCTTCGAATACTGGGCTTCTTCCAAGATGAATAAACCAATCTAACAAGTGTGAAAGTATTGGGGTGGCAGGAAACAAGCCCTTAAGACTTGTTTTAAAGAGCTTTCCAGTTTGCTAGTGATGTAATATAACATTTGACACTTTCAAGTACTGTTGTATTATGAGTTGTTTAGCTCAAGTCCAGGAACAGGCACACATTTCATTTTGATTTTTGATCAGATACTCAAAATAGATGGGGAAGGAAAACAGAAACTGTGGATTTGTCTCCAAGCTATCATCCATTTTTGAAATATCAGGATCCAAATCTGTCATGTTGTGTTGAAAAGGTAGCATTCTTATGTTTCTGGACAACTTGTTTATTTCATTAAGACACTGTGCCCTCAAACTCAAATAGGAGATTTTCTATCATTGTCATCTCTGTTCCCACTTAGGAGCCATTATAACAGGTCTTTCAAAATGTCAATTTCACAAGGCTAGTTTTAAACCAGGAGTAGGCAAACTTTAGCCTCCAGATGTTGGACTACAACTCCCATTATCCCTGACTACTGGTCATGCTGGCTGGGGTTGGTGGATTGGAGTCCAACAACTTGGGAGGAGAGTCATAGGTATACAATCCCTGTTTTTAAAACAAATGGAAGTCTGTCTTCCCATGAACTATATGTATCTGAACCCATTTTAAAATAAACCCATAGCGGGTCCCCCACCCTTTAATATTCATAACAGTGTGGTAATCTGGAAGAATGGCACCAGTAGAATAAATAACCTCTCCACAAAAAAGACAAAAAATCTAAAATGATGCAAAAGAAAATGTAGTGATAGTTCCTGATGTATTTTGAGCAAAAGCTCTTCTTTAGGGAAATAACTATCAAAAAAACAAACAGATCTCATGCTAGAATCCGCATATTTAGGACATGAGAGGTTTTTTTGAACACTTATTCTCCTGAAGAACAGTTTCTTTTGTTTCAAATATATGCTTATGCTGTTTGCACAATTTTGGGTTTTTCTTCTTCCTGTTTGGCATTTATATTCTGAGGCCTAGAAAGCTATGGATGCAGGAAGCATGCCTGTTGTTGTTGTTGTTGTTAATATCATCATCATCTGAATTTATATTCTATCTTTTCTCCCACAGAAGCCCAGGGCAGCAAACACATCAACAAACCAACTGAAAAACAAAAACAGAAGTCTTCTAAAAAACAGTTAAAAACATTATAAAACACCATTAAAATTAAAAACATCCTAAAAACATTATTACAGTTAAAAACATTCTTTCATCCAATCATGTACAGGTTCCCAATACCAGTCTCCTTCAGCCATCAAATGCCTGGGTAAAGAGGAATGTTTTCAAATTCCTCTTGAAAGTCAATAATAATGGAAACAGATGCATCTCAGTGGGAAGGGCATTCCACAAACAGGGAGCCACCACTGAAAAGGTCCTGTCACACCAGTGAGCCACTGTACACAAATGGATTGTCACATGGAAGCAGCTGGCATGCAGAATGATTTAAAATAAGAAATACCCACATGTTGTAGAGGAAATGACTTCCATAGTGCTGTATGCGTGCTTGTGAAAGGTCCTCAAATCTTTCTGAAATCGGACATATAGATCAAGTTTATATCTCAATTAAACTCATACAAACTCTAATTTATCTTCTTGTGGTCTTTCATCTTTTATTGTTTTGCTTTAAAAAAAGTTATTGTTAAAACTGGGAAAGCATTCAAGCTGAATTATTGTACAGTCACCCATTTATCATCCTCATTACTCAACATGCGCTCACTCACTCAACTTCCAACCCATGGAGTTTATACTAATGTTCTCAATTTAACAAGTCACCCTATAAGTCACAGCCTAACAACTTCATTATTTTGTGAACTGCACATGAATAATTCTAGGGACAGGCTTGCTCCTTGTTTCGGAAATGGTGGAAAAATCCTACAGATGCTTAGCATCATCTTTATTTATAGGAGGCCAGCATGTGGCAATCACGACATGAGAGATTAACAGCTTTTCAACACTCAGATGATTTCTTCTTCAGAATTCTAAACCACAGTTCCTCCGTGTATGCTCTTCAGACTTCCACTTAAGAATCAATGCAAAGTGTTCCTGGGAGGTCCAGAGAGATCTTACAGCTAGATTTATCCTAGTTGTTCTCTCTCTTGTTTCAGTTATCAGGCAGTGTGAGAGTTGTACAATTCAGTACATTAAAAAAAAGAAATTCATACCACTAGACTACAAAATCCTTACATTTCTAAATCTTGGGGATCATTTTCACTAGAGATGGTTTTAATTTATAGTCTTATTCCTTTTGTCTCTGGCCTAATATCAAAGTGAAAATATGTGAATGCATCTTTAGCATATAATTTGCAAACAAAAGAAATCCCCCAAAGGGTGGCTGTGTTAGTCTGTTGCAGCAAAAACAACAGAGTCTTGTGGCAACTTAAAGACTAACAATTTATTATGAATGTGCATTTTTGTGTGTGTTTGTGTATACACAGAGGGAGAGAGTTGAGGAGGGAATTGAAAACCGTGAAGTCAGAAGGAAATAAAGTGCAGGGATTGGGTTGCAGCTGGGGAGGAAGGGGTTAACCTTCCCCTCCCCATATGCTACAAGCCTCTGACTGAGAACAACCTCCCATACCTCAATTAGGCTTCAAACACACCTCCTGATGTCTCCCAGAGGAGGCTTTTTTTCAAGCCTAATTGTAGTGGAGGGGAGATGTGAATGAGAGACTGGATATGTGTGTATATTTGAGTGATTGGGAGAGAATTAATGGGGGGGTATGAATATGTGTGTGCTGTATCTATGTGTGATATGTGTATATCATGTGATGTGCAAGTGCGCATGTGCATGTGTATGTACTGTATGTGTGAATTGCTGTGTGTGTTGTGAGAGTGTGGGACTGCCTTGCCCACTACCAGCTCAGGCCCTGCTCACTTTGGCCACATCCACTTTTGTTTTGGCCATGCCCACTTCTGGCATGCACCCGCCGCCAAAAGGTTGGCCACAAGAACATTGGCAGGGGAAATGGTGACCACCATTGGTGGACACTTAAAATACTATTGAGGACTCAGTCAAAAACCCCGAAGTAGACACTTATTACAGGAAACTTGAAGGTTTTAAAGAGTTCCTGGAAGTTGGTAAGCATGGTACCTATCTTTGTTTTGTAGCACTAGTATCACTCCCTTCTTTCGTGTCCCTAACCCAGAGTGGCAGAACTCCTAATATGCTCTTGTGCGGACATGGGAAACATTTTGGCTCCATGGGTCAGTTCTTTATCAGGATCAGCCTCGCAGGCCAAATTTGAAAGGTGGGCATGGCCGCCACCTGTAAATCATGTAATGTAATTATGACCTCACATGATTGACAGGCAGGCAACCCTACCCACCTGTCAAAGTCCCTTGTGGGGTGTGTTCCCAAGCACCAGCAGCAAGTGCTGGATTCCTACTCTCCCTTCCACCACCAACAGAGATGACAAGGGGGGGATGAAGGAGAGAAAGAAAGCATCTTTGTCTCCCCACCCACTGCTATTTTGCCACCAGAAGGGAACAAACCAGCGCTTGCTGCCTGTTCTAGGGAACTCTTCTGCCTTCCTTCTCTCCCACCCAAAGGGAGAGAAGGAAAGGCTCCTCCTTTAACTTCTCAACATCAGGGACTTTAAGGGGCAAGGAGACTTTGAAAAGGCTTTTCCAAGTCTCCCACCTCCCCCCTTGTCCCCAGTGTTGGGGAGTTAATGATGGAAAGGGGGAGGCTTTTGCAAAAGCTTTAAAACAGCCCTCAATTTCCCCTTTGAGTAAAGCTGCTTCAAAGGGTGCTTTCACGCAGGACTATAATCTCTGTTAAATGAGCAGGAATTAAATCCTGCTGGTTTCGCTGCATGATCTTGTTCCCTGCTGGGAACAGGATCTCACAGCTAAGGGAGGATTAAACCCTGTTCTCCCATCCATCAGCCAATGTCATTAGTGACATCAGCTGGTGGGCAGTTGGGCATTGCTTGGGCATAATGGCTTTGGGGACCCCATGAAGTATCGTGATAGGCTGGAGATTCCCCACCCCTTCTCTTGAGGAACCACAGCCCTCCTTGAAACACAGTTTACAAAGATTAGGAGGGTAGCCCTGTCAGTCTGTCATGGCAAAAATGACTGATCACACTTTAAAGACTAATAAATTTATTGTTGCATAAGCTTTCATGAGCCAGGTCGACTTTGTAAGATGCAATAAAAGTTATTCTCAGTTGGGAAATTATCTATCTATCCATCCATCCACAAACATATTTAGTTAAAAGAAGGGGAAATGTTATTACAAAGTAAAGCCAGAAGACCCAGAAATGCAAGCGATAGGTGGTTGCATTACTAAGCAAATCACAAATGAAAATGAGATCAAGTACAAAAATGAAAAGATCCAAATCAGAGTGGGTATGGCCCACTCCTAACTAGTAAAATGAATTGGCAAAAAGGTGCAAAGAGATCTAATTAATCTAATAAAAGCAATACTGCACACTGAAAAGGAAGAACGTCTAGGTTCTGCACATGAAGCACACATTCAATACTAGTTTGGTTTTACCATACTATTGAAAAATGCATTATTGAGTGGAAAAAGGAAAATATGTAACAGTTGCCTTGGGGAAGTTATAAGTCATGTACTGACAGGTAACATGTGTTTAATACACCTATTTGCTTTTTATTCATGAGGAATGACTGCCTTCTCTATTAATTGTCCAGTCCTCTAGAGACTTGGCTACCTGTCTGTCACATGCTTAACATAGTTCATCAAATACCATGTTAGCATCTATCTTTTTGAAAACAAGGAAATGCTGACCTATATTGTGCTCTCTGTGTATGTGGTTTTGAGGGATAACTTACTACTAACCAATTCTCTTTTTCTTTTTTTTATTGAAGTTAATTGGATGGATTGGAATGCTAACTGAAAGTGCCAGTAAAATGCAGAGCAAGGAAGATCCACATTTAAAGCCGTGTAAGGCTTTATAGGTCAAAACCAGCACCTTGAATCTGGCTCGGAAACAAATAGGTAGCCAGTGCAAACGGGCCAGAACAGGTGTTATATGTGCTGACTGGCTGGTCCTCGTCAGCAGTCTGGCTGCTGCGTTTTGCACTAGCTGAAGCTTCCGAACTGTCTTCAAGGGCAGCCCTACGTAGAGCGCATTACAGTAATCCAGTCTAGAAGTTACCAGAGCATGAACAACTGAGGCGAGGTCATCCCTGTCCAGATAGGGGCGTAGCTGGGCTACCAACCGAAGGTGGTAGAACGCATTCCTTGCCACCGAGGCCACTTGCGCCTCAAGAGACAAGGAAGGATTGAAAAGAACTCCCAGACTATGAACCTGTTCCTTCAAGGGGAGTGTAACCCCATCTAGAACAGGGTGAACATCCACCATGTGGGCAGGGAAGGCACTCACCAACAGTGTCTCAGTCTTGTCTGGATTGAGTCTCAGTTTATTAGCTCTCATCCAGTCCATTATCGCGGTCAGGCAATGATTCAGCACATCCACAGACTTACCTGTAGAAGATGAAAAGGAGAAATAGAGCTGCGTGTCGTCAGCGTACTGGTGGCAACGCACTCCAAAACTCCTGACGACGGCACCCAGAGGCTGCATGTAGATGTTAAAAAGCATGGGGGACAAAATCGACCCCTGAGGGACTCCACAATGGAGAGTCCAAGGTGTCGAGCAATGTTCCCCAAGTACTACCTTCTGGCGACGATCCGCCAAGTAGGAGCGGAACCACTGTCAAGCAGTGCCCCCAACTCCACGAGTCTCCCCAGAAGGATACCATGGTCGATGGTATCAAACGCCGCTGAGAGATCAAGGAGAATCAACAGAGTCACACTCCCTCTGTCCCTCTCCCGACAGAGGTCATCGTACAGGGCGACCAAGGCTGTTTCAGTGCCAAAACCAGGCCTAAAACCGGATTGAAACGGATCCAGATAATCGGTCTCATCCAAGAGCACCTGGAGCTGATTGGCAACCACCCGCTCCAGAACCTTGCCCAAAAAGGGGATATTTGCCACCGGTCTATAATTGTTCAAGTTATCTGGGTCTAAGGAAGGTTTCTTCAAAAGAGGTCTCACTACTGCCTCCTTGAGGCTATTAGGGACTACTCCCTCACTCAAGGAGGCATTTATCACTTCCTTGGCCCAGCAGGTGGTACTAGTCCTGCTAGCCTTGACCAGCCAAGATGGACAAGGATCTAGAGCAGACGTGGTCGCCCGCACCATTCCAAGCACCTTGTCCACTTCCTCAAGCTGCACCAACTGAAACTCATCCAATAATGAAAGACAAGACCGTGTTCTGGACACTTCAATGGATTCATCTGTCATAACATCAGAGTCTAGGTCCCTACGGATGCATGCAATTTTATTTTGGAAGTGCCCTGCAATGTCGTTACAGCAAGCTTCAGATGTTTCAATGGTATCTTGAGGACCAGAATGTAAGAGTCCTCATACAACCCTAAAAAGCATTGCTGGGCGGCAGAGAGATGTCTTGATAGAGGCAGCGAAGTAGGACTTCTTCGCTGCCCTTACCGCTTTTATATACGACTTAGTAGAGGCACTTACCAAAGCATAACTGCATCCGTCTGGAGTTCGTCTCCATCTGCACTCCAGCCTCCTTCTCTCTTGCTTCATCACTCTGAGCTCCGGGGTATACCACGGAGCTGTATGAGCTCTGCATCGAAGAGGGCGCGCGGGAGCGATTGTGTCGATAGCCCGGGCCATCTCTGTATTCCACAGTTCGACCAAGGCCTCGACAGGAGTGCCAGTACTATCAGCTGGAAAAACTCCCAGAGCCCTCTGAAAACCCATAGGATCCATAAGCCTCCGGGAGCGGACCAACTTAATAGGTCCCCCACCCTTGCAGAGGGAAAGAGTCGTCGTAAGTCTAAAACTCAGCAGGCGGTGATCTGTCCATGACAATGGAGTAGATGAAAAATACCCCACCTCCAGATCACCATCTCCATGACCAGTGGCGAAGATCAAATCAAGAGTGTGACCCGACACATGCGTTGGGCCAGTAACAAATTGAGACAGCCCCATGGTTGTCATGGAGGCCATGAAGTCCTGAGCCGCTCCAGATAAGACAGTCTCGGCATGAACGTTGATGTCCCCCAACACCACAAGTTTGGGGGACCTCAACAACACCTCCGAGACTATCTCTGTCAGCTTAGCTAGGGAAGCTGTTGGGCAGCAAGGTGGGCGGTACAACAACAAGATTCCCAGTCTGTCTCCTTGGCCCAGTACAAGGTGGAGGCACTCTAGACCAGTCGTCATCTGGACAGGATGCCTGGTGAGAGAGAAAATACTCCTATAGACCACAGCGACCCCGCCTCCCCGGCCCTCAGATCTGCCATAGTGCTGCACCGTATACCCAGGTGGGCAAAGCTGAGAGAGGGCAACTCCTCCCTGCTCACCCACCCAGGTCTCGGTTATACACGCCAGGTCGGCACCCTCATCCACAATTAAATCATGGACAAGGGAGGTTTTATTATATACCGACCTGGCATTCAAAAGCAGCACCTGGAGATCTAAGGGCTGGCTGATAGAACAGCCAGCAGTTCTGTGGTCTTGAGGAGAACCGGAACAAGGCACAGACACAACTTGTCTGGGGCGAGTTCCCCTTACCTGGCAAGTTCTCCTCCTAACGCCATACCTCCCATTACCCGTCACTACGTTAATTGGGCCCCCTGGAAGCCCCCCCGTTAAATACAAAGCATGCTCTCCCAGGCACATTTTAAAAATATTTAAATACAAACAAACACATTCACACAACAACGCATAAAAATACACATAAATATACACAAACACGTCCACACAATCTCATTCATACACACAACAGACAAAACAAACAGACAATTAAAATGCACCCAAACAGCAGCAATAGCAGCCGACGTTAAAATTCTCCTCCGCATCAAGCTTCATCCATAAGTAATGTCATCAAATAAAGTTGTAAAATATCTGCCCGCGACCCAGTAAACAGCAAGTAAGCAAGCCAGAAGGACAAGACACGCCCCAAGCAGCGAACTTGAATGGAGTGGCGGCAAGCAGGCAGAAAGCCACGATGAAACAGCGACAGAGCAGCAGGCAGAAGCAGCGGAACCTTTTTCAAGGGCAGAGTGCTCCTGGCTCCTTAAGCAGCCCTTTATTTCCCCAAGAATGTCCCAGAATTATTCTATGCCATGACATAGCCTTGTTCTGAACAATATTCGAGGTAGGGAAAATGGTGATCACCATTGGTGGACTCTTACAATACTAGTGAGGACTCAGTTATCTGTCAGCAAGCCTTCTCCCATATCAACCAGCCTTGGCCCTCTCGTCAGGTGGGAGCTTTTCACTGTCCTGTCAGTGAGTGTAGCTCACTGTTTGGTGACATGATGCAAGACCCCACCTCTATTGTGACACCCCTGCTGTAGAACTCTCTGGAGGCACAGAGGGTGTTGAGATTCTGTCACCAAGTTAGAACTTACCTATCTAAGATCAGATGAGACAGACATCTTTTACTCTGTGCTGTTGTGTTTTATTGTTCATAGATAATTATTTTTATCATTGACAGCACTGTGTTCTATGATGATGGTTTTATAATATGTTGGAAACTGTCCAATGATCGGTATGTGTGATAAAGGGCAGTCTAGAAATTCCATAATAAAATAAAATAAATAAAAATGGCAGCCATCAATTTCAGGGAGGTTGCATAAACTCATTAGTGCTCCCCCAAAATATTGTTGAAATGTCCTCACATTTTTACCTAAATTCTCATGTGGTGTAAGGCAAAGTGCCTGGTGGTATCTAAGTAAATTAAATGAGTCATCTTGTCACAATGGCAGATCTCTATGGGAAAAGTAACACAGATTGTTAAACCATAGGTGAGCACCCTAAGGTACCTTTAAGATGATGGGGATTCCTCTGGCTTGCTACTCACAGATGTGGGACCAGGTAGAAGGGTACAAAGCCACTTGAAGCTAACCTGTCTCACTGATCCAGAGTTGTGAGGCTTGAGGGAGTGATTCAGAAATTCCTGGAGAGGCCATTGAGAGGAAGTAAAATCATACTAGCTCCAACTCATGATTGGGTGCTGCTCATCCTAATTCAGAGCAGGGATATTTGTGAGGAGGCTCCTACATTATCATTATCTCACATAATATTAGAATTGCTGAAGAACTTGTTATGTTAAAGTTCAATACATTTGTGCCCTTGTTAATTCAACAGTACATGCCATGCCTCATTATTCCAGGTGTGGTTGCAGACTCCTTAAAAAAAATTAAATTAAAACTTATATGACCTTTTAGGAGCAAAACTGAAAAAGTCAACCATTTTGCTGGAGGAAAACTTCTCAGTGTTTTAGTTCAGATGAACAGATCAAAAGTGTTATTTTGTCTCTTAATTCCCCTAAAGGAAATGTATCATTCACACTAGATCTGAACTAATACACTTTTCTCTCACAGCACTGCTGGAGTGCCACAGTGTATGATGGAGAATATAATTTTGTCGCTATTTTGCCTTGCCCATCCTGAGGCACAGCATGCAATGTTGAAGCTAACAGGAAGAATAGATGCAGAGCTGCATCTTCCATTAGGTGTCCATTTTGTGTCCCCACACAAGTAACTTGGCTCAAAACTTTCCCCCCCCGTTTTTGTTCTGAAAGAAAGTCTGGAGAGATCTAGCAAGCTAGGACAAAATACACTTGAAGTTTCCTTCCCAAACTCTCCACTGATATGGACA
Source organism: Rhineura floridana (assembly GCF_030035675.1). Taxonomy (NCBI): domain Eukaryota; kingdom Metazoa; phylum Chordata; class Lepidosauria; order Squamata; family Rhineuridae; genus Rhineura; species Rhineura floridana. The sequence goes on along the minus strand of NC_084484.1, from coordinate 8,855,460 downwards.
ACAACATGTCTTCACCCTCAATATACCCTGGCATGGGACATCTTGAACTTGTTAATTCTCAATCTTCCTCCAGTTTCTTATCCAATTAAAGCATCACTGTAGCCCTATTCAGGCGTTCAGCCAAAGACGCAAGAGAATGTAGGGCACAGCATATCATGTGCTGGCCCTGTCCCAGTGTTTCCACACACATTGTCCCCATCCACTCCACCTCTGCTCTTCACACATTTAGTATAAAGATCTGGAGGAATATTCTAAGGGCCTGTTTACACGGGACCCCAGATCCACATTAAAAATGCTGCTTTTTCCATCGCGATCGATTTTGACAGTTCACATACTTCTGTCCTCGCTACGAATAAATTGGCTGTTCTTCTTTGTAGCATCCACACGCGTGTGCGTTTATTGCTATCAGCGTTTCCTTGTTACCACGCCCGCACATTAGCATGTTAACTGCGGAGGCGGGGAAGGGGTGGTGTTTCCCTAAACGAAGGAATAGGCGCTTGAAAGAAAGGGAATCGCTCCCACCCTTGGCTGTTAGGCTGTCCCTGCGCGAGATTGGTGTGCCTTTGGCACCCCAGGGCAAGCCTCAGCATGTGTTCTGGGAAACATAAAAAAACCCCAAACAATTATCTTTGGAGAGACATTAAAAGCAGCTACTAAAGGAAGCATTGACTGTTTAATATTATCGCTCTCTGTGAGTGGAGCAGATGCTGGGATGAGACGCCAAGGCAGCTCCCCTTTCCCCTTACCCCAGCAGCGCCTTCACCAGCCTCCTCTCGCTGTGGCTGCAAAAAGGGTGCATGCATCAGCCCGAGGGGGGGAGAGATCCAGCTTTGGGGGGCAGCAGAGGAATGCTACGAGGCAGAAGAGGTCCTCCACACACACACTTTGTCTCTCTCTCTCACACACACACACGCTAGACGTAATCAACAGAGCCAAAACCACAGCTCCGAGGAAGGAATTTTATGAGCTCCAGCCCTGCTACCCTCGATGAAGGAGTGGGGAATTTGATTTTGTTTAAAGGAGCAGGCAAGGAAATGTATTGGGGGGGAAGCGGGAGTAAACAGGAGAAAGGAAGGTGAGAGCAACCAGAAGTTGCTTCGTCAACTGCAGGAAACAAAATGACACCCCAAGACAGTGAAAGGGGTGGAGAAAAGGGAGGATCTAATGGCGAAGAACTGCGCAACCAGAAAAGGCACTTAAAAGGTAATACACAGTAGAAGCAGGTGCGGATTTTAAAAGCAAATGCTGGTTTTTATCGCATCCATTTAATCCGGAGTTAAAGGCAAAAGCAGTAGTATGCATGCGCCTTGGGTAAAACGTCAAGTAAACAGTCCAAAGTAAAAGGTTCTGCAAAAAGCAGCAGATGCACATTTTTTGGGCATGTAAACAGGCCCTAAGTGTGTTCAGCTGAATGCGCTTAGAAAACCTCCCAGCAGTAGGGAACCTTGATAATGTTCCTGATCATACAGAGTTTTCTGAATACATTCAGCTGAATGGGCTTAGAACCCACGCAGGTTTGGCTCAATGCCTGAATAAGGCTGTTATCACCTATCAATCAATAGTCTATAGAGTATAGAGAGTCCTGCCAGTCTGAGTTTCTCTTGCTTTAATTCCATGTAAATCCCAGGACCACCTACCTTTGCTGGGCAAGAAAAGGCAATCAACTTTCTTTTGTGAACCTGTAAATAACCACTCCAGGACCATCCTACTTTTAAAACTCTTTGGCTTTGAAGACTATAACAGAATTCCTGAATTCAGCGTTCCCCCCCCCCAGGTTGTTTCAAGAGAGCAGCCATGCTGTGACATCTTGAAGTGTGTATACACACGATACCAAAGCACATTCAAAGAACATCTCTTCCCGCCCCCCCCCCAAGAATCCTGGAACTGTAGTTTAACCCACACAGAGGTACAGTTCCCAGGATTTGTTGAGGGGGAGAATAATCTTTGAATGCCCTTTGACGGTATGGTGTGTGCAGCCAGTAGGCTGGCTGGTACCTCAGCTAGATGTCCATTCTTGCTCCTCTGAACTCCAAGAGATATCTTCCTGGAATAAACTCCACCTAACAAAGGCGGAATCCTGACTTTTGGTGTCTTTTTTTTTTATGCACTCCCATTTTCTGTGGACCCCACCAACAAGGAAAGTCTCTCTTGTTTTTGTTTTCTTTTGGGGTTTATCCTGATGTTAACAATACCCTCACACCTCCCCATGTTTTGAACAGAGCATAAGTAGGGATATGGATGCCAACAGGATTTCCTGGGCCTGATAAACTGTATGTGAACTGGACCCCTGCACACACACCCAGCAATCTATTGGGAAGAATTGCTGCTTATGTACACATATTAACTTAGTCTAGCCTACCTCACAGGGCTGTTGCAAAGACAAAAGGGGGAGGGGTGGATAATTTACACAACCTTGAATTCCTGGGTGGAAAAGCAAGATACAAGCAGTAGTGTAGTGGCAAATTCAGAAGTGCAGGGTCCCTTCAGGATAGTCACAGCCACGCCCCCTCCCCTCCCTCTCCTTTTTTTGCTGCTGGTTTGAGAATGAGATCCTTGTTAATGCCTTTGCCCAACACAACAGATGTTCCTTTGAGCCAATGAGCATGAAAGATGAGTAGGTTAGCTACTGAGAAGAGTCTTCTCAGTAGCAGACTCACCTCCTTTCACTCTGATTGGCTTCATTCAGCAGGAAGGATGGGACAAGGAAACACATTAGGAGACTGTTCTCAGTGACTCCCTGTTCATGCCGATTGGCTTACAGGATGCCAGAGACATAGGGACCCTGCTGGGACCTTGCTCCGAAAAAAGGGGTCTAAGACCTCCTGAGCCCCTGTACGACTACAGCCCTGGAAAAAATATATAATGTCATTCACAGATCATGCAAAGAAAAATAAACATGCACAAAGCCAGAAAAGCAACCCCCCTGGCTTTAACTGCAACGTTTCATAGTCCTGATATTTTAGGCAAAATGCAAAAAAATAAAATAAAAAATGCCAACCCTGATAAATAACAAGCAAAAGGAATTCTTAAGTAAGTGCATTTCACAACTTTGGCGTCTGAACTAACAACTGTCAGCCTAGTCTACCTCAGAGGGTTGTTGTGAATATAAAAAGGGGTAGTGGAAGACAATGTACACAGCCTTGAACTCCTCTGAAGAAAAACAACAAGCAACAAGTACTGTAAGCATGTGCAATTTCATGCGATTTTTATTTTGCCAACCTTGATAGACAAAAAAAAAGTATCCTTGTGTTAAAGTACAGTCTATAGGGATTTTAACTTGCTGCAGCTGTAAGCTATTTGATGATTTTGTGGTTGTATTTGCTGAATTGTATATTTGTATTTTATATTTTTGTTTATGGTTATTGTACATTAATAAATAACTATCTAGTGATGACAAGCAGATGAGTAGTGGCTGTGTGAGGGATATGGAAAAAGTGTGGGGGGATATTTCCATATCACAATCTTTTTTTCCCAGCAGAAAACCTGGTTTATTTCAAGGGAGTTACTTCTGAGTAAAACATAACAAAGCCAGCTAATCGTGTTTTATATTGTAAAGGCAGTACACTTGGGGAGTGAATGAAATAACGTCGACACAGAGGAAAGTGCTTAAACTCACATACTCCAGTACACAAACTCTCCTTTTTCATCCAGTGTCACCAAACTTCTCCTGTTTTTACTGCTGCTCTGGGAGTTTCCCCCTCCTGAGTCTCAGGTGGGCACAGTCAGCATTCATTCCTCTGATTGCTTAGCAGCAATGATTAAGCAATCTTAGCAACATCAGCACCCAACAAGCCTTGGAATAGCCTTCCATGTTTTGATTTCTAATTTTCTGTGTTGATGTCCAAATGACTATAAAAAAGAAAGTTAAGAGTCCTGGCCTCATGCTGGCTTGGGGCCTGGTACATGTGTACCCCCTATACCCCGTTGGAGGCCTGGATAAGGAACTCTCTCTCTCCCTCTTCCTCTCCCTCTCCCCTCTTTTGCCAACTTTCCATTACCATTCCCTTTTCTTTCTCCTATAAGCCAAAGCAGCCACTGCACACTCTCTCTGGCTTGCACTCACATCACTTCACGTCCTCCGCTTTCTCCCTTTCTTCTTGGGACAGCCTTCATACTTAACCAATAAACTGCCTTTGTTGTGCTTTCTAAAACATCAGTTTCTGGAAAGGCTTGGCTGTGTTGCTCCCACTCCCCATTATCTTATAAGCCTAGCACATTTGACCTCAGTCCTGCCCCCCAACCCCTGAACACAGAGAAGCAGCCCTAAGCAAATCCTAAGCATGTCCTAAGCAAGCCTGGTAACAGGACTTCATTTATATCTGCCTCTGAACATGGAGGTTCCATCAAGCAATCATGGGTAATTCTCCACACAAACCTATTCAGCTTATAACATCTTGACCATTCTTGTACTGTCAGGCTTGGGACTGTCTGCCGCTAATATGCCATTTTCTGGGGATCCCAGTCATGGCTTCTTGGTGGGATGGAGGGAGATTATAATAAGATAGTAATGGATCAGAAAAATAAGAAATGTCAATATAATTAGTCAATAAATAGCTGATATTCAATGCTAGCAGCCAACTCAAAGTAGATTCTGACCAGAGGTGACTGGTGTCTCCACATCAGTGAGATAGTGGAATCCACCCCAGGTTTTAGTCTGAACATTCAAGAGATGCCCAAAGTGCTGACATAAGATGTGACACAAGCTGAATGTGCTGATATTGGGCCAGTGATAGAGTTGCTTGTCACTGAATTTTTGCCTCAAGTGAATTAGAAGAAAATTTGGAGGCTGAGCAGAATTGAGTGGTAACTGTTTTCCTGGACACTACAACTTCAGACCTGCTCTTCCCATCTGCACTCCCTAGAACATCCATCAGACCTAGGCACTCTGCTGTGTAGTAGAACTGAAGCTGAAAAAGATGATGGAGGCAAAAAAAATAACACCACATGCAGAGATTCTCTTTTGGAGTCATTCGTGTTTTTGGCATTTGGCCCATGACAAATGGAACAAAATGGTCTAGTCAACTGCATTTTCTAATTTACCACCAAATGAATGAAAACCCCTAGCAGGATATAGTGTACAGCTGGTGGACCAAGTTGTGCTTAGTAGGTTACAAGTAGTTTTGCAGTTCAGATTGAGCTAAGAATTGCCCTTCTGCAGTATAGTGTCCAGTGCAAGACTGAAATACAAAAAAGCTTGCAAATGAAAATTCATGCCCTACATTTGTTCATAGATGGTGGTGGGGATAATGGGATGTTAACTCAAGTTTTTCAAAACTCACCAAGGGTTTTGATGGAAAATGGACTGAAGACAGGGTTTCAGTTCATGAGTATCTGACCAGCTGAGAATTATCCATCACATTTCATTTGATTACTTGACATCTGGGGTTGTTCAACATTTTTAATATATATATATATATTACAGTGATCTGTTTCAAATGCCTTATAGTTGTGAAGTACTGTATTGTTAACAGTGTGAGACTAACTAACTTTGAGTCTTTGTCACTTTCATCTCTCTTACAAAAAAGTAGTGAGTGAAAAAGTATGTAAAATGATGGAAGATCTTTGCTGAGAAATGAGTCCAGTTCCAATTAGTTTTAACAAGGGCTGGTTCACATTATGAGTCAGTGCAGTGAGTACTGAGCTCAAATGGGGAAAGGCAGCTTTATGAAAAGCTTCATCAGAACCAAAAGAGGGTTTCCCACATTTCAGTGATGTTCGATTTGGTAGAGATTGTTAGGGTCACATAGTCTGACTATAGGAAGCATGGTCCTTGCTCTAATTGGCTTCGTTAGCCCTCACTGATGTCAGCACACTAGATCTGAATGGTTGTGTAGTCAGGATGTGTAACGTCTCTCTGTGTACCCCAAATAATGAAGCAAATCAAGGTGATTTTGGAAGGTTTTCATGTTTTTGAATTGCATTACGCCATTAACAAGGCAGGTCAGGGCAGATCAGGGATGGCCAAAGAAAGAGAGAAAGAGAAAGAGAGAGAGAGAGAGAGAGAGAGAGAGAGATGCATGGCCTTCGTTCCTGACCAAGGAAACCAATCTGATTGTGGAAATGACCGGAGCTTGAGAGGAGAAGCGGTGGAGAGCTGGGGGTGATCTTTCATTTGATGCCACATCTAGCTTTTAATCACAGTGAATTATTTTCTCAGGGCACTCCAATCACAGTGATTTGAGGGAAGGATTTACTGTAAAACTGTGTATTTTCACATAGATCTATGACTTCCCCTATGCAAATCAATAGAGATCTACACACTGTATTACCAAAAATCTGTAGGAGTGCCAATTCCCCCACCTCAGTCTTTCCTGGGAATCCAGGCTGTTTTTACACCCCTCACTCCTAGCTCCCTATTATTCCCCAGAATAGTAAGGTCTGCCCTTGCAGAAGAACCACTGAAGCTATCATTCTGAAATGTGTGAAGCTTCATCCCCTAAGAAAGGATGACGATGCCTGCAAATTACATCCAGTTCTAACAGAAAATGAAAGCTTTTTTTTAAAAAATAAAAAATTTAAAGGTTCCCTGCACACACACACACAAATCTTGATGTATCTGCCTACAATTTGGCTGGCTTAATCTATTCTGGAGGGGCTCCTGTGGCTGTAACATTCATTCACTTTGGCCAAAGAGAGGAACTTATAACCATTTTTAGATTTCCCCTTATAGTGAATGGGGAACATTATAGAGTGGTTTGGAACCAGGTGTATAGACTGAAGCAGAGAGAACACAGACCAACTCAGAAACAGATCAGAATTTGTAAAAATGCACAGATACGGATTTAAGGTGAATCTTGGGGTCTGTGCACACCCTTGCTATAGCACTGTGGTGCTGCCATATCTAGTTATACAGCCACGAGAGTGACTATATACTACAACCAGCACAATTTTTTTGCATTCTCCAATGTTAAATTGAAAATAACCCCATGCCATTCTGCTCCTTCCCATAAGCTCATTTCAAAACAAAACCTTACAAAACTTAATAGCTCTGAACTCAGAAACGCTTAACAACCCTTTACGTTTTCATGGTGATATACAAAACACTCAGAGAGAATTGAGAGTTCAAAGTGTAAAACAAGAGAAAAAATCTAGACACCCGTTGGACTGTTTTCTGTCAATGGTCTCATAATTTGTTGAAATTAATTAAAAATCAAAAATTAATTAACAATTACAAATCAGCCATGTTCACAGAGTACCTGTAATCCTGTTACTGACTTTGCCCCATACTCTGACCTTCATCTTCTGCAGTTTAAAAGTTAATTTTAATGGCTGATTTTTAATTAGTTTAAGAAATTTTACATTGGACTCTATGATAGTGCAGTGCATGCTCAGTAAGAACCAACTGTCAGTGTTCTAAAAGCCAGACTCACAGTTGCTTGGCTTGGCTAATCAGGGTACCAAACCCACACCAAACATTTTTTTTCACTTTAAACAGTCATGGCTTCAAGTCAAGAATCCTGGGAAGTGTAGTTTGTGAAGGGTGTTGAGAGTTGTTAGGAAACTCTTATTCCCCTGACAGAGCTCCAGTGGCCAGAGTGGTTTAACAGTCAGCCCCTCTTCTGGGGACTGTAGTTCTATGAGGGGAATAGAGTGTCTCCTAGCAACTCTCAGCACCCTTCACAAAGTATACTTCCGAGGATTCTGTGGTAGATGACATAAATGTTAAAGTGGAATAAAGGTCTGGTGTGGATGTGGCCAATGACAACTTTGGTTTAAATTTGGGTGGGAAACTACATGTGCCTGCTGTAGAATAAAAAGGTGGGGGAACCCTGAAAAAGAATGATACTGTTCACAATGTTTTCCTTTTGGAAAGGGGCTTTCCTCTGCCCAGTGCCTGCCCACTAATAGGCAAAAAAACCCCTTGCGGTTTAAGAATCCAAATTGTGTTTGCCTTTTTACAAATTTGTAGGGCAGTACGCTATCTCAGAGAGTTGGTCAGGTCTCCTGCTTCCCTGGTGCATTCACTACAGCTGCCCAATTTCCCTGCTTTTTAAGTTTGATAGAAATATCTATTGACTATAGGTACATTCTTAAACCACAAGGGGTTTTTTTGCCTATTAGTGAATATGTATATAATTCTTGATTGGCATGGTTTATTCAGAAAGAATGGACCAGAGAGAAAAAATGACCAGCCACAAAGTTACAATTAAGGTCTTTGATGAAGATCACCCCTGTAGAAGTTGCAACTGTTCTGTAGAGAGAGAGAGAAAACATCCTGGAAAACATTTAGTTCAGCCCTGTTGCACTGGACCTTTGAACTCTGCCTCCATAACCAGAACCACAACCAGAACCATATCTATTTATTTAGCTCTGAATTGGTGTCTCCTTGACACAACTTCTGGCTCCTTATGCTAGATATAGCTCAGTTGTGACACCCTCCTACTCTTCAGGATCCATTTTGATGCTTGGCAGGATAGATCCACACAGAAACCTTTCCTAATGGATCATAGCTTCTGTTTATGGGGCTGGATCCAGACTTACCCAAAAGTGAAAGGAAGGGACTTCCACTGGAGGAAGGGGGAAAAGCAATTTGGTGCCACAGCCCCCAGCATCACCTCCCACAATGTTCTTAAGAGTCCCCAGCCCTATGGAGCAGATTTTCAGGGACATAGGGGGTTAAGGAGGAAGGGGAAATTGGAGAAAATCAACTTGCTCCTTTCCACCTTTGGGAACATCTAGTTAACGGAGTTCTGCTCCCTGCAAGTATGGATCCAGTCCATGATCTCTAATTAGACACCATCCATATCTGCCTATATTTATATCCATATATATGTGGGTCATATTTTATATATTTTAGAGAGTAAACAAGAAAAGCTCAGTTTTAGACTTTGTTTTGCAAGGTAGGTATTTCTATTGGTGCCAGAAATAATAGTGACAAAAATGACATGACAAAGCCAACAAGGATTTTTATTTAGGTGCCAGGTTTCCATGATCTCCACCATACTTTTTTTAATCAACAAAAATATTTATGTATATATTGTTATGGGAAATCTGTCACAATAACACCACTATTTGAGTATTTTAGAGGAATACAAATGCCAGTACATACTAATACATAAATTATTGCTCTGTCTCAGGAACCTGTTTCTAAGCAACTCACAGTTCAGTTGCATTCACAGGTAGAACCGGCTGTTTATTCAAAGGTCTCTAGAGATATCTGAAACCTTCATAAAATCCAGGGTTTATGAAAATGATGGTTGGCTTCAACACAAATTTCAGATACAGGGATAAACGATATACATTTATACATTGTAGATTTGTGGAGTACAGGAATTTTGTTTCTTTTTTAGTATGATGGCTTAACTCAGCTTTTGCCATCATAGGTTGTACTTCCCCTTTTACGACTTTATTTTCAAGCCTGTACAATAAACTGGTATTATTCACTAGTTGATAGAAGCTGTCTTTCACTTCTGATTGTCCTGTAAAAGTAATTGACCCTTCCTGGCTCTCCATGGGCTTCTATGCCATTCTGCAAAAGAAATAGAAAAGATTTATGGCAGTAGGCCCTGTCTTAGCAGTAAAGGTAAAGGTAAAGGTGTCCCCACACTTGTAGTGCGAGTCGTTTCTGACTCTTAGGGTGACGTCTTGCAACGTTTACTACACAGACCGTATATATGGGGTGGGATTGCCAGTTCCTTCCCCAGCCTTTCTTTACCCCCCAGCATATGCCAGGTACTCATTTTACTGACCATGGATGGATGGAAGGCTGAGTGGACCTCGACCTCTTTTACCGGAGATTCGACTTCCTCCTTCCGTTGGAATCGAACTCCGGCCATGAGCAGTGCTTTGGCTGCGTTACCACCGCTTACCACTACCATGGAGAAGTAGACGGTTGCAAAGGTTATGAATAAGCACTATAAATATGGCATTAAATATAACCAACTCTATCCCTAGGCTATTCACTAGTAAATTAGCATTGATAATAACAATTTTGTAGGAACCAGTACTTAATTATGCACATTATCCCAGTTCAATTTTCTTAAATGAAAATATATGTACCTCTAATTAGAAATCTACTAAACCCTGTTCTTGGGCTTTAAGTTGGATGATTCAGCTCTCTCTTTGTGTCTGTGTGTGTATACAGGAACCTGATACAATTATATTTTTCTGTAATTTTAGTGGAGCAAAAGTGACAACCTACTTTTCTGGTACTGCAAAAAGAGATCAGGATGTTCCTGTTAGCAAAATAAAATAGTGGTGGTGAGCAAAAAAAGGAAAGAAGAAAAAAACACAGGGATCGCTCATTGCTCACTGTAGCAATGTCCTCGTGGACATGAAATTTCAATCATAGTAAATAACTGATATTTCCTTCATTTCTGGCTTATAATTAAAATTCAATGTTGAGAATTAAGATATGTCTTCAAGCCCTTAATTAATCAGGGAAAAGAAGCTCACAGGATTTTAAAATCCTAATAAATAATATAGCATGTCTTTTACAACATTTCTAAAACTTGTGACCTAATTCAAACTCTTGTACAAAATAACCCAGATTTCAGAAAGTAGGGATTGATTGTTCTTTCCCAATATTTAGATTTCAGCGATACTATTTATTTATTTATTTATTTAAAATATTTCTATTCCACTCTTCTACCTGCTATAATACTTCTACTCTTCTATAATAGGGCATTCAGGGTGACACAATAAAATCGAGCCTGTACATAATAAAATTGTACAAAATAAAAATCACAAAAATATTAAAATAAATTAAAATACATCAAATGCAATTAAAATACATAAAATTATATATATATACATACACATACATGCATATATGCATATATAGGGAGTGGTACTGAAGGGGCTACTGAGGTAAAATTTAATGCAGAAGGCATAAAATCAGTGTCAGGCTCTACCTTCAGTCCCTCCCAAAGGCTCTCCGGAACAAGATCATTTTCAGAAGTCTCCGGAAACCCATCAGGGAGGGAGCAGAGTGGGCTTCTTGGGGTAGGGTGTTCCAAAGCTTAGGGGACACAGCTGAAAAGGCTATCTCCTGCATGCCTGTCAGTCTAAAATCTTTCACTCCAGGCACGCAGAGGAGACCTAAGGCAGATGATCTTAAATCCCGGGCAGGTACATATGGATGTAAGCAGTACCTCAGGTACATTGGTCCACGGCCGTTTAGGGCTTTCACGGTCAGAACCAACACTTTGAATTGGGCCCGGAAGCAAATTGGGAGCCAGTGGAGTCGCTAATGCACAGGGGTGATATGCTCCCTGCGCCATGCTCCAGTTAACATTCTGGCTGCTGCATTTTGAACCAACTGTAATTTCCAAACTGTTTTCAAAGGCAGCCCCACATAGAGTGTGTTAAAGTAATCAAGCCTCGATATCACCAATGCATGTGTCACTGTGGTCAAGTCAACTGCCTCCAGGAACGGACGCAGCTGGTAGACCCGTTTGAGTTGTCCAAAAGCACTCCTGACTACTGCAGCCACCTGATATTCAAGCAGCAGGGCAGGATCCAGGAGGACTCCCAAGGGGACCTGCTCCTTCAAGGGGAGTGCAACCCCATCCAGAACAGGTTGCAACCCCATCTCTGATGCAGTTTTTCCCTTGACCAGCAGTACTTCCATCTTGTCTGGATTAAGTTTCAGTTTGTTAGCCCACATCCAGCCTTTCACAGCCTCCAGGCACTGGTTTAGGATGAGCACTCCCTCCCTGCAATCAGGTGGTAGGGAGAGATAGAGTTGAGTGTCATCAGCATATTGATGACATTGTACTCCAAATCTCCAGATGACCTCTCCCAGCGGTTTCATATAAATGTTAAAGAGCATGGGAGACAGAATTGAACCCTGCGGTACCCCGTAGGCCAATGGCCAGGGGGACGAGCAGTAGTCTCCCAGCACCACTTTCTGGGTCCTGTCCATTAGGTAGGACTGGAGCCACCATAAAACAGTGCCTCCCAATCCTGTACAAGTGTTTTTCCTATGAGGAACAGTTCCAGCACAGAAGTGCCATTCCAGTCAGGGCCTGCAATCCTATAGTCCAGCCTTTCCCAACCTTTGGGTCCCCAAAAGTTGCTGGACTACAACTCCCATCAGCCCCAGCCAGCATGGCCAATGGTCAGGAAAGATGGGTCCAGCAACATCTGGGGACCCAAAGGTTGGGAAAGGCTGCTATAATCTTTGGGCATCCCAGGGAACATAGGAAATATCAGATCTCCCTCTCTGAGGGTGAAATTTAGCTTTAGAGAGGGAAACCAAATGCCAGATCCCTCTTCCCCTAACTACAGAAATCTCCATAGTCCTTGCACTCCTGATATCAGAGCTCCAGTGAGGGTAGGGCTAAAACACCGCCATGCCAGTGTGCACTGGGGGGAGGCATGGACTGAAAAGATCCACAACCTTCTCAGTTCCCAAACTAGGAAGGGAACAACACCTGATGCAAGCATGATGCTTTTTTTTCTTCTCACTGTTCCCAATGGGAGGGAAATCATTAAAGAAATGGGGGAAATCAGAACAGAATGGAGCAGTGCAAGTGTGCTGCTCCATCCTTATGTTTGCTCTGCTAGCACAAACCAGGCAAGGCACTGGATGTGGTAGTTCTACCACCTTTAGAACTCTCTCCCTGACCTCTTTAGGACTGAAGCCTAAATAAGTTAACAGCTTGTTGCCTTTTCACGATACCCAGAATCAGCTGCCTGAAATGATTGCCTCACTCAGACTATCCCCAGAAGGGAAGACAAATCCTAGAGAGAAGTTCATCAAAGGCCACATGGATTGGGTGGGGTGGGGACATAGCATGACAGCAACTGGGACAGCCCTGTAGCCAGCCTTCTTTGTTTGCACCAGCCAATTCCCCCCTCCACTGGTGGAGAGGAAATGAGGACCAGGACAGGGGAAGGGAAACTCCCCTCACTCCTTCTACATCGAGAGAATGTGTTAATGAATGAATTCTGAATTAATCTGTTGAATTGTCTCACCCTTTTTTGAGAGAACTCTAGGAATACCAGACCTATAGCTGCCTATAGCTACACCCTATAGCTTCTTCATCAACTGAACTACTTTGATAATGACAGTAAGCTCTTTGGCTTTGATGCTGTATTGGGTATCTCAGTTTTAGATTCCACCCAAAAAACAAACTTGTCCATACTACATGTTTAGGGAAGGGCAGAGAAAAAATAAATACTTTAGGATATGTGTGTTAACTCCTCCGTGGGAGTCTCTCCTTCTAATCTTGTTCCTGACCTTTAGTTTTTGCTGCCTGTTGGACAATCAAGGGAAAACTTTTTAACTGGCTGCTATACAAAGGACCAACACAGCAACTGGAAACTAATTGTGGAAAGAAATTGGAATTTTTGTTGTTGTTGCTGGGTTGATTTTTCTGTCCAGAAACTCTGAAAAGGCCTCATGCTTAGCTGCATATATTGGGAAAATCAGAAATTAGGCCTGAGATACTGCATAGGTAGCCAGCCAATCAGCAAGTAACTGTAGTGTTCACAGCAATATTTCTATTCCTCCATTCTGTCTTAATCCTTTGCCATCAAGCACTCAAGAAAAAGAAGGAAAAATAGCCACTATGATTGTGAGTATATAGTGAGTGATTTAAAAGAGTAAAGAGTAACTTAGAGTAGCCATTTTTTCAGATCACTTTAAATTATCTCTTTATTTCACCCTTTAGCAATAAGCACCCAATCCTGCTCTATTCATTATTACTGCAGAATGAACAAACACTTCTTACTGCAGGCAAACAAACATGCTTGGATAGAAAACACAACTGAAACTGAAACGCCAAGCAAAGTCCAAAGGGTGGAATCTAACTCTAGCCCATCATACAAAGTTCTAATATTTAAATCTTCAAGGGTCATGTTACTATACTGGCTGATTTTTTCAGGATCACTTAAGTAATTATAGGGCAATTGTGCTCAGGGAAAATCCACCATCAGTCAGGGAAAGTCTTGAGTGAACAGATTTTGCAGGCTCTTACAAATGAGGCTTTTGTTTTGCACTCATCCTGCCTTCTTCAGGATGACCCTTTTCAGAGGGTCCTATTCTTAAATTGCTTCTGTTCTTAAAAGAAGCTGTCATTCTTTAAATGGAGGTTGTCATTGTCTGTCACGTCACAAATTAAAAAGAAGACAATTTCCCCCCAAAATCCATGGGGAGGGGCAAATCACAGCTTGGGGGGGCTGCCCCCACCCCTGGCTAAAGCTCTAAAATGTGACAGCAGTGGATGGTTAAGCTTTCTCACCACATGCCTTGAGCTAACAGAGCCCAAAGGGCCCAAACCTCTTTCTTGGAAGCCCACATTTCTTTATGGGAAAGATTACAACTAAGCGTAGACTGATACATAGCCAGAGGCTGTATGTGGCAAAACAAGGGAATGGAGAACAGGGCTACCCAAGAAGAGCCACATAGGATAGATAGCTATATTCTGTAAGGCTGGGGGGCTACTATAGTTTACTACTATAGTTCTGTTACCCCCAAGAAATCAAGCCTTTAGTGTCATCAGCCCAGCTCTGTGAAATGCTCCGTCCATGGAAATTCAGCCGGCATGTTCTGTTTTGACTTTTAAACACCTGCTGAAAACGTTTCTATGTTGCCAGGCTTCTGCAGTCAACTGAGAAAATATATTTCTGCAATAGTTAGTCAATGATTTCTGCTTTTAAAATTTTACATGGTCTTACTGTGTGGGTATCTGATGGCTATAACCCACTTTAATATATATGTGTGTGTGTGTGTGTGTATAATGAAATGCAGTATGTAAATGTTTGTTATAAATATATAAATAAATACTTAGGATGCCTCATTGGGCAGAAGTTCCATTGATTTCAAGGTTATTTAAGGGCACTTGAGACTAGGATAAAACTACCCTAGCAAAACTGGGTAGCCATAGGCAAAAGAAGCACCCCTGAAAATTAGACATTCATGGGAAACAAGCAGATCTGGAGTACCTAGGTGGACAACAGGAGTCTTCAGTATGTATAAAGATAAAACAGACTATTAATAGTGGGGCATCAACGGGTGGCATTGGGGGATGAGGTTTCAGACCCTTGGCCTCTCAATTGTGGAGTGCCACAGGGTTCTATCCTCTCCCCCATGCTATTCAACATCTATGTGAAACCGCTGGGAGCTATCATCAGGAGTTTTGGGCTGCAGTGTCACCAATATGTGGATGACACTCAGCTCTATCTCTCATTTAAGTCCTCACCAGAGTTGGCTGTGAATACCTTGTCCAAGTGCCTGGAGTCCGTAAGTGGATGGATGGGAGAGAACAGGCTGAAGCTAAACCCCGACAAGACCAAGGTGTTGCTTGTGGGTGATAAGAGAAGGTTGGGAGATTTTGACTTGGTGCTTAATGGGGTGAGATTACCCCTGAAGGACCAGGTCCACAGCCTAGGGGTCATTCTCGACTCCCAGCTGTCC
Source organism: Rhineura floridana (assembly GCF_030035675.1). Classification (NCBI taxonomy): domain Eukaryota; kingdom Metazoa; phylum Chordata; class Lepidosauria; order Squamata; family Rhineuridae; genus Rhineura; species Rhineura floridana. The sequence continues at coordinate 8,840,096 of NC_084484.1, read as the reverse complement.
ATGGAGGCTCAGGTCTTGGCAGTGAGCCAGGCAGCTTGGTATCAATTACATCTGATACAGAGGCTGCAACCCTACCTTCCTGTACATCTGCTCCCACGAGTGATACATGCCCTGGTTTCCTCTCGCTTAGACTACTGTAATGCGCTCTACGTGGGGTTACCCTTGAAAATGGTCCGGAAATTGCAGCTGGTACAGAATGCGGCGGCACTCTTGATAAAGCAGAGCCGTCGCCGGGATCATATCACCCTAGTGTTGTTAGACCTACACTGGTTACCAGTTGTTTACCGGGCCCAATTCAAGGTGTTGGTGTTGACCTTTAAAACCCTATACGGTTTTGGCCCAGTTTATCTGAAGGAACGCCTCCAGTATCACCAATCATGCCGCCAGACAAGATCAGCCTCACAAGACCTTCTCTCGGTCCCACTGGTCAAAACAGCTAGGCTGGTGCGGACCAGAGAGAGGGCATTTTCGATTGTGGCCCCCACCCTCTGGAACTCGCTTCCTTTTGACCTTCGACATGCCTCCTCCCTGATGGGTTTTCGCCAAGCCTTAAAGACCTGGCTATTCAGGCAGGCCTATGGGATTTCTGGGGTGGACTAGTTTTATGATGTATTGATTGAAGGATGGTTTTAGATTAATTGATGATTGTGGCTTGTTGTTTGTATATTGATTTGTATATTGTATTTTGTATTATTGTACGTCGCCTAGAGTGTCTGTTAGCTCGGACAGATAGGCGACTAACAAATAAAATTTTATTATTATTATTATTTATGGAGTTTCCTTTTAACGAATGTGTAATATGCAGTATTCATAGTATGGCTGGTTACTTCTTAGATGAGTAATTTAATTGTCAGTTCTGCTAGCTATTGTTAATTTGCAAAGCAAACAGTTACAGGATGATTATTAACTTTCATATTTGCTTTAGTTTTCTTCACTGTTGTCTCATCTAGTTAGGCTTATAATAACATTAACTTTATTGTTTTTATTGATACAGTCTATGACCAACATAAAACAGAAACATAAGACTCTCAAAAGAGATTATCCAAATATGCAGAATAAGAAAATTCAGCAAAATAGGATAAAATTAAATATAATTGTTAAAACATCAATATAGAATTCCAAGAGGAAAAAGTTATGTGATGGATAGGGTCAATTCGTGGCAAGTTTTGCTTGCTGCAGTATGAAATTTGGCAACACTAAGAGTAGTAGATATATTTTTGTTTAGAAAGGAGTAAAGAAACAGAATTCACTTGATCATTCTGGGGATTTCAGTAGGAGAAGTTCAATGAAAGTTCTGTGTAAATCACAATAGAATGAGAAGTATAGGAGGACATGAGTCACCGTTTCCACCTCTCCAGAGTCACAAGGGCACTTACATTCATGGTGGAGGATTTTTCAACATCTTCCCTCCAAAACTGCTGAGGGGAGGATGTTAAAATGTGTCATTGTAAAAGCTCTGTGAAGTTTTTGGATTGAGTCTGTGGAAAGATAATTTGCTGGTTTATTGGGCTGGAGTGCTCTGTCAATTGAAGTGTAGTTGGAGGTTAAGCACAGAGCATGTTGTCATTCAACATTGGCAATGCATTGCCTGAGAATCACTCTGGCCATTTCGTATCCTTGGGAGGTGAGATAACCCAAGGAGAATCCATATAGCTGGAGCTTTTGAGACAAGGTTTGCTTCCATGTTGTCTGGAACTCATCCTGTAATGTTAACAGAGATAGACGTAGAAAAAAAGATTAGTTTCAGCCCAAAGTTAAAAATAGCAAGCCAGGCCATGGGTTTGACCTTCTGGATGCCAGCCTCCAGTCATAAGGTGGTTTGAGACGTAGCAAGGTACATGAAGGATAACCCTCAGAAATTTGGATTGTACTACTTCCAGAGGTGTGATACTGGAATAAGGGCCAAGTTGTACTACATACAGAAGCTGGGTTAGCAATTTGATATCAAACAACTTTATTGCCGCCAGTACATAGTAACCTCCCCTGGTATGGAAAAAAAATAAATATAGCAGAAGCATTCCTTTGGGCTGTCTGCGCAGCATACTCTGCTTGCACCTTCCAGCTGCCATTAGCCTGAAAGACAGTATTTAAAGCTATTTATCTGTTCAATCCTATGTCCATTGATAAACCATGTACACAACCTGGTCTTTTAGTGAAAAGCATGACCTTTGTCTTTTGGTAATTTATTTGTAAATGTTGCTCACAGAGTTCTCTTCAGGCCTATAGACGACCGACAGAATTACCATGTCATCAGCATATAGTAGCACTGATAGGTGCCTATGAGCTAGTTTAGGGGGATGAACGTTAACTAGTTGAGGGCTGAGTTCATGTAAAAGTTATACAATAGTGTTTTTCTCCTTTGGAGGTTGGAACAAGGCCTGAGAGGAGATCCTTGGGTTACACCTGATTTGTAAGAAGGTGCTTTCATGTAATTTATACATAATGAGTCACAGGTGATGATCCACCATGGAAACCTTGAATTTATGCCTAAGATTATTTTTGGAGGTGGAATCAAAGGCAGATTTGAGGTCAACAAAGGCTGTAAACAAATATACTTTGAGTTTACTGGTATATTTCTCCACCAGGTGCTGCAGAATGAATGCCTGATCCATTGTGGACCAGCCTGCTCTGAAACCAGCCTGTTCATCAGCCAGAATATTTTCATATTCCATCCAAGCTTGAAATTTCCAATAGACGTCTAGCATAAAGATTGCTGATTATGGTCAATAAGATGACTGGGCAGTAATTTGCTGGATTGTCCTTCCTTCCCTTTTTGAAAATGGGAATAATAATAGCCAGACCCCAGTCTGGAGCAATGTGAATTTTTGTCTATGTAGGTAAAACGTTTTGCCAAAATTGGAGCCCACCATTTGATATTTCTTTGATTTCCGTAAAAGAAAACAGAAACTTTGAGTAGCTGACTGTATGCAGTGTTGTGTTTAAAAGTTCTGACTGATAAAAAGGAGGGAATTGTGAACACTCACACACAAACATGGACATACAAAATGCTTGGGTTTTCTTCTGTCAAGATGGATTAAGTCTGTTAATCATAGGAGGAGTTATGGGTTATTTCTGTGTGCAGGTTGTGGATCAGCTATCCTTGAGTTGATTCTAACCACTAGAGATGACTTAGTGGATGAAGTGGCAGTTGTGGGAACTCTGGGGGAAGTGACCATGCCAAACTAGAGTTATTGATTTTAAAGGAAACAAAAGCTTAGAGCAGCCATACGTATACCCTGGAGTTCAGGAAAACTGATTTTAGTAAACTCAGAACAATGGTAAGAAAGGTTCAATGGCAAACCACCCTAATGAGAACCCCGCTTCGCACCCGGGACTTACCGGTTGCGGGGCGTGTTTGCGGCCCGGGTGAAGCCTAAGCCTCCATGCCTGGAGAGGGCAAGCGCGCCGGCTGGGGTGACGCAGTAACGGTGTGCTTCTAGAGGGGGCGGGGCATATGAGCTTATTTAGGCTCGCGCCATCCGACCCCTCTCCCTCTTCATAATTGTGGCATGGGAAGGTGAAGGCAGGGACATGGACAGTGGAAAACTGCTGAGTTCTACAAAGGCAACATTGAGATGGAGGATGCTGACAGGATGTGCCACCAGCTCAACTGATTGCAATGTGAAGAGAGGAAGAATGACGGCGTGGGACAGACGGAGCTACTGAACAGTGAGGGACAGAGAGCGGCAGCCATTTTCTGGCCGCATGGTCGATGCTTGGGCCTGATCAGCCCATTTAAGGTTGCAGCCATGAGGGCAACGACTGTTAATGCTTCTGTGTGGCTGCAGGTAGCCTGGTGGTGAGGCCTGGCCAAGTTAAGCAAGATTACACAAACATCCTCCCCCCCCATACAGGGAGGAAGGAGTGGATGTTAAACAAGGATTACAACCACATACATTTAGGCAGTTAAAGGGAGAGAGAGAGAGAGACGCATCCCTGTGGGTTGCTGATTTCTCCCCCCCCCCCATAAAAGGGGAAGGGGGTGAAGGTAATATAAGAGTACCACTTAGATATATTGAACATTCATATTAAATATTAAAAAATTAATGATAAATAGATATGAACCCAATGTCTCCTAAGAAGGAGAGAGTTGGGCCAAAAGGGGCATGTGCCTAGCCAGCAGGCCTCATTAAAAGGGCCTAGCAGGCAGGAAGCGTCTGGGCTGATAATGGTAAAAGAAAGAAACACATTTATAAATAAAGTAAAATACAATAAACATATCAAGCTAACAAACATGCTATATATGTATTTGGCAACCCCTTGCTCCCTAGGCCTTTGGACATTTAAAACCACACACAAACCCTTAGCCCAGGGCAGATTGTGGGACAAAAGGTGGTTTAGTATAGTGGTTAGGGTGTTGGACTGCGACCCAGGAGACCAGGGTTCAAGTCTCCCCAACTGCTGTGAGGCGCATTGGGTGACCTTGGGCCAGTTACTGCAGGCTCAGAGCAAATTATGGGAGGAGGCTGTGTTATAACAAGATTCTTTACACTTTCCACTTTTTACAACAAGCCAGTAAGACAGCTGCACAGGCTTTTCGAGCCTGCCAACACAGGCCCTATTTCCCCCTTTGATTGCCAAGGCTGGGTGTGAGTTCAGCCTAGGTAGGGGGCGCCATACAGTGAGGGACGTGGGTGAGGCCCTGGCAGCCTCTATTGGCAATTGTGCAGGGCTCTTTGATTAGGCTTACAGTTTTTTCCTAGACCCGGGCCTATATTAGGTTGCAGGTACTTTATTCTATTAATTTATTACATGGTGGCTGTTGGGGGATACGGAGCTCTTGGCTAAGCTTCCGACTTCTTGCTAGGCCCAAGAATATATTAGGTTGAGGTAATTAATTCTATTATCATTACATTATATGGTGGCCTTGGTGGGGCCGGGTGAGCCTTCTAGGACTTTGTGCCTGTCCTGTTTAGATACTAGTGGTGTGCACAGATGACAAGGTTTTGCTAGAAAATGTCTAAATCTCCATAACTTAGTTGACAGTGATCCTTTTTCAAGTGTCAGTGCCACGCTAATTGTTACCTCTGAGACAGAAGTTGCATTTATTTGAATTTAGTCTCGTATCAAAAACAAAGCATATGGCATTTGTTGTACTAAAGAAGGACATGCAAACTTCTGCATGGAATTGAAGGTCTAGCAGATTATAATGTGGCTTAATGGGAGGATAGGAATAACAAGGAAAGCCAGACTGCTTATAAGGCTCTTATCCTGATTCCAGGATCTTAGACTTTACTAAAGCAGGGGCTGCCTTGACAGGATTTTAGATTCCTGTTGACATAGAGGCTGCCTTTTAAGTTCCAGGCAGACTCTTTACCCTTTCCTGATGATTTTGTAACAACAACAACAACGACAAAAAACAACCTTCTTTGTTAGGATTTCTGATATCATTTACCTGCAGTCATATATAGCATGCAACTTTTATATTGGCACTTCTATTTTGATATCAGTTACTTAAAATCAATGTAGCATGCACATTTTGCATTTGAACATTTATTATTATGGTTGTTTGGAAACCCATTAGGAGAAAGCTGCAGTGGGTCCAAATATTGGTGACAGCAGCATATCCTCAGTCTCTGTGCTTTAGGGGAACTGGATTAGCTGCCAAGTAATAGTAGTTGGTAAAGTGTACTTACTCATAAATGATTTACTTCCTTCCTTTGCAGAAGGATATGCACAGCAGTGAGATATTAGGCCGGAGGCCTTCAAGGGGGTAAGAGGAAGCCCCCAGCTTAAGCTGCTCAGGGACATGTGTCCCTCCCCAGTTAGACTTGAGGTACTACGAACTTCGCTTACTGGCTACCCGGTTTAAAGGGAGGTTTGTCTGTGTTATGGTGTTTTTCTTTTGGTTTCCTGATCCCAGATTCCAACTACCGGCTGGCCTTCAGGGCATACAGTCTTAAATCTGTCGTAGTTATGGCCCTAGGATGCAGAGGGCATATTACACCTGATTCACCACCAGTCCTGTTTAAGGGGTCAGGCAGTGATGGGTTTATACTGGGTAGTCTGGGATAGTGCGCTGCACTTCATTCAACATGGTGCACGCCTATGATAGAGATGCCTTATGCATTTCTATGTGGCAGAGCATTATCTATGGACTGCTATATTTCTCACATGGAGTGCTTCAGCTCCTTCTGGGAGGGGCAGTCATGGCCTCCAACTCCCAGCTGGCCTTCATGGCCTACAATCTTCAGTCTGTTTTAGTTATGGTGGTAATTGCCAGGGACAGAGTGTAAAGATGTACAGTTGGGCAGAGTTCTTGGCCCCTTCCTGGACACCCCAGTCGGGTAGGGCCTTAAAAGGCAGTGGGCAAATTATGCCTGATTCACAACCAGTCTTATTTAAGGGGTCAGGCAGTAACGGGTTCATACCTGATAGTCTAGGAACGGTGCTCTATGCTTCATTTAACATGGTGCGCACAGTTGTCAGAGCATTGCCTATGGACTGCTATATTTCTCGCATGGAGTGCTTCAGATCCTTCTGGTAGGGGGCAGTCAGGAGACAAGTGGACTCAGAAACAGTGGGGCACTATCTGTATGATGGGCTGTTCATTGGTAGGGCAGATTTTGGGGTGCATGTTAGCACCTGAGGTCACAGCTTATAGTATGGATATGTAACTGGGGGGTTCCCTTGAAAACTGGGAATATGGAGGATCCTGTCCCATTGTTCACCTTTCTGGGTATCAAGATTGGCTCTTTGCCAGTGCTCTGTCACGGAACCAGATGGAGAGATTTCGCCACCTGAAGCCGTGGGCCAAGGCTTGGCCAGACGTGGTCCCGCCAGATCTGTGGGAGATTGGCAACTTGAGTCGGAGAGAGCGATAAGCCTGTCCATTGCGCCCAGTACTATGGCCAGCTACCAGAGAGCAGGTAGGGAGCTATTGGCTTTCAGGGTAGAAAGGGGTTATGTACAGCAGTGGCCCATCCCAGTGGAAGACCTCATAGAGTTTTGCGTGGAAGGCAGGAGGAAGGGCCTTGCCATTAAGACTATTTGAGGTAAGCTCTCTGGCCTATCCTTTCTGGCCAAGTCCCCAGCTTTGCGGGACTTTTCTTATGACTTCTGACTTCGTAAGATGTTGGAAGGCTGGGCAAGGGAACACCCCGCCACTTCTGATCCTCGCTCCCCTATTCACCCAGAACTTTTGCTAGGGCTCTTGTCCCAATTTGAACGTATATGTTCATCGTCTTTTGAGGCCCTGCTTTTTCATGCGGCCGCACTTACACTGTTCTTCGGAGCTTTTAGGATCAGTGAGGTGCTGGCGGGGTCCAGGACTGACCTATCCTCCCGCCCCCCTTTTGCTGTCTGACTTTAGTTGGAGGGAGGGACAGGCTACCCTCCAGCTGCGCTGGTCAAAGACTGATCAGCGCAAGAGGGGACGTATGGTGGTTCTTTCCCCCTCACGGAGGCACGAAATTTGCCATGTAACAGCATTGGCTAAGTTCTTAACAGTCCGTGGACAACAGCCAGGATACTTATTTGTTCATAAGGATGGCCTCCCTCTTTCTAGATTTCAGTTTTGGGTGGTTACTAGGTTAGCCCTTGGGCATATGGGACTCGATCCCAACAAGTTTGGGACACATTCTTTTCGTATTGGCGCAGCGTCTAACGGCTGCCTGCTTGGGTTTTTCCCAAGGCCAGTTACAGTCCCTGGGCAGATGGCGTTCTACAGCCTATAGGTCCTATATTCGGCCTTTTCGAGGGGTTCCAAAAACCAGTTTGTGACTTGTTTCTGTCACTGTTATGAGTTTCCATTGTTTGTTTTGACAGGCCGCTGGAAGGGAGACGAAAGAGTGCACATCCTCCTCTGAGGCCATGGTATGGTCTTTTGGGCAGGCCGCAGGGCGGCGAAGTCGCGTGTGGGCAAGCAGCCTGGGCTTAGCCAGTGGGCTAACGTGCAATGGCTGGGCCACCGTGGGATGCGCTGGGACATGCTCCTTCCAGCGCTCTTCCAGACGGCAGTAGTTCGGAATGCGCCACAGTTTTTGGTCATTCACCTGGGAGGGAATGACCTTGGCATGTTGAAGGGTAGAGCCCTTATTGAACAAGCGACTGCTGACTTCCGGGCCATTATGCAGCGTTGGCCGGGGGTACACTTGATTTGGTCCGATATTTTACCCCGTAGGCACTGGAATTATATGGGTGACCCTAAGGGGATAAATAGGACCCGAAAAAAGGTAAATAGGCAGCTCCGTCTTGCTCTATTGTAGGCAATGAGATCCTTTTAGAAGACCTGCAGAGGGGTGTAAGGGACATCTTGTCTGAATGTGGGGTAAAGGGTGACTAAACAGAGGTTTGTCCCCTTTCTGTGGCGAGGAAGTGCGGGAAAGGTTGAAGGTGAAGGGCAGCTAGGTGACACCTTTAGGCACCTTTGGAGGTGATAGGCGGTTCCGGAGGCCTGCAGCTCCGGGTTTTATGGCCCGAGGGCAGGATACGGGTCGCCTTTGGGGCCAACAGGTCTCATCCACACGGAGTTTCAGGGCACCAGGGGGCGGTGACGCAGGTTGGCCTCCCTACGCACAATTGGAGTGTGGTCAGGGCAAGGGGTTGACAGATTGCACCCCTTTGCCCGACAGGGGTTTGGGTCGCCCAAATAGCTGCAAGCAGGCTTTGCCTGACTCACCAGTTGAATCCCGCACTTATGTTCCCCTTTGCAGGTTCATTGTCATAATATGAATTTGGTTTAATAAAGTGGCCCGTTATTTAACCCATCATATTGTGTCTGCGTCTTATTTCACCCCTGGGTCGCAAAAGGAGTCCAAGATGCGTGGGAGTTTCTAAAAAAGGAAATTCTAAAAGCACAATGGCAAGCAATTCCAACAAGGAAAAAAGGGGGGAAACAACAGAAGAAGCCAATGTGGCTTCACAAAAAGCTTAGAGATGACCTGAAAACAAAAAAGGACACATACAGGAAGTGGAAGGAAGGCCAGCCCACAAAGGAAGAGTACAGACAGATAGCATGGAATTGCAGGGATGACATCAGGAAGGCTAAAGGTGAGAATGAGCTGAAGTTAGTGAGAGATGCTAAAAGTAACAAAAAAAATTTTTTTTCCAGGTACATCCATAGTAAAAAGACAGAGAAAAGAAATGGTGGTACAGCTACTCAGTGAGGATGGCAAAATGATAATGGAAGAAAAGGCAGAAGTGCTCAACTCCTACTTTGGCTCAGTCTTCTCCCAAAAGAGAGTCTTGGACCCACCTGGCAAATGTGAAGGGGCAGGATTGCAGTTTGAGACTGATAGACAAACAATCAAGGAATACCTAATCACTTCAAATGAATGTGAATACCCAGGGCTACATCCTAGAGCATTGAAGGAACTGGTGAAGAACTGTTGGAACCACTCTCGATTAACTTTGTGAAATTGTGGAGGATTGGTGAAGTGCCAGATGACTGGAAGAGGGCTAATGTCCCTATCTTCAAAAAGGGCAAAAAGGAGGAACCTGGGAACTACAGACCAGTCAGCTTGACATCAATTCCTGGGAAAATTCTGGAACAGATGATAAAGCGGCCAACTTTAAAACAATGCAGTGATTACTAGAAGCCAACAACGGCTGTACCATCTCCCATCTTCCACTACAAATCCACAGGCATGCTACAGACTACCTGAATGAAGCTTGGCGGTCTCTGTATTTCCCCCCCCCCCAAGGCATAAGCACATACTTCACACACCACATAGTTCTGGTTTTATAATAATGAACTGTAAATTGAAACGCACAGGAAGTGGGATGATTTTTTGCTACCTTTATCATTTTTTAGCTTGAATATTATCTAGTTACTTATCAAGTGTATATCTACTTACCACGTAAACTTTTCTACTTAGGAGTACTTGACTTTTCTATGCTTACGTAGGAGTAAGTCATACTGAAAGTGAGCCTGAATTATTAGGATCTTGCTGCATGAGTACTTCCCTCCACCCTTTCCCTTCTCTTTGCTGTTATGGACCCATTGACACAAATTAATTAATATATGGGGCACTAAATATACACAGTTCACAGTTCTTCAGTTTACCTGCAGCAAATAAATAATGTATTTCTTAACAAACTACAGAGATGAAAGGAGGATTGAAGTCAGTCATCTGTTTTAGTGTGGAATTTTCACTGTCATATTTGTCCAACTAAAATCATATCATTTTAAACTCAAAATTAACTTCCCATATGCAAACCTCATGAATACATTGGCAGTTTTGGATCTAATTAAACATGGACAATCCTATTTGCTTTCTGTGGGACTTGCATGGGCATAGATGGAAGAAGTGCAGAAGACTAAATGGTTCTGTCACTAGACAACTTGTGATTAGTCAATAATGTCAGTGTTCCCTTTTATGACTGCGAATGTTTGTCTTAATTTTCTAGAATCCTTCTCCAGCCTTTGGGAGGTGGCACTCTCTAGCTAGAGGAAAGGACAAAGAAACAATTTGGATCTATTTTGCAGTGTATATTAAGAGAGACAGGAAAATAAAACAGTTTTGGTTGTGAGCATACCTGCACTGGGAGCTAGGCTTGCCACTGGCTTCTTTTTTCAAGAAATGATTCCTTATTTAGCAATACTACATTTCAGTATGGACTGTGGTTCTGTGCTGGTTATCTCTCTATTGCCTTTTTCTGCCTTTCTTTTTATTATGGAATCTCTCTTGTTCTCTTTTTGAAAATAATAAAAGTTGGGAAAATATATAAAATTAAGTATTGCAGAGCAACCCAATCTATAGGAATCCAGGATAATTTACACTATGGTAGATTATGCTGGTGTAACTTATCCCTGTTCCAAACTCCATTCAGGGGTGGGGATACTACTGGATATGCCAGCCTGAACCTGACAGAGGGAAAACATCACCCTTTCTGCCAGTTTAACTTCTGCTGGGTTGCTAGGTCTCATGACCAAGAGGTTCAGAATAGGGGTAAACCTCCCCCTGTCCTCCCACCCTGCCACACTCCCACCACTCCTCCAGAATGGGACTATTTATCTTGGCCTTGCCTCCCACTACTCCCCCTTTGGGGCTATTTATCTTGGCCTTGCCTCAGCTGGCTTTCGCTGAGCCAGCTAAGCCATGGGCGGGGGAACCGCAGCCAGCATATCTCCAGTGGAGCTGGGATGAGGAACTTCAGCCAGTGTAGCCCAGCTCAGCCAGAGATCCACCTGTTCCAAACTCTGCTCTGAGATAAATCTTTGAATGTTTAGGGAGCTCATTCAGCATGGAAACTGTCTGATGTTCCTTTCATTATGCATGTAATCCTCTGTTTGTTAAAAAAAACAGCAAACACAAGATGATGGGTGCTGTTATTTTAATAGGATCAGGCTATCCAGATTGTCATTGGATGCTGAAAACAAAAGCGAACAAACTTCTTTGCCAATTGTCACCATGCTTCACACAATTCCAATCTATCATTGTGCTTTGGCTTTAGCACCTCTTATTGTATAAACCTGTCAAAGCATTACGACGTGAAAACAACACAATCTGCCCGGGCTGCAAAACAGTTATTGGAAGAGTCCATTTAGTTTCATTTTTTTTCCTGCACCAACTGCCTAAGGAAAACAAAATGACAGAAATTGTATTCTTTAGAAGAAAAATCACTTAAGGGTGGTACAAAGCAACCTTATATATTGTATCTGCAAATGAAGAAAGGTGAAGCTCAAACATCAGGAAGCTGAAAATATTGTTTAGTGTTTTTTTTAAAGTGTACTATTTAGGTCATGATTCTTATGGCCTTTTGTATATATCTTCTTTCACGTACTCACTTATTTCCAGAATTCCTGTATTTTTTTTAATAATCCCATTGTGAAGCACATGGAATACTTACCTGTTCTTCTGTTGTGATATTTCTTTAAAATTAACAAAATGCCCCCTGTACAAGAAACCCAGACTAATGGATTTCTGCATATTCTGCGTACAGATTCTGACACATTGCCAGGGACCTTCTCACAGTAACAGGGATGAGGGCAAATTTTGTCTCCGCTGTGATGGTATACTCAAATGGAAAGCTCTTATTTTTACACAATCCTAAATGACAGCCAGTTACTTAGGTCAGAAGCAATACAGAGCAGTACTCAGCAGACACACTGTTGGTGTAAAAGCCTTCTTGGTGGTGCCACTGTGCACTGCCTGGTTGGCAGTGACCTGTGACAGTGCCTTCTTGGTAGTGGTTCCCCATTGTGGAGTGCGCTCCCTGGTGAGGTGGATTTGTCTTCATCATTACTGACTTTTAGGGGGAATTTGAAAACATTCTGTTTACCCAGGCATTTGATGGGTGAAGTAGACCGTTTCTGGCAACCTGGAAATAACTGGATGAAATAATGTTTTTAACTGTAACTGTTTTTAGAATGGGTTTAACTGCTTTTAAAATGCTTTTGTTAAATTGTTTTGTTGATGTGTTTACTGCCCTGGTTTCCCTCAGGAGTAAGGCTGAGACAACAACAACAACAACAACAACAACAACAATAATAATAATAATAATAATAATAATAATAATAAATGGGAGCCATTGTGAACCACATATGTTCTTATTCTAGAGGTCCAGCTCAGGTTCTCTTTCTCAGACACATTGAAGTCTGATAAAATAATGGGAGAATAGGATGGAATTGTTAGGAATGTGTTGTGGTTTTTAGACAAACTCTACTTACCAAAATAAGGTTTGTGTGAACTTTTTTCTCACTATATGTCCCATATGATTTTTTAAAAAATAACAATTAAGTATTTATTTTGCTTGTTATTTTGTTCATTTTTTGCTTATTGTAATAACCCACAAAGCTAAAGATAGCTTAAAATAAAATATTAAATCACACTAATATCATAAAATGTGACCCTCCAGATATTATGGACTAAAGTTCCCATCATCCTTCACCAGTGGCCATACTGAGTTGATGGGAGTCCAACAATATCTGGAGGGCCATAGATTCTCCAATTAACACAGTATCATCAATGCCCCTGCACTTAAAGAATAACATAAAACCAAAACCTGTCCTAGAGAAATTAACATTTCATGGGGAGGAATCCTTCCAATGCAGACAGCTGCATCAGAATAATCTTTTTTGTCAGAACCATAGTAGGAGAGGAATGGCTTAAACTATCCTTTTCCCCCTGCAACAATCCCACACACCCTGTGACTGCTATTTTGTGTGTGTGTGTGTGTTATTTATTTATTTTATTTATTTATTTAATTTAATTTATATACCGCCCTAAGCCCGAAGGCTCTCTGGGCGGTGTACAAAAAGATAAAACAAGCACAGTGTATAAATACAATAAATACAATAAATCAAGAAACAAAAACAAACAAACAATAAAAGAACCAAACAACGTCCAAAATACAAAATAATAGTGAAATACTGTTAAAATACACTTTAAAATGCCTGGGAGTATAAAAAGGTTTTCACCTGGTGCCGAAAAGATAGTAGCGTCAGCGCCAGGCGCACCTCATCAGGAAGACTGTTCCACAGTTCGGGGGCCACCACTGAAAAGGCCCTAGTTCTAGTCACCACCCTCCGAGCTTCTCGATGGGATGGCACTCGGAGGAGGACCTTAGATGTTGAGCGCAGTGTACGGGTAAGTTCATATTGGGAGAGGCGTTCCACCAGGTATTGCGGTCCCATGCCGTGTAGGGCTTTATAGGTCAAAACCAGCACTTTGAATCTAGCCCAGAAACAAATAGGAAGCCAGTGCAGACGGGCCAGAACAGGTGTTATATGAGCGGACCTTCTGGTCCGCGTCAACAATCTGGCCGCTGCATTCTGGACTAACTGTAGTTTCCGAACAGTCTTCAAGGGCAGCCCAACGTAGAGTGCATTGCAGTAGTCCAATCTAGAAGTTACCAGAGCATGGTACCGGCGCCAGGTGAAAACCTTTTTATACTCCCAGGCATTTTAAAGTGTATTTTTACAGTATTTTATTACTATGTTGTATTCTGGATGTTGTTTGGTTCTCGTATTGTTTGTGTGTTTTTGTTTTTTGAGTTATTATATTTATTGTATTTATATATTGTGCCTGCTTTTACCTTTTATGTACACCGCCCAGAGAGCCTTCGGGCTTAGGGCGGTATATAAATTAAATTAAATTAAATAAATTAAATAAAATGAACAACTGAGGTGAGGTCGTCGCTGTCCAGATAGGGACGTAGCTGGGTACCAAGCGAAGATGGTAAAAAGCATTCCGTGCCACCGAGGCCACCTGGGCCTCGAGACAAGGAAGGATCAAAAAGAACTCCCAAGCTACAAACCTGTTCCTTCAAGGGGAGTGTAACCCCATCAAGAACAGGATGAACATCCACCATCTGGGCAGAGAAGGCACTCACCAACAGCGTCTCAGTCTTGTCTGGATTGAGCTTCAGTCTGTTAGCTCCCATCCAGTCCATTATCGCGGCCAGGCAACGGTTTAGCACGTTAACAGCCTCACCTGAAGAGGATGAAAAGGAGAAATAGAGCTGCGTGTCATCAGTGTACTGATGACAACGCACCCCAAAACTCCTGATGACCGCACCCAGCGGCTTCATGTAGATGTTAAAAAGCATGGGGGACAGTACCGATCCCTGCGGGACTCCACAATGGAGAGTCCAGGGTATCGAGCAATGTTCCCCAAGCACTACCTTCTGGTGGCGACCCACCAAGTAGGAGCGGAGCCACTGCCAAGCAGTACCCCCAACTCCGTGAGTCTTCCCAGAAGGATACCATGGTCGATGGTATCAAAAGCAGCTGAGAGATCAAGGAGAATCAACAGAGTCACACTCCCCCTGTCCCTCTCCCGACAAAGGTCATCATACAGGGCGACCAAGGCTGTTTCAGTGCCAAAACCGGGCCTAAAACCGGATTGAAATGGATCAAGATAATCAGTGTCATCCAAGAGCCCCTGGAGCTGGACGGCAACCACCCGTTCCAGCACCTTGCCCAAGAACGGAACATTCGCCACAGGTCTATAGTTCAGGTTATCTGGGTCCAAAGAGGGTTTCTTCAGCAGCGGTCTCACTACCGCCTCTTTTAGGCAGTCAGGGACCACTGCCTCTCTTAAAGAGGCGTTTATTATCTCCTTGGCCCAGCCGGCAGTTCCGGTCCTGCCAGCTTTCACCAGCCAAGAGGGGCAAGGGTCCAGCACAGATGTGGTCGCCCGCACCAGTCCAAGGATCTTGTCAACATCCTCAAGCTGCACAGACTGAAACTCATCCAATAAATAAGGACAAGACCGTGTTCTGGATGCTTCATTAGATCCCACTGCCATAATATTGGAGTCTAAGTCCCGGCGAATACATGCAATCTTATCCTGGAAGTGCCTCGCGAACTCATCACAGCGGGCTACAGATGAATCTATGATATCCCGAGGGCCAGAATGTAAAAGCCCTCGTACAATTTTAAAGAGCTCCGCTGGGCGGGAGAGAGATGCCTTAATTGTGGCAGCAAAATATCTCTTTTTTGCTGCCCTCACTGCTACTATATACTGCTTAGAAGAGACACTTACCAAGGCATAATTGCATTCGTCAGGAGTTCGCCTCCATCTGCACTCAAGCCTCCTCCTCTCTTGCTTCATCACTCTCAGCTCCACGGTATACCATGGAGCTGTATGAGCTCTACATAAGAGGGGGCGCATGGGAGCGATCATGTCAACCGCCCGGGTCATCTCCGTATTCCACAATCCAACCAGGGCTTCGACAGGAGTGCCAGTCTTCTCAGTCGGAAAATCCCCCAGAGCCCTTTGGAAACCCTCAGGATCCATTAGTCTCCGGGGGCGGACCAATTTAATAGGTCCCCCACCCTTGCAGAGGGAAAGGTTTGCTGTGAGCCTAAACTTCAGGAAGCGGTGATCTGTCCATGACAATGGGGTAGATGAAAAACCCCCAACAACCAGATCACCATCTCCATGCCCAGTGGCGAAGATCAAATCAAGAGTATGTCCCGACACATGCGTTGGGCCAGTAACAACCTGAGACAGCCCCATGGTTGTCATGGAGGCCATGAAGTCCTGAGCCGCCCCAGATAAAGCAGTCTCGGCATGGATGTTGAAGTCCCCCAGTACCAATAGTCTAGGGGACCGCAACAATACCTCCGAGACTACCTCTGTCAGCTCAGTTAGGGAATTTGTTGGGCAGCAGGGCAGGCAGTATACCAACAAAATTCCCAGTCTGTCTCTCTGGCCCAGCACAAGGTTGAGACACTCCAAACCAGTCGTCACCTGGACAGGGTGCTTGGTGAGTGAGTAAGAACTCCTATAGACCACAGCAACCCCACCTCCCCGTCCTTCGGTTCTACCATGATGCTGAACCGTATACCCAGGTGGGCAGAGCTGGGAAAGAGCAACTCCTCCCTGATCGCCCACCCAGGTCTCAGTTATACACGCCAGGTCGGCAGCCTCCTCCACAATTAAATCATGAACAAGGGAGATTTTATGGTGAACCGACCTGGCGTTTAACAACAGCACATGGAGATCCAAAGGCTGACTGATGGAACAACCAGCAGTCCTGGGGATGTGAGGAGAACCGGAACAAGTCACAGACACTACTTTTCTGGGACGAGTTCCCCTTACCTGGCACGTTCTCCTCACAACACCGTACCTCCCATTACCCGTCACTACGCTGATTGGGGCCCCCAAAAGTCTCCCCGGTCGATGTATAGTACTCTCTCCCAGGCACATTGTTAAATGCAAAGGTGCATTTAGTGTCACATCTAGTTTGGCCTTTCATCAGTGGTGGGAGCGAGAGACACCAGAGTAGGGTTGCCATATTGCCCAGTTAGCCGGATTTTACCCGGATTCTTTGCATGCCACCCAGTGCCCGTTTAGCCCCTTAGGTGGCCCGGATTCTCAGCTTTAATTTAAAAAAAATAGTTTCTAGGTGGTCCGGTTCTTGAGATATACATAAAAACGTCAGCCGCCCCGACTATTAAATCTTTCTTTAAACAGTACTGTATAGCACTTCCTAGCTTTAACTCCGCCCGTTCAGGATTGCAGCCAATCAGTGAAGCCAGGGTTGTGTTTCAGTTTGATTGACCTGAGGCAGCATTTAGAAAACCTCATTGCAATGCCAGAAAATGGTGGTTCCCCCCCCCCCGTTTATCTGAAAATCTCATAAATTGGGTAAGTATATACATTTCAGGTTTTTTTCCTCTTGTGTGCAGGAGTCAGATCCTGGGCAGTGTTTTGAAAACCTTCCCAATACTTGCTTTTGTAAAAGCAATGCTAATTCCATATGCCCAGAGTAAATCCCATTGAATTCAATAGGACTTACTTTTGAGTAGACATGGTTATGAATGAGCTGAAAATCAATGGGACTTTGGAGTGAATGTAAAAAAGAATTGTGTTTGTGTTCTAACTCTTTCTGTCCTCCTCTCCAGTCCTATTTTAAAGCAAGTAGGCAGGGCTTACTTAGGTATTACAGTTTTTATTCTGCCGGAAACTACTACTGATTTTTTTAAACTAATACTGATTTTTCTGCAATGACCAACTGGTTTGACAATAAACTATTATATGGGCTGTATGTATTTATATATCTGCAGTGTGTGTGTGTGTGCACGTGCATGTATGGAGTGTTTCCAACAATCCTGTGAGGTAGGGTTGGAAACCAAGGCAGCTCACAACAAGAAGTAAAGCCATTTAAAATCCAATAACCATAAAAACAAGTATAAACAGTTGCAAAACAGCGTAAAGTGGCATGATTCAGAATTTTGGGTTGTGTGAATGAAGTTGCTTATCACTTGAGGTTGCATTTCTGTCCCTGTTTGAGTAAGCCCCACTGAATACACTGGGACTTGCTTCTGAATAAATAAACCTAGGATTGCACTATAAATATCTTTACAGTTTGTGTAAATAATAAATATATTTGATACTCATGCTTATATAAATATTACTTCATTTATCATATTTTTGGTTTTTGGTTAGGAATCCTGACTGGATGTGAGATGCTTAGTTTTCTGCCTTACTCATAGGAATCTTGTTGTGGTTGGTACGGTGTTGCATTTAAGAAATCATGGTACAAAATGGCCTGAATCAGTATAAGGCAGATTCCTTGGTTCCTAAAAGTGGGAAGAGACTCAAGGGCCACAATGACTCCAACATTTATTTATGTATTTTTATTTACAACATTTATATACCGCTTTATTGTAAAAAATCTCAAAGTGGTTTACAGAAAGAATTAAAACAAAATTATTGGCAAAAGCGTTAAGGACAGATACTTAAAAACATTCAAAATAATAAAACCAACAATGAGTTAAAAACAGATTTAAAAACACAATAGCTTCCACATGCCTGGAGAGGCTTGCCTCAAGAAAACTGATTTTAGCAGGTGCTGAAAAGAGGCGTCTGCCTAATGTCAATAGGCAAGGAGTTCCAAAGTGTAGGTGCTGCCACTTTACAGAACTGATTTCTTACAAGAGCAGAACAAGTACTTTACTATGTGGCACCCATAACATGGAAAGCACAGCTTGAACTTGGCCTGGTAGCAAATCAGCAACCAATGCAGATTTCAGAGCAGAGGTATTATGTGCTGATAGGATCTCACTCATGTCAGCAATTGTGCTGCAGCATTCTGCATTAACTGTAGTCCCAGGTCAGGTTGTGCTGCATGGGGATTTCTGTGACCTTGGCTGACTGGCTGCTAGGATTTTTTTAGTTTGGGTTTTTGGTTATGAATCTTGACTGGTTGTGGGATGCTGAGTTTTCTGCCTTACTCATAGGAATCTTGTTGTGGTTGGTATGGTATTACATTTAGGAAAGTGTTACTGCCTTTTGTGTTGTTTTTTTCCTATTTGCATTTCACTTATCTTTAACCTCACTCTGTTACAGCCATAGAAGCAACAGCAGCATATGCAAGGTAATTAACTCCCATTAGCGATAAGAGCAAGAATTTATAATTATTATTTTAATTAAAACAAGAGGCTTATGAGTAGTTTGAAGAGGACCAGATATTTATTTTCTTTCTGAGCCCAGGACTGGGTCTTTCATGATGCCCGGTGAGGGGGGGGGAGCAGGAGAGTAGTCAATAATAATAATAATAATAATAATAAAAATTTATTTCTGAGTCGCCTATCTGGCCAAAAAATGGCCACTCTAGGCGACGTACAATCCATTAATAAAATACAATATAACAATAATTAAACACAATAATTAATAGGTTAAAACCAAGAACTATAATTAACAGCAGCAGCAAAACTAACTCGCCACAGAAATCCCATAGGCCTGCCTGAAGAGCCAGGTCTTTAAGGCCCGGCGGAAAACATTCAGGGAAGGGGCATGATGAAGATCGAACGGGAGGGAGTTCCAGAGAGTGGGGGCCACCTCTCTCTAGTCCTCACCAGCCAAGCTGATTTAGCTGATGGAACTGAGACAGACATCCTGGCATTGGTAATCTAATGAGCAAGATATGTGTGTGGTTGTTGCACACTTCCAGGCCCAGTTTCATTTTCAGTATGGAGGTGGAAACTGTGTAGATGTGGTTGATCAAAGGGAGAAGAAATTTTGAGTTAAGCAAAGCTCTGCTTTTATAAAACCTAAGAAACATACAGATACTTTGAATGTCTGAGTGCCTGCACCAGTGGAATACTGGAGGAACTTGTAAAACTTGCTGCAACAGTATTTAGAACTGAGCATCTGGTGTGAAAGACTCCTTTTCCTAACATTTTGGCTTCTTGTTTTTCTCCACCCACCACATCTCTGAAATATATCGTATATGTAATGGTTAACCATACTAAAAAATGTAAATAAGTTTATTTCGGTCAATGACCAGCAAAGGTTAACCATACTGCTGCCCTGACTTACTTTATGTTTGTTGCTATTTTGTGTTTTTATTACGTTTTTATATTGATTGTGTATTTTTATTGTTTTTATTATATTTGTAAGCTGTGCTGAGCTCTGTTTTTAACAGCAAAAGGGCAGGATATAAATTCTCTTAATCAATCAATAAATACTCCATAGTGTTGGAAACTAGAGTCTAGGCATTTAAGGCTGAAAATGTTGCTTTTTAAAAAAAGATTTCTCACAGCTTTCCCCAGTTTTTGGTGGTAATTCCTAGGCACAAAAACAAAACAACTGGACAATCCAAATATTAATACGCAAATATTTGCATAATATGCAAAAATATGTAAATAATTTGCATAATATGCAAATTAGCCTGCCCGGATTTGTGGAACTGGAATATGGCAACCCTACACCAGAGAGAGGGAGGAAAGGAAAGCTAGGCAAGGATATTAGGGGGCTAATGCAACACAATACAGATATATTGACTGTTTCACAAGGTATGTGAAACTGAAATATACTGAGACAGTATTCTGTGCAAAATGAGATGGCCAGCTACTCTGGAGGAAAAGAGGAGAAAAAAGTATCAAAACCTGCAGCTCAGGGCAAAAGTGTACCTAGTTGACAAATATCTATTTTCTCCACAGTAATTACCCTGCTTAAACCAAGCTTTCCCGAGTGATACATGCCCCCAGCAAACTTGGAATATATAGCATTGTGCTTTTGAGAACTGGGCAACTTTTCTCAAAACACCAGACCCTATTAAGAAGTCTCCCTGCGTCTGATTTGATGAGGAGGAGCCGATTGCCTGCGCCCCTTTCACAATAGGAAGAGGGAGCAAGCAGGGGGGATTCTTTCAAGAGACTAAGATCTGAAATATTGATTCAGTCACATTAATTGAATTTTTGCCTCAAGAAGTGATTACAAAAATATTGCTCCAATATTAATTTGTATCTGCTTTGGATAAGATTAACATTAATTTCTTCACCAGTCCCCATTACGCCTTTATTATTCATTAGCATCTCTTGTTGCAAGTGTAAGAGACCTTGATGAAGCATGTTTATTCATAGACTAACCTTTTTAAATAATTCCAGCAGCTCTGTAACAGAAACCTTCCTGGCATGCCGAATATTTCGGCTTTGTTTCATTATTCAGTCCTTCTGCTCTGTCCTCCATTTGAGATGCTGAACATGAATCATGCGTCTTTCCTCATTGCTCTTTTCTTCCTACCAAAATGTCCTCTGCAGTCTGATCCCAAAGGATTGTGTGTGTGTGTACTGCAAGCAAATTGTCTCCCAGTAAAATATACAAAGATCTAATTTCTACAAAAGCAGGAATACAATTATTGATTTACACTAAGTTTTACGTCATATCTGGTCCTGTGTTTCAGTTTAGTGTTGCTTTTTTATTTGAATATCTGGTAGTTGCCTGTCTCTGATGACTGCTGTAGAGGTGACATTTTATCTGTTCACAGTGCATGTAAACTTGTGAGCTCATTTTGCAAGCAAACAATGGCCACGGAAGAAAGGAGTGTAATAAATTCTTCTCTTCCTACCTCAGGTTCTGTATCTAAACATTGGATTCTGTATCTGACCACTGACACATTTCATTGGTGTTAAATGCACACCCTTCTGGATTAGTGAATTGAAACATTATTTCTATTGTACATTAATGTTTTTACTCAAACATTTTGTCAGTATTTAGATATAAAGCCTATTACCTGATACCATAAGAAAACAATTCACAAATGCACAGGAATTGACATTTTTGTGATACTTTTTTATTAAAAATACGCATATTAAAAATACACAATCCAGCATGAGGATCTCCTGTGCAAACCCCATTGAAAGGAATGGAAATAGCACAAGGGCAAAATAATGCTTTTGCATGACCCACATTCTTTTTGGGTTTATGCAGGAGAACTTCATGCTTAAATGTACCTCAGATTTCCTGCTAGGTGTTAATTAGGGAAAACACCCATAAATCCAGCCTTGATACACTCCCCTTTCCCTGCTCTTTTCCTTTAACCCAAGTGGAAACTTTCCCATGCTTGCATGCTAAATGAAACAATAGCAGTATTGGTGTGTCATTCCATCTGAACTGCCGCTTGCAACCTCCCTCGATGATCTGTTTACTATTCCAATCTATTTTTCCCCCTGTTAAAGCCTGTAGATTGCACCTGCAACTGACAGGTAAAGAATGATAATAGATTGTTAGTGATGGGCTGACAGGTGCAACTAGCCCAGGGAAGAGGAGGGAAAATGCTATTGCCTCCAGAGTTATCAATATTAGCATTCATTAGGGAGGGATTGATTCCTATCACTTGAAACTGCCACTTATAAAATCGTGCGGGCAACATTTCAAATGGGAGAAGGTGGTTTGAAAACATTAAATATGAGAATTACCAATGGCAGTCAACCAAATTCATGCTCTGCGACATATTTGAAACCGTAATTTTCAAATCCCTGCCTTGCCTTCCTCCCTCTTACCCATTGTCTCCTATATGGCTGTTATGGGTAAGGCACAAGTAAGTTCTTTGGCCTGGCCCACACTGAATAACAACTTAGGGCTGTGTCTCTGGGCTGTACCACTTCAAATGCTGCCCTGGGCTCCTGCTGGAAGGGTGGGATATAAATCAAATCAAATCAATCAATCAGTCAATGGAAGGTGTGGGGTCACATGACTGGCTATTCCTTATACAAAAATTATCTGTATGTACATAGAAACCTATGGGTCATGGAGGCCAGATTAAAGATGATAGTTCTCCCCGCTCTCCTGGAGGACACTCCTTTACTCAGAGATGTCACATTTCTCTGGCTCTGACAGGAAGGATCTATGAGTGCTTGTGTCACTCCGGGAGGTGCTGCCCTGCTCTTCCCTAATGGGTCTACTTAATGATTGTATCAGTGGACTCCAGCTGGAGTTCCCAGCTTTTTATGGAAAATTATTTTCCTCTCACCTTATTTTGTTTTTTCTTCACCTCCCCCTCCATATGTCTGCCTTCCCTGTTGGTCCTGACATATCTAGGAAGGACAGTGAGGGAAATACAGTTGGAACAATGGGGAGGGGGCAAGAGTGGTTGGTGGAATTGAAGCCGACAATGCCGTGGTTGGTCAGGGCCTGACAGACAGAATGATGGCAGCACAGCTTCTTCCCCAGTTCCAGCAACAGCCAGGGAAAGTGCTGAGGAGTCCAGATGGGACATGCATGCAGAAATGCTTCTCTTCCTCCCCTTCACATATGGCAAGTAGAGGAAGGGCTTATGCCATGGCCAAACAGGGGACTTGCCAGCATCCCATTCAGGGAGCCAAAAAGGCTCTTCCAGAGACCTGGAAGGAGGTCAAGGGATTGGTAGCCCAAGAAATTAAAGGAGCTCTCCTCTCAGAGGCAGCCAGTTCTTAGTATTCACTCTGGCTTCCTTTCTAAACCAAACAAACATAAGGGAAAGAAAAAGAAGCAGAGATAGATGCAAGTGCAAGAATACCCAGTCGTACTCAGGGAGTTCATCATCCTCAGACTCACTTTCCTCTAGGGGATCCCATACCTCAGTGTCATGATGCCCTGACCATTGTCACAGCAAACATTCACTACAAAAAGCAGAAGAGTGATACAGGGGCTAGGACAGGGTCTAAACAGACTTCAAGAAGAGAAAGGAAAAAATGGGGAACTCCATCCTCACCCATGCCAGACCAACTGTCTGGATGCTAGGGTGTTACTTACTCAGAATGTCCAGAAGTGGTAATGTAAATGCTTATGTTGCTGTTGCAAAGTCTTGGAAATAGAATGGAATACAATAGTAAAGTTGGAAGGGGCCTATAAGGCCATCGAGTCCAATTTTTTAAAATTGTTTTTTTTAATTATTTTAAATTTTTCAAAGTGTGTTTTAAATTGTTTTTAAAAGATGTGTTTTAAACTTGTATATTTGTTTTCAGAGCTTCGGCTATGGGGTGGTATACAAATACAATAAATAAATAAATAAACCCCCAGCTTGATGCAGAAATCTAACTTAAAGCATATCCGACAGGAGAGCCCACCACCTCCGTAGGTCATTGGTTCCATTGTTGTACCACTCTAACAGTTAGGACGTTTTTCCTGATGTTCAGTCAAAATCTGACTTCCTGTAACCTGAGTCCATTATTCCTTTTCCTGCACTCTGGCATGACCGAGAAGAGATCCTGACCCTCCTCTGTGTAACAACTTTTCAGGTACTTGAATCTCTCCTCAATCTCCCCTTCTTAAGGCTAAGTATGTCAAGTTCTTTCAGTCTCTCCTCATCGGGCTTTGCTTCCAGCCCCCTGATCATCCTTGTCGGCGTCGTCGGCGTCGGCGTCGTCGGCGTCGTCAATTAAATTTATATACCGCCCGACTAGCTATAGCTCTCTGGGCGGTGAACATAAAATAGCATAAAAATACAATGAATAACAAAATAATACTAAAATACAATCAACAATCCAATACAATAAACATTTTTAAAAGTAAATCAGTGTAACTTAAAATGCTTCAGAGAATAGGAAGGTTTTGTTACTCCCTTCTGAACCTGTTCCAGTTTGTCTGCATCCTTCTTAAAGGGCAATGTCCAGAACTGGATGCAGTTCTCAAGATGAGGCCTAACCAGTGCCAAATAGAGGGGAATTAGTACCTCAAACAATTTGGAAACTATACTTCTGTTAATGCAGCTTAAAGTAGCATTTGCCTTTTTTGCAGCCACATTGCAAAAAAATTTCTATAGTTAGTAAGGTAAAAATGAGGAACCTTACCCTGCTCGTAATGATCTTTAACCAGGGCCCATACTACCAACATCAGAAAGCAAGCACCATGCACGTGATATGTTATATGTTGAAAGGCTTCTGCTTTCACTGTATGAGTGGGGCTGGTAGTCAGGGCCCCTGTGGGACTTGGCCTATTCTCATTGCTTTCCTGTTTCTTTATAGCGAAGGGTCTTTTTCCCTTTAACTTTTCTGTTGGTCACAGTTTTCCATAGTTAGGTGGATCATGCTCAGTGAACTGGAACACCTTCATGGAGGGGGTGGGGGCCCTTGTTCGGTTTTCCAGTTTGGTCAGAACAAGTGGGGTGGCCTGTCCTCCTAGAGATGCCTCAGAAGTCTTGTGGACTTCTATCATAGACAGAAGGAGCTGCCATCCTGAGTAAAGGAATGACCTCCAGGAGCTGGGATGTAGCTGTCCAGGGTCCTGGGTATGTGTGTAGAGGTCCTGGGGGTGTCCCAGCCAGGTCCCTATGTATGAACCAATTGCATGAAAGGGAAACATGTTAGCCACTGAGAAGAGTCCTTGTCCTTTTGTGCTTATTGAAGCCAATCAGAGTGAAAGGAGGTGAGTCAGCCACTGAGAAGAGTCTTCTTAGTTGCTTGCATGTCCATTGGCTCCTACGGACCTCTGTTGCAGTGGAGTGTGGACTTAGAGACAACACGGAGAGCAAGAGAGACAAGGGAAAGGAGAAAAGGGGGCATGGATGTGAGGGGGTATGGTGATGTGACTATCATGAAAGGACCTTGCACTTCTGAATTTGCCACTATACTACTGTCCAGGAGACTCAAAGAACCTGTTTCAATTCTACAGATTCTAAAAATCTCTCAGATATCAAAATGTTGTTTGTGGTTAATACACTGATTATTTTGCATTTAACACAAGGCTTTTCAAAGGAAAGATTGAGTTCTCTCATAAACTTTAAAGATCAAGAAAATGTAGATGAAGAGGATAAGCTACCAGAGAATATACTGAAAAGACTTTGCAAAAGCTATAGGTGGATTGGAGTGGCTGGGTGCTTGATTAGATACATTCAGGGATTGTACAGCTCCTTAGCTGCCTTTCCCCCCAGCCTTTTAGAGCTGCTTAGATTTGGCCCACTGTTCCTCGGACCTTTAAACATCCCCTTTGCAGAATTATTAGAAAAAAGACATTTTTACTGTGAATGTCTGTTGTCTGCTGTGTGTGTGTGTGTATGTGTGTAGTAAGTTTAAAGCAACCCCTATTACACCAAGACTGCAGCATACTGGAATTAATGCTGGGGAAAGAGGGCAAACCAGAAGGCGGGGGAACTGGATTCAACAGCAAAACAGAGAACGTAGCAGTCCAGCTTTAGAGATTGCAGGTCACTATGTGTTCCCAGCAGCTGACCTGGCAGTAGCTATGGGCTCCGTTTCTGCAATAATCAGATTTTCCATCAGATTAATTATTATTTCTGATATTCCCTATCTTTGTGGGGAGAATTTTGAAGTAGCAACAGTCCATGCCTGGTTTCCGATTCATTTTTCTTTTCTCCTGATTCATTTTTGGAAAAAAAATGCTTTGAAATCATTGATAATGTGAGTGATATTTTTATCGATCTACTTTATGTGTGAGCTCTTCAAATGTGTATTCCCTTTCACTGATATCAATGAAGTATTGATTGTAACCGACAGACAGAAAGCAGCAGGGGGGAATGATATGTTGATTGTAAGCAGCAGGGGAGAAGACACTGACTTGATTATCTGCTTTAATCTGCTCTGCAATGCACTTGAAAAGGAATGAAAATAGGCAATAATTACAGAGTTCAGAATAAAGATTGATATCAGTGTGGAAAAATGAAAAGGAGGAAAAAGGAATCAGATCATTAACAACCACCAGGGGGACACATTTAAAAACGGAATGTAAAAAAGGAGAGGATTCCATTCCTACTTGAGGAGAGCATGATGCTTCTAGCACTGTGGCTCACAATGTTCCCACATGAGAAGTGGACCCTGTAGCCTTTTAGGAGAAAAGGGCTGTTTGTAAGTTTATGAATTTGAAGTGGGGTGTGTGGATCAGGAAATAGTTCTGAGAGTTGCTGAAGTGAGTAAAGAAGAAAAAGAAGCCAAGGAGCAACAATCACCTGAACTTCTGTCAGAGTACAAGTATGAAAACTGGTCCCCTTCCTTCCTTGGGCAACCCATTGTGGCTGACAGGAAGAAGAGCCCCAAAGATCCCAGTGGGTATGTGAGATACTCCTTATTCTTTGAAACCCCATCACAGGAGATGACTCCACATGCAATCCAATTGAAAATACACCATTTTAAAACTTCAATCAACTAAAGGTCTATACTAAGGATGGAAAGATCTGTCAGTTTCAATTCTCTCAGTTTCTCATTTTTCCAATCTTAAATTCAATTCTCCACATTTCTGCAGCAATTTGCTATTTTTTTTAAAAATCCTCCAACATTTAAGTGTGGATTTCTCCTAATAAACACATTTTTGTAGTTGGGTTTAACTAATGTAGACATTTTTGCAAGCAATTTCTTGTCATGTATTTTTGTATGTTATCTTCACTCATATATTCATGTTATGTACACTTTCCCCTAATGCAGGGGTTCCCAAAGTATGGTCTGTGGACCGCTAGTGGTCTGCAAGCTTCATTTAGGTGGTCCATGGAGTGTCTGTGGATTTGTTGCTGAAGATGGGAAGTGGCACGTCTATTGCATTAAATATTAATATTGATTTTTAACTGTATTTTCATTGGTTCTTTTGTTTCTTTTATTGTATTACAATTTGAACGCCATTGAGTTAGGATTACTACAACAGGCAGAAAAATCATTAACTGGTTCACCAAGAACTTCAGCAATGTTTAAGTGGTCCATGGGGGAAAATGTTTGAGAACCACTACCCTAATATATTCATTTTTGTAAACGTTGGTTGAGAAATGCATTGCAAAATTCAAATAAGTGTGAATTTCAAAGGATGACTGTGTTTCAGTTCTCACATTGTTTTGTGAGCCTAATGCAGTTAGAGAAGGCTGGCTCTCTGATGTCCCCAATGTTCAGAGGACCTGCATATGCGGCTCCTCTGAGCCAGAAGATCTTCCCCATATTTTATTTTCTTGCCCAATATATATTAACCCTCGACTCAGATTTCTTAGGTTTGGGCTCTTTAATGACACATTGACCCCAATAGAGGATAAAATAAAAATACTATTGTCTGACTCTAACCCTGAGGTCACTTATAATGTATCGTTGTTTACTTTAGCTGCTCGGAAGTTAAGGGCTAATTTTAAAAGATTACAGCTACTTGATCACGATAACAACTGTGTAACCCTATAGTCAATTTAAATACTGTGTTTTTAAACGTTATGTCTAGTTTCAAGCTCTATTTTGATTGTACCCTACTAGACAGCATTTTAACTTTGTATGTTGGTCAGCACCGTGTTTATACCAACATTTTATCTTGGTTTTTGTTATTTTTGTATAATGCTGTTGGCCTTTGGCCCTGGATTAAACTTACTACTACTACTACATTGTTTTGGAAAATGCGAATTTGATAAATTCTCCTTTATATGTGAACTGAACTTCTCCCCCATCCTTACTCTATACACAGTTCCCCCATGTGTTAACTGAACATATAGATGAGAGTTTGAGATTCCACCAACTGGCCGCATCCCAACACTGGTGCATTTAGTGTAAATGCAACACTGGTGCATTTAGTGTTAATGGGCTGTATCCAGCGCTGTCGATCTGCTGGTGCAAAGGACTTCCATGCACACAACAGAATTTCCTCTCCTGTCTCCCACAAATCCTCAAAATGCTCTGGAGGGTTGGGTGACCCTGCAGAGGAGATTGGGAGAGCACAGGGTCAGGAGAGGAAACGGAAGTCCCGTTGCACCAGCCGAACCCAATGATGCAAGCATTGGATACAACCCTACATATTTACATGTGTGCATGCATAGGCCTTTTTCACACTGACACTGAATGTGTGGATGTGAATGTGTGATCCCTCTTCCCTTCTACGAATTCATTATATGTGAGCGGAGATGTGTGTACCTCTTAGATCCTTGTTTAATCAATTGGTTAAACCACGAAATGCTTTCAGCCCTATTTGGGGATTGATTGCATTATAGGAGCAAACACTGAGGGGAAAAAATTTCTCTCTCAATCTAGCACACAGCTCATACTGTCTCAAAGTGCAGAGACTTATATTCGTAATCCCCATTAATGCTAATATAAATTCTAGCTTTGACTACCAGCCTCCCACAGTCTTCAGAACACATACTTTTCTTCCCACTGTCTTTGCTTACCATGACAGCCAACAAAGACAGATAAAAATATAAAGCAGTTCCCCCCCCCGTTTGCACAGAAAACCAACTTTTTAAATTAAAATAAAAGTATAAGAGAGAACAGATAGGAAACAAAAGCACTTGGCTTATCAAATAAATTATGCCAGGCTCTTTGCCTTTACTGAAGTTATTTATATAGAAATGCATCCAACCTACACATCTAATAAAAAAAAATTAAATCTGTTGGCTTCTGATAATATAGCTCAAATTATATAACATACTATTCATTTCCTTTTATATGCTGTGTATTCCTTGTTGCCAATCCTATGGGAATGGATAAAGCAGAAGAACTGCTTGAAGCAAATAATTAATGCCTTATACAGAGCAATGTTAAAGTATATAATGCTGGGTTCAGTTTTGGTCAGTTACACCACCAGATTTTTTTTTCCATGCCAGACTTTAGCCTGAGAAGATGTGAAAGAGTAACAGAGGATGTTTGAGCCTGTACAGAGTGCCTTTCCCTGTCCAAGAAGTAGCAAACATCTCCCCACTACCCACATTCTTGCACTTGGGTCCTGCTTGCGGGCTTCCCCCCAGGCACCTGGTTGGCCACTGTGAGAACAGGATGCTGGACTAGATGGGCCACTGGCCTGATCCAGCAGGCTCTTCTTATGTTCACATGCACATACATATATACTAGGGTTGCCAGGTTCAGGGCCTGAGACTGATCCTGTGTCTTTAGGAGAAGAGAAAGTCAGCCAAGTGCAGGTGTTCTTGCAACACTGTAATGGGAAAAACCACAAGGTGGAAATCTCCCTTCTCCCTGCACAACTTTTAAAGATACAGAAGATATCTTGGTTGCCAGGCCCGGCCTCCACGAGGGCCAGCTAAAGATCACTCCCACAGTGAGTGGCTCAGGGGTTACGTGCCCTGCCACCTGTGCAGCTGTGGGCAAGCTGCATAGTCCCAAGGAGCCCGGTTGCCCCCCAGCTGGCATTTCTGGACAAGGAAGGGGCTGGCTTGTGCAGCTGTGGCAAGCTGAGCAGGCCCTAGCCAGCTGGGGAGGACTAGCCTCAGTGGGCAGCAGTGGTAAACCCCCTCTGAATACCGCTTACCATAAAAACCCTATTCATAGGGTAACCATAATGTGGGATTGACAAAGGCAGTCCACCTATCTGAAAAGTGCTGCTGCTGTTTAAGCTTAAAGATCATAATTGTTGGGAAAATAAATAAAACAACTGTTTATCACATTACAGTATCCTTTAAAATGTTTCTTAAGTATATTTTATACTTTAGCAGAGCAGCTTTTAAAATTCTGAAGGCTGGAAAAAATGACAATAACCTTATGAATTAAATTGAATCAGAACGGAATTAGTTCCTGTTTG
The DNA here is from genome assembly GCF_030035675.1 of Rhineura floridana. NCBI lineage: Eukaryota > Metazoa > Chordata > Lepidosauria > Squamata > Rhineuridae > Rhineura > Rhineura floridana. The sequence goes on along the minus strand of NC_084484.1, from coordinate 8,809,998 downwards.
GAGGTGAACTGGAACGGGAACTAACTCCTTTTTAAAAGTAACTTTCCAACCACTGGCCAGTCCCCACTTATTTGGGTAAGTTGCATCTCTGGGATCATGGGATGCTGAAAAATGCCCTCTATTTTCACAATATTATAAACCTCTGCAAGTTTGCAAAATCCAGAATCTAAACTACCTCAGCAATTCAAATAAGACTAAGCCATTAAGCCAGTTATATCTATGCAAACTTCCTTAGTATGCCTAAAACTGAAATCCTAAACTTCCTAGGGAATATGTCCTAGTCCTGTTAAACTCAGTGAGATGTTCTTCTGAGTAACCATACATGCTACTGGATTGTAATTTCATAGAAGTCAAGGCTTCTAAATGCAAAATCTGAAATTCCATCTATACTTCTCCATGCTAAATTATTATTTCTGTTTAGACTAAGGATAGTGTCAATATGCACTTTCTATCCCAGAAGTCTTACTTTTGTGTTATTTTAGTGTATTACCAGAAATAGACATTTTGTGTTTGCACTTGTATGAGCAATGGGGAGTTTTTGTCATGGACGTGATAACTACAGTCCAAAGGCATGTCTAGAAGCGCTGCTAACATATAAACAATTTTCTTTGTGGTTTTCCATTATTTCCCCATGACTCATAAGAAATGTTTTAGGTGTTCACAGACGACCTCAAACTAAAACATTTTTTTCTTTTATAGGCCATTTTATAGACCTTTTACATAGCACCATCTTAATCTTGAGATGTATAGCATATATCCAGCAAGAGGAACTTTATACTTTGAAGTTTGTTTTTTAACATTGATTTGCTGTTTGTATTTGCATGGAAATTACAGATGCACAGGTCATGGCATTTCTTCATGCACAGCATTACAAAAATCTAGTTCACCCTCTCTCCTGTCAGCTTAAATTCTGGTTTATGCTGTAGTCATCTCTTGCCTTTATAAGTTCACTCTAATCTACTTTTTCCACATCTCAGTACTCTCACTTAAAGCAGTTGCTGGAAACCACAGGCAGGAAAAGTGCTATTGTGTTCAGGTCCTGCTTGCTGGCTTCCCATGGGCATCTGGTTGGCCAATATGAGAAACAGGATGTTGGACTAAATGGGTCTTTCACTTGATCCAGCAGTCTCTTCTTATGTTCTTAACCAGAACACATGAACTTACCTTACTGAGGGTATGTACATCTTCTCTGTGATATTTTTCATTGCACATACTCAAGTACAGGTCTATGTCAAGAACCTTACAGAGTGACATATATGGCTAATTCTGTGATTGAGGTAGCTTGACAAATAGTATATAATCATCTAGGGAATGGAAGTTCAACCTGCATCTTGTATATGCTAATATGACATGAATTAGAGGTAAAGTGGAAATTGAATTATACAGATTCAAAAATGCAATCTTTGTTAGCCTCAGCTGTGAGCACAAACAAATTGCACCAATATATAGCAGATATAAATCTCAGTTTCAATTTACATAAGCAAACACTTTAGTAGATTATCTGGAACAGATGTGTGAACCTTTGCTTTCCCCAAGATTAAACTAGATGTTAAAATAGACTACTTTCATCACACACTGTAAAAGTTGCAATTAAGGGAGAAGACGGAGGGGGGAGAATAAACTACATATATATATGTGGGGGGCAAATTCTTCTACATGATATATATTAGAGGTGTGCACTGACTAAGGATGGGGGAGAATATCCGACAAAATTGAACCTGGTACCAGATCCCAACTGAATTCGCTAGTTCATTACCCTTTGGAGTGGCACCGATCTCTTGCAGTGGGCCGCGGCTATAATCTGCACGGATTTTGCAGCTGCGACTGCATTGGCAAGAGTTTTTAAAAAAAATCCTCCCCCTATTTTACGTAATTTTTTTTTGTAATTAAGATGTTGTGTCAACCACATGATTTCCATTTGTCCATTTTATGTTACGAAAAAAGGTTATTATTGCAATATAATGCAAAAACAAATTGGCTATATATGTCTTCAATGTTAATTGTCAAATCATCCTGCAATGTCACATTTTTCAAACAAGATATCTCAGAGCATTCTGAATCTCTTGCATGGGAAACATTATGATGATAACCTGACCCATGCTACCCACCTCACCCTGCCCCTGCCCCATTTTCGTTGCTGCTGTCCTAAGCTAACCAAAGGGTGTGTGTGTGGCTGTGTGACTGAACCCCCCCCAAAAAAACCCCACGTGGAACACTGAGATCATGCATTCACATCGGTGACCTAAAAAGTATGCAATATTTTTCTCCGCCACCAAAAAACTACATGGAATGCTGTCATTTACATAAATATCTATGAAAGCAATTACATAATTTTTGCAACCTGAAAAAAACACACCTGTGGATCAAATCACCCAAAAATGTGCACAGCAGATTGAATCGCCAAGGACCAGAGAAAGCTGAAACAAAAGAAACTACTGACTATTGAAATGCATGTGGATTGGCACCATGCAGCAAACCCCATCCCTAGCATTGAGCACAAAATTCATATTGGACCATGATTCAGTGTTTTAGAAACCAGTTCATCTTGGTCCAACATGCTTTGAAGGCTGCCTGATTGAACTCAGTGTCTGAATCCAACTATGCTCTGTAAAAAAATAAGGCTCCCTCCCACCCCCAGGCCATTCATTATTATGGTATAACCTTTTTTTTTCCTTTTTACAAAAGTGGATGGAATTTGCAGGCTACTCTCCTCTATTGTTTGACTTTTTTTTAGCCCCTTGCACAGGCTATCCATATAAATCACAATATACTGGGACTTAAATATAATAATAAACAGCTAAAAATTATGTTATATGCAGATGATGTTGCCTTAATCTCAAAAGATCTTAGGTGATGGCAGGTGTACACGCACAGCATTCAGAGCATGCACACTGATGCCAGAGGTAGGTGGGGTGGGCAGGGGCCTATATAAGCCTTTCACCACCTGTATCAGGAGGGGGTGTTGGTGCAAATGGTGCTGCAGGCCCGGACAGACTGGAGCCTGTGCCCGGTCATGCTTGGTGCCAGCTCTGTCTTTCTAAGAAAAGTTTTTTGCTGGCAGCCTTAAAGCTTTGGCTTAAGATGTTTATTTTCAAGATGGCAGCAGGAGTGTTTTATATTTATCTGAGGATAGCTATTGTAGTGCTTGGACAAAGTGTGTTGCCTCCAAAGCTTGTTGTATTGGACTGTCACCCTCCTTTTTTTTTCAAATGTATTAACCCTGGTAAAGCAAAGACTCTAGTGTATTTCCGTTCAGGGCATCTTGACTTACTCATGTGCAACCTGTTCACCTTGCTCCGTTGGTATTTCTTATGATGTTCCTTTTCACTTAGCTGCTTATTGTAGGAACCTGCATGTATTAAATATCATAGGGTCTTTTCTTTGGCCAGATTTAATGCGCTACCATCTCAAATGCTTTGAGGTAATATGTTGGTGTTTCTCTCACCTCAAGGGTGTGCCCTTATAACAACCAAGATATGGAATCTGTGGAACATCTACTTCAGTTCTGCAGTGCTGGAGCTCATTAGCAAACAATTGGCCCTTTACTGGCCAAAGTACCAGGAAGGTGAATTAAATATGTTAAATATGTTAAATATTTGCTGGAAGATAAAATCCCATGGGTGTCATTGATAGTGGTCAAATTTCTGTCAGTGGCAGCGGGAATAAGAAGCTGGAAGGATTATTTCCAGGGACTTACCTGAGGATATTTGTTGTTTTATATAACTGAACTATGTCACACTTTTTGTATTTGTCCTGTATTTAAGATTTGGGTATACTGTATGGTTTATTTCTGGTCTCACTTCTAGTCTGTTGAACATAATAAACTGAAGAAGACGAAGACGACGAAGAAGAAGACTTATTCTTCAGTAACTGGGTTTAGAATTGCAGATTGAAGTGAATCTAGAAACTCAGTCTCATCCAAGACCGCTTGGAGTTACAACAACATGCTTGAACACTAGGGAAGGCAATATTAGGGTCCAACCAATAGTTAGTTAGATATTCAGGTCCAAGGTATGTTTTTCAGACCAGTTTTATCCTGCCAGCCTTAAGGCAGTTGGGACTGCTGTCTCTTTCAAGGATAAATTTTGGACCCAGGCCTTTAATAGGGATGGGATCCATTGGCCAGTGTTAGTTCAAAAATATTCCATCAACCTAAGAAGCCGGTATCAATTTGAGTTTGTTCTTTGTATGTTAGCCGCTGCTTTTACTGATCCATTTTTCTCTCGCAAAAATATTAATACTGATATTTTAATTATTGTTCTTAATATCAATAATTTAGAGGCAGATTTTTTTAAAAAAAACCATTTTTGAAAATAGCCTAGGAAAACTGTTACATAAAAATGCAATACACAACCATAGAATAATCAAATTAATGGAAGATTTGGTACCAAATCCTAATTGTGTGGAATTCTAGCATATCCCTACACTTTATACGCAAGGGTAAGCCCAATATTTCAAGCTCTGTCTGTCTGCTGTCTCTTTGCTAGTTGTCCAGCATCAGAAGGTGACAAACAATGGAAAAATGTACATCGTTCAAGTGTGCCTTTCTTCAGCTTTCTGAAGTATGTTCTTTCAATGCAGATCAGTGTCAAGTTCCAATTACCTGTGATCTAACACATCAGTATTGTAGTGAATGAATGAGTGAATATTTATTGGGGTCATAGTTTGTGTAAGTCAGGACTGGGAAACCTGTGGCCTTCCAGATGTTGCTAGACTCCAGCTCCCATCATCCTTGGCCAACATAGCCAATGGTCACCACTGAGTTGGAGTTGGAGTCCAACAACATCTGCAGGGCTACAAGTTCCCCATACCTGATGTAAGGCTTTTCCCAGAGGCAGCTGGCTTAATTGAAAAGCTCAGCCTATAATTTGTAATGTTTTGCATCACCAAATATTAGATTTCTCAGCTGAAGAGCCTGCTACATTTTTTTTTACTATATATTTTTTTACCCTGTTAAGATGTATGATCTGGTGAAGTCATTTTGCATTTTCTATATATTTTTAGCATTTAAAGTTTTGATGAATTGTTCCATTTTATACTTGCATGTACAATGTTAAGGATTGTTAGCTGTTTTGATTATCTTGACAATTATTTCTAAATTTGGTTAATGTTAGCATATACAAGTTTTAGAAAGATCTGTGTCCTGTGTTTTGTTGGTGCGTCCTATTATTTTTTATTTTAATTTGGTGATGTGTAACTGGCCATCCTACACACTTCCCACCTAATGTAATGAAGATAGGCAAGGATTCAGTACCCCAGTAGACTACATTTGCACAAGCTCAATCAGACCCTAGAACTGGAATTCATCCACCAATACAAAACTATACAGGGCTCTGGGCACCTCCATAAATGGATATGAATTAATAGTAGGATTCAGATTGCATCCAGGCAACATCCAGGGTTTGAGCAATCCCCCCCCCAAGTGCTTTGTAAACATATAACATGCCTTGAAGGGTTTTTTACCGTTGCCAGTTGGTCTAGATTTCTGTCGGATCAGAACCACCTTGGAAAGCTCCATTGGATGTCAGTCAGAGCAGAGCTTGGAAAAGTTACTTTTTTGAACTACAACTCCCATCAGCCCCAACGTGCATGGCCACTGGATTGGGCTGATGGGAGTTGTAGTTCAAAAAAGTAACTTTTCCAAGCTCTGAGTCAGAGGATAAGTGAGAGGTGGCATTGAAGAAGTTTTTCTTCCTGTCATCATTGTCAACTGGCATTGAAGAAGTGTTTCTTTCTGTCATGAGCTCTTATTCATTTTCAGTTAGACAACAGCGAGTTGAATGCTACTTGTGCTCCAGTTGCATATCTAGTCCCATGTTGCATGTTGAAATCCAAATGTGCTGAGCTAAAGAAAATAGTATTGCCACAATACATTATGTGGGCTGGGATGCCGAGGAGAAGCAGGTAGCATCTAATTGTGTGGCATGCCTATTTCATGCAACTGGCACAGCAGAAATGGATTTGAAAAGATGGATTTGCAGAATGTTTCTGCATGACTGTGCACCTTTCAGTAAAAACACAATTCATCTGGAACCTGAAAATCTATAAGTTCAAGTGAGGATCACTATAAAAGCGATATAAAGCGATATAAAATACTCAGATTGTCTGTCTTCATATCTGTTCGCTGCTGAAGACCTCCGGCACAACTGGCTTTTTCAGGAGTGGCTGTGACCTACATTAGGATTAGTGGAAGAGTAACCTTTCTTTATGTTCTGGACTTTTTAGTTTGAATCTAGTCAATTGAAAAAAAACTTTAAATCACTTAGTTATAAACCCTGAACTACGTGATAGCAGAAAATTGCAATGCTTGGATTAGCTAATATGAGCAAGTGTATCACCATGTGGGAAATAATGAGTGTACGCATACACCTCACAACACAATGTATTGCAGTGAAGAACTCGCACCCCTCATGTCTATCTTGAGGGAAATTTGCTCTTCATATTTTTCCTGTTTAACCTTCTTGGCTAATAAAGGATTTAATCCTAAATATAGTTATGTTTGTTGAACATGCTGCTGGACTCATGACTGAGTAAATCTGCATAGGATTGTGCTATAAGTCAATATATGTTGATTCATATCCCAATCCTAATAACTTACTTGAAAATAAGTCCAAATAAAATTAATAGAATTTACTCTAAAATGAATGCATATTATAATTATTTACATAATCCCCTCGCCCTACTGGGCACTACAGCATACACTTTGAATAATTCTATCTTAAAATTGATTTGTTTTAATTAATTGCTAGCTCATTTTATCACAAGTACACAGATATTGTCACTCTCCAAGATGAACATGGTCTGCCAGCTATGTATTGTGATCAGCCAAGTGCTTAACACCTTTCCCCTCATTGCAGTCCCAGACAGGCAGCAAAACCATATGGCCTAGTAAACACACTTGATGGGCCACCTTACCAGAGCTTGGAAAAGTTACTTTTTTGAACTACAACTGCCATCAGCCCCAGCCAGCATGGCCACTGGATTGGGCTGATAGGAGTTGTAGTTCAAAAAAGTAACTTTTCCAAGCCCTGCACTTACCTGACATATCAAATAATCTTCTTGTTGTTATATTATTGTTATTATTTAATACAATTTCTGTTCTGCCCTTCCTCCCAAAAGGAGGCCAGGCATGTGCGCAACTGAGGAGCCACCTCCACTGCCACCCCAGAACTCCCCCAACCTCACTACCGCTTTATCCCCTTGTCATGTAATCTGCCTTGTAACTCTTTTGCTCCAGATCTCCATTCGTATTTGTTACTCCCTCTCATTCAGGTTTGTTTTTACTCTCCATTTTGTTATGTTGCAGTGTAGGTACCTGTTCTTCAATAATCATATAAATGACACTTGTACAAGAAAAACTCTAATGGGATTATGTTTATAGGCAATCAAGCACATGTTCAATCCAACGATGTCCAGGTGTCATGGTCCTCTCATTTATCTTTTCTTATTCTGAAAACAGAAATCCCTCTAGCTCCAAGTACTAAAATGTGAAATTTAATTCAAAAATGTCTGAAGAGCTTGAAGCTGAGCAACTTTTAAAGCTGGAATAGGGGAATGTATTGTTGTATGATGTACATATGTTAATACTACTTCATGGTTCTCTTTATAGAAGAAATTGTTGAGCTCCATTAACTTAACTACCCAGTGACACAATTCAAAATGTTTGTAGTTACAATGACATTTTATGGAGTACAAAATATAGGAAGAAGAAAACCAAATCTCCATATTAGAACATTAGAAATGAAATACTTAAACATGGCAGAAAAGTCACTGCCTCTCAGCCTCAGAGGAAGGCAATGGTAAACCCCTTCTGAATACTGCTTACCATAAAAACCCTATTCATAGGGTTGCTATAAGTTGGGATCAACTTGAAGGCAGTCCAAGCAAGCCCCTATCTGAGGTTGGAATAAGAATATACACCCAATTACTTTGTCTCACTGTGATAGAAGAGAATCAAATTTAGACTCTGCACCCAGCCAATAAATCTTTTGGTAGTCTAATTTTTCCTTTGGTAGTAATGCCTTGGGCCAAGTCTATGTTTCCTGCAAGGGTGGGGGTTTACAATTTTCTAAGTTTTCATCTTACTTATCTGATACTTCTGCCTGAATTGCTACTGTACCCAGAGGCACTTAAAGCTTTGCTGGCTGCTATAAAGTGCTTGTGATTCCAAAAGAATTACATTTACTTGGTGATGGAACAGGCATCTGCTGTCATTGGACTACTCAGTTTGCGACCCACAAAGCCCACCAGCAGCAGTGTAAGGTGCAGAGCTTGGAAAAGTTACTTTTTTGAACTACAACTCCCATCAGCCCCAGCCAGCATGGCCACTGGATTGGGCTGATGGGAGTTGTAGTTCAAAAAACTAACTTTTCCAAGCTCTGCCGACCACTCACTGAGATGCAGGACATTACTACAGAAGAGATCAGGGAAACTCCAGTCAGACTGTCTCCTCTGCACCACAGGGTCAACTGACACCATCTGCCCTGTAGGAAGGAAGATGGAGGGGGGAGGCAAAGACAACATCAGGGCCTGCTCCATTCAGATTGTCCCCAGCCCTCACAGGGCCAACAGACACCAGTTTGAATAAACTGAACTGATTAACTATTTATTGAGAGCACAGAATATGAATTTGCTATTTTCAGAATTTTTATTTCTGGAGTGCCATATATGAACAATCCTAGGATATATTAAAATAAATTGTCTTATTATTTTGGAGGGAGGGTCTCAGAATTAAACTTGAGGCTTAGTTATCAGCTTAACTAAGTTGCCAGAATTCTAGCTCTGACACACTTCCTGTTCTGCTTAAACAGATGACTTGTGGTTATTGGAGCTGACAATTTCCTCAAGTGACATAAAAACCCAGCTCTGCTAGGTTCCCTGTAAAGAGTTTGTTCAGTTCTTTCCAGAATGGAGGTGATCAGAATTATCTAAAAAACTGGGTAAAGTTGGGATTGAATTACCTTACTAGGTTAAGGAACGCTTATCAGCATAGAAGTATTGTAGAGGACAATGGAATCAGTGGGGCCTATAACAGTGGAAAACAGACTAGGAATATGAAGAAACTTTATGAATGAATTCAAAAGAGGTTGCTAACAATTTCAGGTTGCAACAGCACTGAAGCAGTGTAATAAAATGCCATAGCCTATCTAGCAAATCTGCAGGGTATAAATGTTAAAATAAGTGAGTGCACTAAATAAATGTTCTTAGTTTTTACAGAAAGCAAGTTTATTTTATGGTGTAGTAATATGGCTCTGAAGTTATCATACTTTGGACACGTAATGAGAAAACATGACTCACTAGAAAAGACAATAATGCTGAGAAAAACAGAAGGGAGTAGAAAAAGAGGAAGGACAAACAAGAGATGGATTGATTCCATAAAGGGAGCCACAGACCTGAACTTACAAGATTTAACAGGGTGGTTTATAACATGCTATTGGAGGTCGCTGATTCATAGCGTTGCCATAAGTTGAAATCAACTTGAAGGCAGATAACAACAGCAATACGGCTCACCTCTACAATACGTACTTTGATCTTCTTTCCATTCACAAGTTTTCCATTTTCTGATGGGAAGAAAAAGGTTTCAGAAGACAGAGTGGAAAGCATTGGTCATGAAACAATATATATTGTTGAAGGGCACATGCTGATTTAAACAATGCAGATGCTAAATCCATGTGGTATCAAATAAATAAAGCCTTAGATGATTAGTTATAGGTCAAATGGAAAAGATAAACAACCCATTCTAATTGCAGAGCTGTAGACTCACATGTTTTTAATCATATTGGTATTAATAAATCCACTTTGTCACGGGTGAATTGTTGGTTTTGTCACCCGTGTATGCTGCGAATCATACAAGATGATTATTTTCACCCAACAGTTTCAAGTTATTTTATATTTTATTTATCAAATTTATATCCCGCCCTTCTTCCTAGTAGAATCCCAGGGCGGCAAACAAAAACACTAAAAACACTCTAAAACATCTTAAAGAGAGACTTTAATATATTAAAACAAAACATCTTTAAAAACATATTAAAACAGAAAAAAACTAACTACACAGTCTATGCAAGTTTGAGGGGGAACCCACATATACTGGTTATTTGTCCTGCATTGTGATATTTCTATTTTTTTCTTTGGCAGTATCTCTTTCCCACATATTATAAGCAAAATGCCAGGCATTAAACAGCACACCATTGGTACATAAGCTTATTAACTAAACAGTAATTGGAATGTCACTGAAGGATTACAGGAAAGTACACAACCAGGTGTCAGAAATGTTTTCTTCTTCACACCACATTGTGTGCTCATAGATAATAACAAGCCTCAAAGTAAACAAATTCCTCTTCAACATTATAGGCAGGATATGATAGGGTGGAGGACAAGCTTCACCAATTAGCCCATCTATGAATATTGAAATTTCATGCTGTTTTTAATAGGAAGCTTTGTGTTTCCATTCAGAATATATAGTGGGTAATAAACCCATTACATTTTTACACTGAACATGAGAGTTCTGTGCACTGTATAGAGAGATTCCTTATCCACCTCAATAGTTATGGTACCTAAGAGGACAGTGCAGCATTAATTCACTTTGCCTGCACATAACACAGAGTGCTCTTCAATGCGCCTTCATTTCCCACACGTTGGACAGTATAGCCAAAGCAGAGTTGTAGAACTGAAAGCCTGGCAGCTGATCAATCATTGTCAGCCTCTCCTGACATCTAAGCCTGCCGGACCCATTACATCTGGAGCAACAAAGGGTGATTTCGCCAAGGCTGCCATAACCCAAAGATGGCGAATGTACAGCTGGAGTTCCAGGCCAGGGCCAGCGAGGCAGACCTGCAAAGCTGCCCTTTGCTCATCCTGGGCCAGCTGCAGAATTTCCACCACTTGCCTTGGGGCCCAGCTGTGGGGCAAGCTGCAGCCCCGGGTCACCGAGGAGCCCCTGACCTCGCTGCTGCACATCTGGGCAGGGCTCTGGGCCTGGCGGCTCCCTCAGACCACCTCCAGTCACCTCAGGCTGTGTCTTCCCCACGGAGGCTGCCACGAGCTTCAGCTGCCGCCCCTTCTTCCACCCTTGGCCACCAGCTCGGCACCGCTGGCTTCCAGTAGTGGGTTCCCAGGACTCCGGGCCTGGTGGCTCTCTCAGACTGCCTCCAGTTGCCTCAGGCCACGTCTTCCTCATGGAGTCCACCACGGGCTTCAGCCGCTGCCCCTCCTGCCACCCTCAGCCACTGGCTTACCCCCGCCGGCTTCCAGCACCGCCCCTACCCCACTGCTGCCCGGCACTGAGTCTGCGGCCAAGCCCAAGCCCAAAAGCAAGTACTTGCCCAAACTCATGGCCGAGAAGGACAGCCTGGACCCTTCCTCCACCCTCGCGATGCAGCTGCTGCAAGCGGGACTAAGATTTCAACAGCACTATCAGAAGACTCCCAGAAATGTATGCTGATTCCAACTGAATGTACCAGCAACTCCTAGCAACTGCAATGACTCTGTCCTATCTATTTCTGATGTTATTCATGGCATAGGTGACTGTTCACTGTTTCTCAGGTTCCATTTGTGGGAATAGGTGACAATGCATACATCCAATCCAGTCCAGCATCATCCGCAGGGGTATTATTATTATTATCTAAAATTTATTCGATGCCTATCTGGCAGGACAACCTGTCACTCTAGACGACATACAAAGGAATAAAAATACAAAAACAACATCAAAATAAAATCAACAGGTACATAATAAAAATACTGTTCACATAAGACCCCAAAAATCAGACCACCCCCTTAGCCACCTAACTGTGGCATGTTCATTCATCTGACTGTACAAAAAGCCATGTCTTCAACTGCCTCCGAAAACCCAAAAGTGAAGGGGCTAAGCGAGTATCAACTGGTAAGGTGTTCCATAGCGTGGGAGCTACAATGGAGAAGGCTTTAGATCTAGTACCACTTAATCTGGCCGCTCTGATAGATGGAACCACAAAAAGTCTAGCGGCTGAGGACCTCGTACGCCCATCTGCTCCAAGAAGAGAGAGTTTGTTCTTCAGATAGATTGGACTAGCATCAAAAAAGGACTTATAAGTTAAAGCTAGTATTTTAAACTTCACCCGCAACACTATCGGGAGCCAATGAAGTTCCCAAAGGATTGGGGTGATGTGTTCTCTCCTATGGCAGCCCTTAATGAGTCGTGCTGCCGCATTCTGGACAAGCTGAAGCCTACGCAAAGTTCCCAAAGGAAGACCAGCATATAAAGCATTACAGTAGTCCAGATGGGAGAGAACCAAAGCACTGACTACAGTTGGTAAAAGATGCTTTGGGAGGTAGGGGCAGATTTTGCGAATGAGGGACAGGTGGTAGAGTGCAGTCCGACAAACTGCCGCTATCTGAGCCTCCATCGTCAGTTGGGAGTCCAAGATGACACCCAAACTACGGACTTGGTCACTCAAGGGAACAGAAACTTGGTTGAAAGTCACTTGAGTTATTCCTAGTTTGGACCGATCACCTACCAAGAGGATCTCAGTTTTATCAGAATTTATCCGCAGTTTGTTCTTAAACATCCATTCCCCTATTAGTTCCAGCCCTTTAGTCAGTTGTGTTGCAGCAGCCTGTGGGGAAGATTTAAAAGACAAGTAGATTTGGGTATCATCTGCATACTGATGAAATTGCAGACCCATACTATGAATAAAGTCACCCAACGGTTTGATGTAAATGTTAAAGAGCATTGGGGCAAGAATCGAGCCTTGTGGCACGCCACAATCTAGCAGCCACGATTCCAAGATCTCATCCCCCAATGCTACTCTTTGGGTTCTCCCGCTAAGATAAGAGCGGAACCAATGCAGGACATCTCCTTGAATGCCCATGGTCATTAAACGATCTAGAAGAATGTTGTGATCGACCGTATCAAAGGCTGCTGACAGATCGAGAAGAGCGAGGAAGGTATATTCTCCTCTATCTAAGGCTCTTCTCAGATCATCAACCAGTGCGACCAGGGCTGACTCAACCCCATGTTTTGGTCTAAACCCTGACTGAAGGATGTCTAAGTATCTACCTTCATCCAGATGTGATTGCAATTGAATAGCCACCGCACACTCAATCGCCTTCCCCAGAAAAGGAAGATTTGAGATCGGTCGGTAGTTATTCAAGACCAGAGGGTCCAGGGCCGGTTTTTTTAAGATAGGAGTTACCACAGCATCTTTAAGTACAGCTGGCAACAAACCCTCTTCCAAGGAGGCATTAACTATGTCCTTAATCCTGTCCCCCAGTACGAGCTTGGCATCCATCACCAGCCAAGATGGACAAGGATCTAATAGGCAGGAAGAAGGGTTAAGAGAACCAAGAACACTGTGGATATCTGTGGGTATAAGTTGTAATTGCTGTTTTTTAATAATGTTGTACAGTAAGGCCCCGCTTTTCAGCGCCCCACTTTTTGGCATTCCGTTAATACGGCACCAGCGGGATGATCAGCTGGAGGGGGGGCTGGAGCTCCCTGCACTCCAGCAGATTGTGCCCGAGGAGGGAAAGATCAGCTGCAGCTTGCTACAACCGATCTTCTCCTCTTCTGGCGCGATCAGCTCAATTCGAGGAGGGGAAGATCAGCTGTAGCATGCTACAGCTGATCTCCTCCTCAGGGGCTGTCAAACTCCAGCTGATCGCGCCAGAGGAGGGGAAGATCTGATCTTCTCCTCCTCTGGTGCAATCAGTGGGTTAGGTTCCAGACCCCCACGCTACAGCTGATCCACTGCTATATGAGTGGGGCCCTACTGTAATTGCTGTTTTTTTTAAAAAAAAATTATATTCATTATTTAATTTTTGTAAATTGTATTGCCTTCATTGATGTATTTTGATGCTTGTGCCTATTTTTTTGTAAGCTGCCTTGAGGGCCTTTGGCCAAAAGGCAGGGTAGAAATAATAATAACAACAACAACAACAATAATCCTTCATAAAGGCAGTGAGATCAGAGTGGGCACCAAAATATTGTCAATTTCTTTATGCCATTTGTATTGTTCCCTGACTTCATCTCTAAAGATTAGATCAGCAGTTTAGGTGCAACAACAGTCCTGTGAGGTACGATTAGAGTAAGGGTACAGATTATCTTGATAGATTAAGCCACCTAGCTCTGCCGATTCAGAATCTTTCAAAGGCTATTGGCCTACAGGAATTGTAAACCATCCTTGAAATTTTGGATTGGAGGGTGACATAGAAATGTTGTAAGTAAATAAATAAAGGCAAAGTAAGCTCAACAGATCTGATGTCACACTTACATGGAAGGATGAGCTGCCGCTGCCAAGATTATTCCTTTCTGCTTTGAACATTCAGGCATTATTTATTTTTCTAGTATTTGCACCTTACCATTTGATAGACCAAAAATCAAGGCTGTTCTCTCTGTTCTCCCTAGCAGTGGGAAGAGGGGAGGATCATGGAAGGCAAGCTGCCAGAGAAATAACTGCACACAACAACGGAGCTGGGCACCAGCTCCTCCTTTCCACTAAGCATGACTGCCAGCAGCTTATCAGGTGGGAGGGAACTGCACCTCCCGGCCATGCCCCCAACATCATGTGCTCTGTTGACCCAGCCCCCTAGATGCACATGTGTTCCGCCCAATGGCTGCAAAATGGAAGCCTGTGTGTGCTCCTGGGGCCAGCTGTAGATATTCATGCCTTAGAACCACCATCTGCAAAGAAAAAGCCTATTCATGAGTTGCTATGATTGCTCTGTACTGCTTCCAGTGTCAGAGACAGAACACCTCTCAACAAAAGTTGCTGGGAATCACAGGGGGCAAGACTACAGTTGTAGGCTTCCCTTGGGCATCTGGTTGGCCACTCTGTGCACCAGATGCTGGACTAGCCTTTGGTCTGATCCAGTAGGGCTCTTCTTATGTTCTTGTTAGAATAAGAGAAGACTCTGCTATCCTTTACATTATTATTAACGGAACCTTTTACCTGCTTGCCGCCCTCCTCCATGGTCAACATAATTTCAGTTTTTGGACATGTTCATAGAGGGGGAGGGAGACTTATGGGCTTCCCTTGGTGAATTCTGACTTGTATACTGTGTTTATGTATATTGATATTGTTTATTTATTTTGCTTTGTAAATTAATTTGTTTTTTTATTGTACCTTGTGTATTCTATTGTAAACTGCCTTGAGGTCTTTTCGATAGTAAGCGGTCTATAAATGGAAATAAATAAATAAATAAATAAATATTATTAATCATCCCTATCCCGCAATCATATACTATCACCACTAGGGTTACCTGTTCTCTGGCATCCTGCCGGAGACTCTGGTTTTGGCGTTGCTCTTATGACCTCCGGCCAGAATCACCCCCATGTCCCTCTATCTCTGGCTTTTTGGCCTCCCGCCCAGCTGCGCATGCGTGTTCTAACTTTCAGACATGCATACACCAATTCCCTCCTTGCTTCTAGCTTCATGGCTGCTTCGGTGCTTCCTTCCTTTGCCTCTCTCTCTCTCTCTCTTTCTCTCTCGTGCATGCGCACACATTGCATAGTCCACCCTGGCAGCACAACCCACCAAGCAGAGGATGGGATGGGAGGGGTTGGGGAAAGACTCTGCTCACCTTCCTAACAAGCGCCACCCCTAGGGTTACCATATTGCCCGGTTAGCTGGATTTTACCCAGATTCTATGCATGCCACCCAGTGCCCGTTTAGCCCATTAGGTGGCCCGGATTCTCAGCTTTAATTTTTTTAAAAAATAAGTTTATAGGTGGTCTGATTCTCGAGATATGCATCAAAACATCAGCCCCCCATGACTGTTAAATCTTTTTAACATCTGTTCATAGCTCCAACCCCGCCCTTTCAGGATGGCAGCCAATAAGCAGAGCTTGGAAATGTTACTTTTTTGAACTATAACTCCCATCAGCCCAATCCAGTGGCCATGCTGGCTGGGGCTAATGGGAGTTGTAGTTTTAAAAAGTAACTTTTCCAAGCTCTGCCAATAAGTGAAACCAGGGTTGCGATTGGTTGACCCAGGTAGTGCCTACAAGACCTCAGTGCAAAGCCAGAAAATCATGTTTTCCCCCGTTTATCTGAAAATCTCATAAATTGGGTAAGTATATACAATATGTTTATTATTTACACAACCTGTAAAGATATTTATAGTGCAATCCTATGTTTTTTTACCCAGAAGCAAGTCCCAATGTATTAATTTTTTTCTCTTGTGTGCAGGAATCAAATCCTGGGCTTTTGAAGAGGGCAGTGTTTTGAAAACCTTCCCAATACTTGCTTTTGTGGGAGTAAAAGCAATGCTAATCCCATATACCCAGAGTAAATCCGATTGAATTCATTAGGACTTACTTTTGCGTAGACATGATTATGAATGTGCTGTAAATTAATGGGACTTTTGAGCATTAGCAAAAATTGTGTTTGTGTTCTAAATCATTCTGTTCCCTTCCAATCCTATTTTTAAAGCAATTAAATCCCTTTAAGATCCAATAACCATAAAACAAGAATAAACAGTTGCAAAACAGCTTATAGAGGCATGATTCTGAACTTTGGGTGAATGAAGTTTATTATTTATTTATTATTTGATCATTATCCCGCCCTTCCTCCCAGTAGGAGCCCAGGGCGGCAAACAAAAGCACTAAAAACACTTCAAAACATCATAACAACAGACTTTAAATTATATTAAAACATCTTTAAAAACATTTTTAAAAAGGTTTAAAAACATCTTTTTTAAAAAAGAAAAGGTTTAAAAACATATTAAAAAGCGATTCCAACACAGAGGCAGACTGCGATAAGTTCTCAACTTAAAAGGCTTGTTGAAAGATCAAGTTCCTTATCACTTGAGGCTGCAGTTCTCTGGACATTTCCTTGGCTGAGTAAGCCCCATTGAATACATTGGGACTTGCTTCTGAGTAAACAAACATAGGATTGCACTATAAATATCTTTACAGGTTGTGTAAATAATAAACATATTTGATAGTCATGTTTATATAAATATTTCTTCATACTGTGCCCCAATACGTATTTGATTTCACACTATGTTTGTAGATGATTTTTTCCTCTACATTTTAAGTGTGCCCTTCTTCCTGGGGGTGGTCAAGAGCATCAAATCAAGAATTCTGGTGAAGGTTGTCAGTGCAGTGTGTTTGCCATCCCAGTAAGCAATGCGTACATGGAGAGCGTGTTTTCGCTCATGGCCAATGTATGGATTGACAACATGAACCATATGTTACCTTCCCTTGTCAAAGCAGAGCTTTGTGTCAAATTAAACTTTGGCATGAGCTGTGCTGACTTTTTCAAATATGTGAAGAAAGAGGAAAGGTTGCTTAAAGCTTGTATTTCAAATGAGAAATACATATCCTAAACTTAGCCTTTTTTGTTCTTTAAATCCAGTTACTACAGTGAAAGCACCTTGTTCATTATTTGTTTCTCTTTTATAAAGAGTAATACTGTTTGTCATGTCTGAGAACATCCCTTGGATGTCATTCACTTCTCTTTTGTAAGAGAGATAAATGCCTAAATCCAGCTGCTAGTCCCAACTACAGTAGACCCATTGAATCGATGGGAACTTGGTAAATTGACACTATATAAATTCCATTGCTTCAGGGGGTCTCTACTCTAGTACGGACTAGCAATTGGATTATGATTAGCAGTTGGATTGGTGATGTAACCTCCCTTTGTTCTCTAAAAGACAGTGTTAGTTAATTTTAAAAAGTTTGTTTCTAACCTGGTGCTATTGGTTTTATTTCTCTCTCCTCACTTTTTTACCTTTATCTTAATACTAGAGGTAATTGTGTAATTGTGATTGTTCAGTTTCTTTGAACAGAGACCGATAGAACAGTAGCCAACACATAAAGTTGTAGTGGCCAATGGATAACTTTGTGGAAGATCCCCAGTCAAGTCTTAGCAACAGCACAATGCTAGCAGGCAGTTGCCAACTGCTTGCCTAGAATGCCATAACATGGCTGCAACATGGCTGCAACCATATCTATTCAGAAGTAAGTCCTATTGAGTTCTATGGGGCTTAGTTCCTTAGTAAGCATGTTTAGAATTGCAGCCTTCAGGGACATCCATCTGTGCTGCCATCAAACATCTATGCAACACTAGGCTCATTTGTTCCTACAATGGCCTTCTGGTGATTGGCCTGGCCTGAGGACAAGTAAACCCTTCTTGCCAGAAGCAAGTAGGTTATATTAAATGTTCCCTATCCATACTCCCTAAACTGGTGAGAAGGAATGACCTTGTCACTTCAGCTGGACCTGGGAACACCCTCTTTTAGGTAAAATTTCTGTCTTAATTTCCAAACAGAGAATTTTTTTTTGAATGGTATGCTCCAAGCAACTGTGGTTGATACTTAATGTATCATGCTTAATGATATCACTAGGGCCTGCCCCCACGATGTCACTAGGGCCTGCCCCATGACATCACTAGAGGCCGCCCCGTGATGTCGCATGGGGCTGTCCCGTGATGTCACTAGGGCCTGCCCCCATGATGTCACTAGGGCACGCCCCATGATGTCACTAGGGCCCGCCCTCGTGATATCTCAGGTTTTGAGATGCTTCCGACCTGGCAACCCTAATCACCACCATCTCACTTCTTTTAAAGCAGAAAACTTTTAATCTCAAAAGCTCTTTTTAATGACTTCTTTTATAGGCTGAGGAGGTCTGACAAGGGTTTAATCCTTTAAAAGAAAATGCTGGTTGTCTTTCTTGCACACACTTACTATCTCTTATTTTACTGCTAGTAACATAACCAAATCAAATCTTAATTGTGACTACTTAGCTCGTGCAAAACAGATCAATCCGTTCCATCAAGAATGTCACAGGAGCAAAGCAGTCAAGTCTAATTGATTCTGTATGCTGCACAAGTACCATTATAGCATTTTCAGTAAGATAGGCTCAATCAATACGACAAGCAGCTCCTGAAAAATGTACATCAAGTTGGCCAGATCACTTGATTCAATTTTCATCGTAGGAGCTTTCAGGAGCTGCCTTACCATTAGGAATGTCTACTTTGTTAGAAAAAGAATAGGAGAGAAAAGTATATCATCCAGTAGATACAGCATTGAAACTTAGTCTGGGGTTCAGATATATTATTATTTATTATTTATTAATTAAGCTTATAAACCGCCCGACTAGCAATAGCTCTCTGGGCGGTGAACAAAGCACAGTAAAATCATAACACAATACCACAGGACATAAAAACAATCAAAAATCAATTACAACAATTTGTATAAATTTAAGTTAAACTAAATTAAAATGCTTTGGTGAAAAGAAAGGTTTTCACTTGGCGCCGAAAAGAAAACAGCGTCGGTGCCAAGTGCACCTCCACAGGGAGACTGTTCCACAATTCGGGGGCCACCACCGAGAAGGCCCTAGATCTTGTCACCAGCCTCCGGGCCTCCCTATGAGTTGGGGCCCGGAGGAGGGCCTTCGTTGTGGAACATAGTGTACAGGCCGGTTCATATCGGGAGAGGCGTTCCAACAGGTATCGTGGCCCTGCGCCGTATAAGGCTTTATAGGTTAATACCAATACTTTGAATCTAGCCCGGAAGCTTATTGGCAGCCAGTGCAAGCAAGCCAGAACAGGTGTTATGTGCTCGGACCGCTTGGTCCTTGTTACCAGTCTGGCTGCCGCATTTTGCACTAGCTGTAGCTTCCGAACAGTCTTCAAAGGTAGCCCTATGTAGAGCGCATTGCAGTAGTCTAAGCATGAGGTTACTAGAGCATGTACCACTGATGTAAGGTCCTCTTTACTCAAATAGGGGCGTAGCTGAGCTACCAACTGAAGTTGGTAGAACGCATTCCTTGCCACCGAGGCTACTTGAGCCTCAAGTGAGAGGGAAGAGTCAAAAAGGACTCCCAGACTACGAACCCGCTCATTTGGGGGGAGTGTAACCCCATCCAGGACAGGGTATATATCCACCATCCGATCAGAGAAACCATCCACCAACAGCATGTCAGTCTTGTCTGGATTGAGCTTCAGCTTGTTAACCCTCATCCAGTCCATTGTTGCGGCCAGGCATCTGTTCAGGGCATCGACAGCCTCACCTGAAGAAGATGAAAAGGAGAAGCAGAGCTGTGTGTCATCAGCATACTGATGACAACGCACTCCAAAACTCCTGATGACCTCACCCAACGGCTTCATGTAGATATTAAAAAGCATGGGGGACAAGACTGATCCCTGCGGGACTCCATATTGGAGGACCCACGGTGTCGAGCAATGTTCCCCAAGCACTACCCTCTGGAGACGGACCGCCAAGTAGGAGCGAAACCACTGCCAAGCAGTACCTCCAACTCCCAACTCTGCGAGCCTCCCCAGAAGGATACCATGTGTTTCAGATGTGTTTCAGGCCACTCATAAAATAGCTGCAGAAAAGCAAAGACCTATTTGATATTTTAAATGCTTTGTGCACAGCATGATTTTGATGGCCAGAATTAGATTGCACATGCACAGTGTAATCAGTTGGATACAGGAAGCTTGTTTTTAGAACAGGATATTTCTGCTTTATAATAACAGTGGTGGCTGGTAGGGATGGTTCTCTCAGTTTCTCATTTTTCCAATCTTAAACTCAGTTCTCCACCTTTCTGCAGCAATTTACAAGTTTTTTAAAAAAATATATATCCCCAGAAAAATTCGCATTTTAGTGCAAATTTCTCCTAATAAACACATTTTCATAGGCAGTTTTGACTAATGTACACATTTTTGCAAGCAATTTCTCCTAATATAATGCATTTTTGTATGTTATTTTCACTAATATAGTATTTTAGAAACATTTTCCTCTTAATATATGCATTTTTAGAAACATTGTTTGATTGGAAAACTGCATTGCAAAATTTGGAGAAGTGTGAATTTCAAATGATGGCTGTGTTTTGGTTCTCATATTGTTTCAGAAAATGCAAATTGGATAAATTCACCTTTAAATACAAATTGGATCGAATTTATCCCCCATCCCTAGTGGCTGGGGTCCCACATGTGATTGTGTTCCATATTCCACTAACTTGGTCCACAAATCTTTG
Organism: Rhineura floridana; assembly: GCF_030035675.1. Lineage (NCBI taxonomy): Eukaryota > Metazoa > Chordata > Lepidosauria > Squamata > Rhineuridae > Rhineura > Rhineura floridana. The sequence continues at coordinate 8,789,039 of NC_084484.1, read as the reverse complement.
CTTCTTCTGGCTCAAGGTGCTGTTTTCACAATTACTATGACCTTTATTATGCTTAAGAAACCTTGAAAAAACCCCAACATTTCGCTGTTATTGCTATGACAGAGTACTTAAAAAAGATGTCAATTATGTGCTTGATGTGCTAGTTTTCTATGTATATGGACGTAAAACATCAACAACACACATATATACTGGCAAATAATTCAGTCATGAACTTCCATCTAAGTGGTATCATCCCTCCAAATATAGGATCATCACCTCAGTGACAACCAGTTTTCAATCTCCCACACACAAAGATATCCCACATTGCACCTTTACTCACCTCTTCTTCAGGTTGCTAACTAGAGCTTATCACTGCTGCAAGCCAGAGACTGAACTAGGGGACACACTGTCCTCCCAGAGCCCGAGGCACGAGATGGAGGCAAGGCTTGGTTTAATTCTCACTTTATTAGTGTGATGCTTACATCCAAAGCAGTGCGCTTCATAAAACTGTCTATTCCAGCTCACTACTTTCCCTAGCTAAAGTACCTTAACAGTCTCTGTGAGGAGAGTTAAATCAGCACTGGAGTTTGGGCGGGCACCTGCTTAAGTAGGGAAGGTCTTCGCTGGTAAACAACTGCTCCTCCAAAGTTCCACCCTCTCAAGGTCCCTTTTCTCATGCCGTCTCACATGGGGTGAGGGGGGCGAGCCTCCGATGGCACATCTGACAGCAGGGCTTCACTAGATGACCGCTCAGCTTCAGGGAGCTGGCTAGCGGAGAAGCCAGGAGGGGATTCCTGCCGGGGAATGGTTGGCGCACGAGAGGGGTTGCTTCCCAGTGGCTCAGGCTAGGGGTTCTCAGGTGGAGTGGGAACTGCCTCTATGGGGGGGCTGGCCGAAGGAGTCTGAGGGCTGACTGCACTCCCCCTTCCTTCAACGCTCCCAGGGATCTCCTCCTCATCTGACTCCTCTCCCTGAGCTAACTCCTCTTGCGCCTGGGGCGCAACACACACATTTAATGAATATTTTCATGCCTCCGTAATTCATAATTGCCTCCATTAGGTGGGGCTGGGGTATTGAAAAGCATAAAATGTTCTTGGAGGATATGATGGACAGGGAGTCTTTTCTTACTGGTGGACTCCCACCCCCATTTTTTAGGGTTCCCAGGGGAAAAAATTGTGATCAGCTGCCACCATTTGGACTAAATCTAGTCTGAAAACTACCAGGGGGAAGGGCTTCTAAGCCAATGACTCCTCCCTTAAGCCCAGCTCTAGAAAAAAATATTTGTAAAACTCACTCTAACTTAACTAGTTACATTTTATCCATTTGAATAGACTCTTGTGTTTTTGAGTATGTACAGAGATTTTTACAGAAAATATGACCTGAGAAAATATTGCATAACATCTCAGATCACCTGATCCACATAGCTGTTTATGGAAATTCGAGATCAGTAAAATCCACTCTCCTTCCTTAGATGGGGTGTTGTGTAAACCAAAGGCAGAAGAAATTCTATCTGTCATGTATGTGATTAAGGGAGCTAACCAGAAATGTACTTAAAAGATAGTTCTAACTTTCTAATGGAGTTGAACATCAATTATAAAAGAGCTAGCCAGTTCACACCAGTTGAGCAGACTGGGAAAGTGAATTGAAAATAAGAGCAAGGATATGGTTTCCACACAGGTATCCTCAATAGGAGAGTAGAATCCCAGATGCTTTAGACAGTGCTGCTGATCTAAATCATAATATAGGGGTCCATCATAGAAGGATTTCCAGATTTCTTTATTTTTAAACAGACATTATACACATAGATGCACAATAACATTTCAGGTAGTGTAATTAGACTACTCTTTTTTCTATGCATTTTAATTGCCTATAAAATGAGGACCCCTTTCCCAATTTGTCACAAATTTGGCAGGTCTGATCCTTAGAGGAGTAGTAACAAGGCTGATGCCAGGTTTGAGTGCCATCCTGGCACACACAACCCCAGTATTCCATTCTGGTGAGCCCCATTAAAGTGCCACACTGATAGTTCCCTGCAAGCTTACTGAACAGTAGGGTAGGCAATGGCAGGGACAAGTAGTGGGAACAGGCAGGAATAATGGTCAGTGGCACTGAAGTTGGCACCCCTTTCTTTTTTAAATTTTAACAGTCCAGTGCTGAGAGGGGAAACACCAGGCTAGTCAATTGCAGCAGCCATATTTGTTCCCCCACAATGCTTCTAGCCCCTAAATCAGCATCACCAATTAGCATAACGATGGGGGGGGAGATGATGGTGATGGCTGTTGCAACTGCGCAACCTGACAATCCTCTTCCTGGTGCCAAGCTCTGTAATAAAAATAAAGTAGTGCTAGCAATTAGTCGTTGTAGACCATATGGAAACTAGAGGGTCCAGCATTTGTCCAATCAGGTTTGTTTTGAGAATAAAATTGTGCAAGGCAAGAGAACCATGCATGCTGCCTGAAACTCCTTGGAGATCTAGATTTGTATTTAACCAAGTCCTACTCAGAATAGACCCACTGAAATTAATGAACCTAATATCCAGGGCCAGTTCTAAAGGGCGGCCAGGTGGGGCACTGGCCCGACAGCCCCTGGAGTTACAGGGGGGCACTCAGCCACCCGTCCCATGAACTGTGCCCCCCACACCTCCCACCTACCTGTCTGCTGTCTTTTACCATTGTTCTTAACAAAGATGGTGGCTGCAGTTTCCCTACGGTACTGAAGTCCCTGCCGCCATCTTAGTTGAAGGCAGAGATGCTCATGCGTGGCACGCATGCATGCCATCAACAAAGATGGCAGCAGAGGCGTCATCTCCTTAGGGAAACTGCAGCCACCATCTTTGTTAAGGGCAATGGTAAAAGACAGCAGACAGGTAGGTGGGAGTGTGGGGGGGCTGCATGTGTGTGTGTGTGTGTGTGTGCGCGCACACACACACACCGGGGCCCAGGGTAAACTGATGCCCAAGGGCCCCGGCATTCCTGGAGCCGGCCCTGGTAATATATATCAACCCTGGCCTGAGGGCACTTAAACCCTTCTTGCCAGAAGCAAGTAGGCTAGATTATATGTTCCTTATCCGGGATCTCTAAGCAGGTAAAGAAGGAATAATCCCGTCATTTTAGCTGGACCTGGAACATCCCTCATTTAGTTAAGATTTATATCTTAATTTCCAATCAGATAATTTTTGTTTGTTTGAGTGGTATGTTCCAAGGAACTGTGGTTGATGCTTAATGTATCATGTTTAATGACATCACTATGATCCACCCCTGAAATCTCAGGGTTTGGTATGCTTCTGACCTGGCAACCCTAGAATAAACCCTAATTTAAAGATCCATATTTTAAATCAGAAATCCTTTAATGAATCACATAATTAGTGTATCAATATTTTGGCCAAAACCATTAACTTCAGAACAGCTTAAACACCACTCATGCCAAGTTCAAATGTGCATTGGTGAAGTGATCCAATCGCTATAGCAATGAATCTGGGGGGAGGGAGGGTTATCTCAAAGTAAGCTATGAGACCACATTTTCTCTAACATCTGATCACTGCAACACCTTCAAGGGGTCACACAGATGAGGGGAAAGCTAACCTAAGAAAGAGATAATAGAGCCAGTTTTGCTAGCTGAGCCAAGACTTTTCATTTCAAAATACTGCAATGATATTATCTATGATCACCGAGCATTGCGAATGAATCTTTCTATTCTAACACAGCAGGTCTGTATTTTCATGTTAAATTGTTTTTTATTTCTCTGTTCTTTTCAGCTTCTGTAAATGGCCACCCTGTGTAAAAATTAGAAGCTTGAACAGAGCGAAGTGTAACTCTGTGACCCCAAGTAAAATCAACATGGTCATAATCACTAACTTTGAGAGAGATAGAAGTTTAGTTTAACAGATTTAACATGCCATGACAAAAGGCTCCAATATTCTAAGCACCCAGCCAGTGTATGTCACAGTAGCAAATTGAATCTTGAGAAAATCTTTGAATCTTGAATCTTTAGTTATTGTAAACCGCCCAGAGAGCTTTGGCTATGGGGCGGTATATAAATACAATAAATAAATAAATAAAAAGACAGAAACCTGTGCATTTTAACTGTTTAGCTGTAGACAGTTGTAGAACTTCTGTAGGTTCTCTTAATTAAAAATTTAACGATATGTTACAAAAGTAAACATATTAAATATGTATTACATAAAAAAAACTATGTATAAAAAACAAAGAAGCCACCTTGGCCCTTTAGGGAAAAAATCCAAAAGCCGCTGTTGATTGGTATGTGGAGTTTTAGTATTTTTCTGTTTTCACTGTGTTGTGTTTATTGTATTATATTTTTAACCATCCTGTTTACATTGAGAGTGGTATATAAATATTTTAAATAAATGCCAACAGCTGGAGAAAGGTAAGCCCTCTGCCCCTGAATGAGTATCAAATGGGGTAATAAAAAAAGGAACCCATTGGTACCCATCCGTTACTTGTTGCATTTGTTTCAGAATGAAGAAAAGTTTCATTCATTCTGAAACACATGCACATCCTTATGATTTCCTCATTAAATATAAATGTGCTTCCGGCTGTTCGTGTTGTTTTCCGAATCTTTTTTCCCACTCATACAGTAACGTTTGTTTATTTCTTGGGTTGCTTTCTCCACAGGAGAGGCTGACCCCCCCAGACCCTGAAGACCCCACTAATTTGTGCAATAATAGCAAAAAGAGAAATAACTGTAATAGTAAAGTAGACACAGTGATTTGATGGGGTGAGTGATGACACTCACTCCTTAGCTGATCTATACCCATCAGCTGAAACAGAAGGCTGTGTGCCTACATGTGTGCTCATGCGTGCAGACAAGAGTGTGCAGGCAAGAATATGAGCTGACCATGCTTGCTTTTGGCCACTCCCACCACTGGTGTGTGGCCCCCTGGAGAGTTGGCCAAGAGTCAATGAGGTCATCAGGCCAAAAAAAGGTTAGCCTTCCCATGCTTTATCCTTTTCTTCTCCTCTGTGACCCTCTGCTGTTTAGAAATAACCATAGATTGCCAGAGAGTGTATTCGAAGGAGAATACACTGAAGAGTTGCACAGAAATCATAAGACAGGAGCCCCCAACACACAACTGTCATGGAAATTCTCACTGGGAGAGTTCAAACTACTGAATCTCAGATTCATAAGCTGAGAGCATTCTGCCTGCACAAGCTTTGGTCTACAGTTAACAGCTTTGAGCAAGCCAGGATATTAAATCAACTTTAAATCATGATTAAATATCATGGCTTGTTCTGAGTTTGGATAAAATGGAAAACTATGGCTAATTGAAGCCTTTCTGATTAGCTGGCTGGGTTTTACAGAACAAAGGGGTTGCATGTGCAGGCAAAAGGCTCATTCAGATCTCATATTAAGCCAAGATATGATCATTTAACCCCAGTTAATGTCTCTGTATGCTTCAGTCACAAAATGAGGTATTCTGGGCCTGCTGGACATTATGGATCCTATTCTGGAGGTTCTGCCTCTTGACTAAAATGTATGGGGGTCTATCTGGGTCTAGTCAGTGGTACAGGGAGGACTATCTGCAGTGGAGGCTGGTCTGTTGGGACAAATAGGACACTACCCCACCAACCTCAGCCTGCCCCACCTGCCTGCCTTCTTTCTTACAGCAAGTCCAGGAGGTGGCACTGTCTGTCAGCTTCTTCCTCCTTAGTCTCAGTGTTGCCTTGAAGAACTTAACAAAGAAGAGAATGGGGACAAAACTAGAATTAGTGAACTCTGCCTGTCATTGGCACTGGCTCCACCTACTGTTGGGCTTCCTGCCTTCCGCCCTACCAATCCCAATGGGCATCACCCACTATTGGCTCTCTGCACAGGGCTAGGTACTATTCTGTTCTGCCTGACTTGCACATGTAGAAAAAAACTGACCCAGCAGTTGATAGTCTCTGGGCCTATCAGAAATTGCTTTTGATCTGGTTGGTACAGAGGGTTTGAGGATAGCACATTCAATCATATATTAACAAAAGGCATATACAATTCTTTTTTATGTTTGCTCTTTTATCTAAGTTTGTGTTACTTTGCAATAACATCTGCACATGTAGATAATGTAACATATTTTGTAGGAATGGAGATTGATAGCTTTATCAAATAGTAGATATTTATAACATGTTGGAAGACAAATGATAATGACCTTTTTTCTTCTCGTTTCTTTTTGTTATAACACAATTAAAAAAAACACAAAAGTTTTGGTTTCCTTTAATAAAAGTGATTTTTTAAAAAAATGTTGGTGCATCAGATACAAGCATCACTTGGAAAAATGAACGTAGCACATGGGCACCACTGGGCCAGCAAAGGACAGCGCTCGCAGCCCAATAGAAAATTTTAACATTGCAATCACCCTAATCCAGTGGTTCCCAAACTCCCCCCCCGACCACTTGAAAATTGCTAAGGGTCTTGGTGGACCACTTAATGATTTGTTCTGTCTGTTGTAGCAATTGTAATGCACTGTGCTAGATGCTGTATGATTTTTAATTGTATTTCACATATTACAATTGGCATTCCACAGAATTCAAACTGTAATACCATAAAATATGATGTAAGAAATAAAAGAAGCAATAAACATGCAATTAAAACATTAGTATTTAATGCAGACATGCTGCGGACCATCAGAATGAAGCTCACGGTCCATTGACCATAGTTTGGGAAACCCTGCCCTAATCTTTCACTGAGTCTCCTTCTCAGTAACAGGAGTCCAGTATAAAGGGGGATTCTCCCTTTTTCTCATTTCCTCTGAGTACTTGACAGGAGTTGGAGGAAAGAGTGAGGAGTGTCCTTTGTGCTCGGAAGAAGCTCAGAAGCAGCACAAGTTTCCCTTACAGTGGTTCCAAGCTTCCCAGGAGCTGGTGCAAAGTGAAAATGACAGTTTATTCAGCTTAGTGGGCCCTCCGTGAGACATTTAACTGATCCAATAGACCACTGTTGCTGGCCCTAGGCCCCAAGCTGCAGGCGATGAAGACGAGGGGTGTACTGTTACAGTATGCAGGTGGGGAATACTGTTTCTTAGAACAGTGCTGGGATGTCTCTTTTAAAAAACATTTTCATGCCACTCTAAGTGAAGGTCTTCCCAGCAATTTTGTGTGAGGACAAGAGGGAAAAAAGTGAAAAAATGTCCATGGAGGAGGAAAGTGTACAAATATTTATGGAGGAACTGTCATTGTTGCAAAGAGTTTGGGCCTCACACATAGCAGCTTTGCTTAAATAAAGGGACCGTCAAAATGGATATGAAAGCATATGTAGATCTAGGCACCTAAGGGGGAAAAACATGTCCAAATTTTATCATGAGAAAGAGAACTATAGAAATCATGTGCTGTTTTTACAATGCCCTGGGACTGATGTGTTTAAACTTGGCTTCCTACAGTTAAAGCGCTCTCTCTCTCTCTCTCTCTCATTGCAAATATTCAGCATATTTATATTTTCCTGTTGTTTAATCAGTTCCATAATACACTACAGCACACTGCAAGCAGTTTGAGGTTAATAGCAGTCATCTGGAAAACTGTATATTTTTATACAGGGGATCTTCCCTGGGGAGTCTAGAGGCTTACTTGACTCTCTCACTGTTATTTGTTCTTAAGACAGGGGTTAAAAACATTTATTTCCCCTAAATCCATTCCAAATGAAGTCTGGCAAACAACTTAACTTACTGTGCGCCATAGAGAATTAAATATAGGGAATCAGAAGTACTTTTTAAGTTTGCATGCCTGACTCACACTCTGATGGCAAAAATCAATTCACCTCTTTGAAAAGGCTCTCTTGGGGATAGAAGAATAAAGAGCTCAAATGGCTTACTGTCTGGCATGTACCTTTGCTGATGACAAACAGAACTAGAACTGACCACACAAAACACAATTTGTGAGCTAAAACAAGCTCAGTTTCCTCTATGGTCTCTGTCAGACCTTCATGCATTGAGTGTGAAGGTCTAAAGAGGGCTTCTAGGAGTGTTGTACTGAATGTGTTCGGAAGGTTCCACGCAATCAGGAACTCTGCCTTAACAGGATTTCCAATTGAGCAGAGGCTTCTAAGCATATTCTGTTGAATGCATGTAGATGTCCCCTTCAGACCTTTGCATCTGAGAAGCCTGCACATGCAGGGTCACTAAGCATGGGCTTGTGTGTACGTCCTTGCCCCTCTACAAACCTTTAATCTTCATGTGTTCAGGCCAGCACTTGAAGAGGGATTATCTTAGTTTACAAACATATATTATAAATGAATGTATCAATCTGCAGCAGAGCTTTGAAAAGTTACTTTTTTGAACTACAACTCCCATCAGCCCAATCCAGTGGCCATGCTGGCTGGGGCTGATGGGAGATGTAATTGAAAAAAGTAACTTTTCCAGGCTCTGATCTTCAGGCTCTGAGAGTGGCAAAATAAGGAGGAGGACCAGAAAGGGCACCTCCTCCATCTGCAAGGTCACCCAGTCAAGTAAGAGTACTGCATGTAACACCACCCTCATGCCCATGCCACTAAGGAACCTCCCCACTAAAGAGGTCAGCACATTGTGCTAGCCATTGGCCTCTTGGGGCAGGGAACTGCTAGGAGAGGGGAAATGAATGGCCTACTGCTGGCTTCCCTTCCAGTGAGAAATTCAGGGAGCCCCCAAAACAATCATCGGATTTGTTTCCCCAGAGGAAGAATGTTTGCTCTTAGTTAGTTCACCCCAACTATCGTTTTAAGTACAGAGGGTGGGGCCAAGTGAGCTCAACTTCCCTTTGCCTTCAAAGATAAGATGATGCTGCCTCTGGCATGCAGTCCTAGTGACACTGGAGTAATGGAAATGCCTGTAATAAATGGGACTATTCTTCCCCAGAAAGTTCAGAGTAGGGATGGGTGAGAATTTCAATTCAGTTTGCATTTCAAGCAGTATTTATTAAATCCACACTTTCCGAAACAATATGAGAACCGAAACACAGCCATCCTTCAAAATTCACATTTATTAGAATTGTGGGATGCAGTTCGCCAACTAAACAATATTTACAAAAATGCATATATTAGGGGAAAATGTGCATAAAAATGAATATATGAGGGAAAATAATATGCAAAAGGTGTGATGTGATGAGAAATGGCTTGCAAAAATGTGTACCTTTGTCAAAACTGCCTACAAATGTGTTTATTTGAAGAAATTCGCACTAAAATGGTGGAGAATTTTCATGAGGATTTTTTAAAAAAAGTATTGGCAGATTGCTGCAGAAATGTAGAGGACTGAATTTAACATTAGAGAAAGTGAGAAACTGAGAGAACCGAAATCGACAGATCTTTCCGTCCCTAGTTCATAGTTTGGAATTGCTTATAGATTTAGGCTGCCTCTGGAAGTTCAAGTTGAGGCATGACCAGGAGCGTTTTTTTCCAGGTTCAGCTGATTCACCAACTATGCCTAGACAAGCATAGTCTGACCATGTTGCTGCATACTCTGTAACCTTTTGACTGAACTACAGAATGTCATCTGTGTGGAGCTGCCCTTGAAGGCTGTTTGGAAACTGCAACTGGTCCAAGATGTCACAGCAGTATTGACTGAAATGAGAACTGCATCTCCCATGGATCACTGCACCTGAGTATGTGAATCAGCATCATCAACCCAGCATATAAGGATGCACTGGGAGGGGGGTTCCCTTCTTCCATCTTCCTCTGCCTCTCACTACTGCACCCAGGGCTGTCACCCACCCAGGTAAAGCTGTTTGGGGAAGGGGAGGAGGGTGTTTGGGGAGTGGGAGTTTTGTGGGAAGGGTGTTTTGTGGATTAGGAAGTCTTCTTTGGTTCACATTTTAAAGTGGCACTATTCAAGTTCCAGAAAGGTTTTTAAGAGTGTCCAAGTTCATTTCTGAGCCTACCTTGGGAGACTTTCATCAGCATTACTACTTCTTGTCTGCATACAACCCCATCACTTGTGAATATTGGTTCCCTTTCCACCAAAACCTTTTGATTTTGGACACACAGCTTGTCCTGTGAATCTCTTTAGACTCACATTATTAATACTTGGTCACTAATATATCCTGTCTCAGTTCTGTTTGACTCTGGAGAAAACACAAAAGTAGCAGCAACAGCAGCAATGGCTTTAGAAAACAACAGAAAGGGAAATTGCTTCTGCATTTGGAACTGGCAGCTTTTAATAACATGGCTTCACTTTCAAAGAGTTTCAGAAGTTGTTATATCAAACACCATAGCAACTGATCCTGTTGACAACTCTTTTTAAGGGCAAAATTTGTTCAAGAGTATTTCAAGTTTCTTTTCTGAATTTATCGATAACAAATAAGTTCAAAGGTAGTATGTTTTGATTTTAAAAAACGCTCTTTTGAAATATGTGTGTGCGTGCGTGCGTGCACGCATGCGCGCGCACGCACACACACACACAACTAACTTACACTGTCACTTTTATTAAATGGCTTATTTCACTTATATAAATTATCTTTTCCACCTTTGAGATGAATTTTTAAGAGACAGGTTTGAGAGAGTTGAACAGAAAGATCATACACCTTGGTAATCAAGAAAAGCATGAACTTTTAGTGTGGATCAGTGCATAGTTCTTTACCAACAAATGTATGTTCTGGAATCTGTTTTGCATATACATGCTGAATTTTATTTATTTTAGTTATTTAATTAACTTCATAAATGATCCCAGGTGGTTTACACTCATGAAAACTTATAATTAAAACTATAAAACTGAACTCCATACCAAATCAACAGCAGAAAAGCTGGCACCAAAACTCCTATAATGTTGGCACCAGCTATATTCCTGATGCAAGTTCCATCACTAGAGTGCCAGCAAGAAAAAGCCCTGTCTCAAGTGACCGCCCAGTCTGCCAAAGTTATTGGCAGAATCTCCAGAAGACTCTCGGCTGCAGATCTTAGGGCTAGGACAGGTTGATCCTTCCAGTATTTGGGTTTGAAGTTGTTTAGGGCCTTATATGTCAACAACAATATCTTGGACTGGGCTCAGTAGCATACAGACAGTACAGATCTGAGAAAACAGGTGTTTTATAGTTATGATAGGCCACACTGCTCAACACTTTGGTGGCCACATTCTGCACAAGTTGCAGCTTTCAGTCATCTTCAAAGGTAGCCAACGTACAGCATGTTACAATGGTCTAAATGGGAGGTTACCACAGAATGGGTTACTGCAGCCAGGCTATCTTGGGACCAGAAGAGTCATGGCTGGTGAACTAGCTGGTTCTGGAAAAGGTCACTCTGTGCCACCAATGCCACTCAGGTATCTAGTGATAAAGCTGGATCAAGAAGGACCCCCGGGTTATTTATCTTCTACTTCGTGGAGAGTGCAACCCTATATAGAACAGGCTATTATGAACTGCCTACGCCCTGCACAGTATTCAGTCTCAGTTTTGAGCCCATATCTTGAAGCCCAGTTTTTAATATCTTAGGACTATTGAGCACAGACATCCACAGCCTTTCAGCCTCTATCCTTATCCCAATTAAGTAGGAGACCTTACTGATTCAAAGCAACTTTTTCTCTGAAATGAACTGCTTGTGAGAGAAAACATAACTAATCAGCTGATATCTCACAGATTTACCTGGTTGCAATTTCCATGGTCCCAAAAACTGGTTAACAAAGTTGGTCTATGCATGAAGTTGAATGAGTTGGTAGAATCCAAAGTTAGTAGAGTAGATTGTACCATTCCAGACTGGGTAGTGGGAATGCCATTTAGAATGCTTACCATGTTAAAAACAACAACAATAACCACATCCCCCCCCAAAAAAATGTAAATAAAAACCTAGAACATTGAGAAGAAAGCTTCTATATTGGTTTTCTCCTTTTAATAATGAAATATTAATAAATAAGACAGTTGTGTGTACAGCAAGGACCCCTTGCAGGGTGAAAACATTTCTATTTGTCAGGCCTTTAATTTTGGCTATGCTATCATTTATGGAAATTTTCATTGCTGTTCTGCTGTATCATAATACCTCAGTTAACAAAGTAGATGCATTCCTAGACATTACTTCTTTAATAGAAACTTTGGTACCAGAGGTAGGAATAAGATAGAACAAAAAGGGATAGGTTCCTACACCATCACAGATGGTGGGGGCAGCTTCAACAGGGGCTTTAAATGGTGCCTACCTGGCACACACCTGCTCCCCCTCCTTCTCCTTCTCTCAGTCATATTGGATCCTTCCCTCCCCAGCCTTGGGAGAAAGCAAGAGCTCTCTTTAATGCAAAGCAAATACACAGGCTTGTCAGTTTTACCTAGGAAAGCAAAGGCACAGGCTTGAAAGTTTATCCACAGCAAAGCAAAGCAAAGCTAGTCAGTTTCACCTTAAAAAGCTTTCCTTAAAAGGAGCTTTGTTCCTGAGGGATTCCTTAATGGAGGTATTACTATATTTACTATAGTTTTAGTGCTGTTTTGTGTTTTAGTTTCTATTTCTTGTTGCTCCGCTGTGTTTCCTATGGTTTTAGCTCTGTTTAGTTGATTGTTTAAAATCTATGTTTTATTATAAACTGGTCTGAAAGTTCTTTAAATGATGGAATATTACTTAGAACAAGACTACGTTAATCATGCTTTAGTATCACTGAATCTAGAGGGAGTAAGTAATGACAAACTTGTAATTGAAATAAGTCAGTCTAAACCCACTTATTGGGATTAAGTTCCACTGAAATCCATGAGACTTACTTTTGAGTAGACATTTGTAAGATTGCACTATAAGTAAAATGAAATGAAATTATGAACAGGGTGACAGTCATGAACTGGAGAGACCTTGGTTTAAATCCCCATACAGCTGTAACACTCCCTGAGTGAATTTGGTCCTGACACACACTGAATTTAAACTGCCTCACAATATCACAGAGGTGGAAGAACTTGGATGGGCTGGATTCCTGTTTTAAATATATTTGGAATATGGCAGTCTTAGAAAAAAATTACATATAATTTATGTCTCCTAAACGGAAGAACTAATCTGCAGTCCTTTAATACCATCTGGTGAAAATGTATAGATTATACTATTGAACATAACATGTATGACCAACTGCCAAGTATAGCTAAAATGATATGTTTATCATGATAATATACGCTCAAGTACTGTAATGTAATGTAGAGTTAGATATGTATTGCAAACTCCTCTTGGGGAGAGGTATAAATTTTGATACTTTATTATGTTACTTCTTAAAACAATAAAATACATTTTAATTATTATGAATTTTTCTTTAAAAAACCAAGAGTAATTATGAAGACACAGTGGGGTATTTCCCCTATATGTATTCCTGATTGCATTGGAGGAAAGGCAGAACATACGTGTTAATTCAGTAAGTATAGGAATATCAGTAAAGAGATCCTGTGAATGTCACCATTATCAATATGAGATATGTCAGCATGCATGTAACGGCTTGTGTTCTTCATACCCTAAAAGAACATCTCTCTTAAGTCTCATTATGATTTTTATATTTCATTGAGAGCAGCCATTTTACAATGCCTCCATTATATCAAGGCACATCAAGGATACTCCCTTCCTGATTGCAAAGCAAGAGGGGCTTTTTTGTATATTTGAATATGTGTTTTATGACTGATGGCATTTATTTTAGTATGTATTTACTATTTAGTGTTTCGTATTTAGTATTAGGGTCATTTTAGTACATTCTGCATGGGGTTTTGTTTGCTCGTTGCCCTTTTATCTTTTTTTAATAATTTGCAAACTGCACAGAGTTGATGGTTCAGAAACAATTTTATAGTGAAAAATAAATCTTAGAAATGTATTACTGAAACAACTATATACCAAGACACACAGTTAGTTAAAAAAAATCCCATCACATATGCATCTATTTATATGCCTCACACCTTATCCATTTATTTGAACTTTTAGAATTTTTATACAGTTTTAAAAAAACAATCTTATTATGGGATTAATCACACACAGTGGAAATATGCATTTATATGCAGATGCCTGGAGACTGTAGAATACTTAAAGCATTAGAATACATGTAGGTTTTGGCTCCTTGCCTTCAGAAAAACAGTTTGACTACAGTGATATCCTAAATGTGGATATCACATAGATCTCTCTATAGGGTTTCTGTCCAAAGATAACTACATCCCACTGGTTCTCTCCATTCCACCAGGTTTCCATTATGCATGCTATATCTATGGTCACTCCCATAATCTCTTCCAAAATCAGTCTATGCTCTCTCCCATAACCTATTTTGCCAATCTTGGCTCAGAGGTTTCTAGCATTAGCATACAAACATTTTTACAGTATCTCTCTTCAGATGTCTTTGGCATGTGACTGAGATGACCTGAAAACAAACAAGGACACATACAGAAAACAGAAGGATGGCCAGGCCACAAAGGAAGAGTGCAGACAGGTAGCACAGAATTGCAGGGATAGAGTCAGGAAGGCTAATGGCGAGAATGAGCGGAGGTTAGCGAGAGATGCCAAAAGCAACAAAAAAGCTGTCTTCAGATACACCCATACTAAAAGACAGAGAAAAGAAACGGTGGCACAGCTACTCAGTGAGGATGGCAAAATGACAGCAGATTACAAAGAAAAGGCAGAAGTGCTCAATTCCTACTTTGGCTCAGTCTTGCCCCAAAAGAGGGTCTATGACCCTCCCGGGAAATATGAAGTAGAAGGGGTTGAATTCCAGCTTGAGACTGATACACAAATGGTCAAGGAATATCTAATAACTTTGAACAAGTTTAAATCTGAACTGCATCCTAGAGTATTGAAGGAACTGGCTGAAGAACTCTCGGAACCACTGTCTATTATCTTTTCAAAATCATGGAGGATGGTTGAAGTGCTGGATGACTGGAGAAGGGTTAATGTCCCTATATTCAAAAAGGACAAAAAGGAGGAACCTGGGACCTATAGGCCAATCAGCCTGACATCAATCCCTGGGAAAATTCTGGAGCAGATTATAAAGCAGTCATCTGTAAGCACATTGAAAACAATGCAATGATTACTGGAAACCAACATGGATTCATCAAGAACAAATCCTGCCAGACTAATATCTCATTTTTTGATCAGGTAACTTCCCTTGTAGACTGTGGGAATGCTGTGGACATTATATATCTTGACTTCAACAAAGCTTTTGACAAAGTGCCCCATGATAATCTGATTAGCGCTCTAGCTAAATGTGGGCTGGGTGGAACAACTATCAGGTGGATCCACAGGTGGCTCCAGAATCATACTCAAAGAGTGCTTATCAATGGTTCCTTCTCACACTGGGGGGAGGTAACAAGTAGTAACTTGGATCAAGAGGTGCAGTGGATATTTATTAAAATTGCAGATGATACAAAATTGGGAGGGATAGCTAATACCCTGGAGGTGTGCTTGTGTGTTACGTGCCTTCAACTTGATTATGACTTATGGCGACCCTATGAATCAGCCACCTCCAATAGCATCTGTTGTAAACCACCCTGCTCAGATCTTGTAAGTGCAGGTCTGCGGCTTTTCTTATGGAGTCAATCTATCTCTTGTTTGGTCTTCCTCTTTTTCTACTCCCTTCTGTTTTTCCCAGCATTATTATCTTTTCTAGTGAATCATGTCTTCTCATTATATGTCCAAAGTATGATAACATCAGTTTTTTATTTATTTATTTAATTTATTATGCGATTTGTTAGTCGCCCATCTGGCTGGTAGACCAGCCACTCTGGGTGACATACACGTTAAAACAGTATATAAAACAGTTAAAAATTTAAAACAACAGTAAAACTAGCCCGTTCCAAAAGCCTGCCTAAAAAAACAGGTCTTCAGGGTCCGGCGGAAGCTCATTATAGACGGGGCATGGCGTAGATCAGTTGGGAGAGAATTCCACAGGGTGGGGGCCACAATTGAGAAGGCCCTCTCTCGAGTCCTCACCAGTCTAGCTGTTTTGACCGGTGGGATCCAGAGAAGGTCTTCTGAGGCTGATCTTGTTGAGCGACATCCCTGTCGATGCTGGAGGCGCTCCTTCAGGTAAGCTGGGCCACAACTGTTTCATCATTTAGCTTCTAGTAATTCTGGTTTAATTTGTTCTAACACCCAATTACTTCAGGACAGAAACAAAATTCAAAGTGATCTTGATAGGTTGGAGTACTGGGCTGAAAACAACAGAATGAAAATTAATAGGGAGAATTGCAAAGTTCTACAGCTAGAAAAAAGAAACCAAATGCACAGCTACAAGATGGGGAAAACCTGGCTCAGGAATACTACATGCGAGAAGGATCTTGGAATTGTTGTTGATCACAAGCTGAATATGAGCCAACAGTGCAATGTGGCTGCAAAAAAGGCAAATGCTGCTTTAGGCTGTATTAACAGGTTCAGAGGACGGCAGCAAGTATGATCAGGGGACTGGAAACAAAGCCCTATGAGGAGAGTGAAAGAACTGGGCATGTTTAACCTTGAGAGAAGACTGAGAGGAGATATGATTGTACTTCAAGTACTTAAAAGGCTGTCACACAGAGGAGGGCCAAGATGTCTTCTTGATCATCCCAGAGTGCAGGACATGGAATAATGGGCTCAACCTACAGGAAGCCAGATTTTGACTGAAAATCAGGAAAAACGTCCTAAAAACTGAACATCAGGAAAACTTCCTAACTGCATTGGGCATTACAGAGTAAAAACTAGGTTTCTATAGGCTTATTACCTCTGGTATTTTGTTCCTACGCTGCTATTTCTTGAATATGTATTTGTTTTGTATTTCAATATGGCCTTATTCTTCATTTTTTCAAAGCTCTGTAACCAATTGGAAATAAACTCTTAAAAAATATATTTTAAACCACATATTGGATGAAACCGATTATCTAGATCCATTTCAATCAGGTTTCAGGCCTGGTTTCGGCACTGAGACAGCCTTGGTCGCCCTGTTTGATGACCTATGTCGGGAGAGAGACAGAGGGAGTGTAACTCTGCTGATTCTCCTTGATCTCTCAGCGGCTTTTGATACCATCGACCATGGTATCCTACTGGAGAGGCTTGCGGAGTTGGGAGTCGGAGGCACTACTTGGCAGTGGTTCCGCTCCTACTTAGCGGGCCATCTCCAGAAGATAGTGCTTGGGGAACATTGCTTGACACCGTGGGTTCTCCAATGTGGGGTCCCGCTGGGTTCAGTTTTGTCTCCCATGCTTTTTAACATCTATATGAAGCCGCTGGGTGCGGTCATCAGGAGTTTTGGAGTGTGTTGTCATCAGTACGCTGATGACACGCAGCTCTACTTCTCCTTTTCATCTTCTTCAGGTTAGGTGGTCGATGTGCTGAACCGTTGTCTGGATGCGACAATGGACTGGATGAGAACTAACAAACTGAGACTCAATTCTGATAAGACTGAGATGCTGTTGGTGGATGGTTTCTCTGATCGGATGGTGCATATATACCCTGTCCTGGATGGGGTTACACTCCCCCTAAAGGAACAGGTTCGTAGTCTGGGAGTCATCTTAGACTCTTCCCTCACACTCGAGGCTCATGTAGCCTCGGTGGCCCGGAATGCATTCTACCAACTTCGGTTGGTAGCCCAACTACGTCCCTATCTGAGTAAGGAAGACCTCACATCAGTGGTACATGCTCTGGTAACCTCGCATCTGGACTACTGCAACGCGCTTTACGTAGGGCTACCTTTGAAGATGGTTCGGAAGCTACAGCTAGTGCAAAATGCGGCGGCCAGACTGCTAACAAGAACCAAGCGGTCTGAGCATATAACACCTGTTTTGGCTCGCTTGCATTGGCTTCCCATATGCTTCCGGGCAAGATTCAAAGTGTTGGTATTAACCTATAAAGCCTTATACGGCGTGGGACCATGATATCTGTCAGAACGCCTCTCCCGATATGAACCCGCCCGTTCACTACGGTCTACTACGAAGGCCCTCCTCCGGGTCCCGACCCATAGGGAGGCCCGGAGGGTGGTGACAAGATCTAGGGCCTTCTCAGTGGTGGCCCCCGAACTATGGAATAGTCTCCCCGAGGAGGTGTGCTTGGCGCCGAAACTATCATCTTTTCGGCGCCAAGTTAAAACCTTCCTCTTCTCTGAGGCATTTTAAGTTAATTTAATTTTAAATTGTTGTAATCTGATTTCAGTTTGTACAGTTTTTATATACATCGTTTTATGAGATTGTGTAATTTTATTGTATTTTTTTGATGTTCACCGCCCAGAGAGCTATTGCTAGTTGGGCGGTATATAAGTTTAATTAATAAATAATAAATAAAATAACATTAAATCATATTAAACCATTTTTAAAATTTCTCATAATAAATTAGAATAACTGAAGAGTAAGTCTAGCTGAGCTCAGTGGTAAATGTGTATAGGACTGTAGCCTTAGCTCGCAGTCCTAGGATTGAATTTGATATTATAGGAGATGCAGCTGGCTATGTTCCTTACGTTCTTCTTTTTGCTGCTGTTGTTCTACCACTGCCCCTTCCTCACTAGCTCAGTGACAGTGCACATGCTTGGCATCCAAAAGGCTCCTAGATTCTATTCCCAGTATCTCCTTTTAAAGGATCTCAGATAGCAGGACTTGAAGACCCCAGAGTGGCACTACCAGGTAGAGTAGATAGTATTGGACATGATGGACTGAGAAGGTAGGTTCATATGCTCAAACTGCAGTCCAGGTTTCTCACTGTATTGTATGGCTGCTACATGTAGGTGTGGGGGAAACCAAAGTATGACGACATCCAACCACATATTTTGTATTATTAGATGTTACCAGGGAGAGAGAAAGAAGACAAGATGTGGGAGGTTTTGTTTTCTGAGGAGGCCATGTTTCCTATTATGTTTAGTTACAGTTGCATAAAACCATGTATGGCAAGACAACCAGAGGTATTTTAATTTTTTACTACAGCTGATGACCTGGTTGAACAAGCATACTGGTTTTGAACAGAAAAGCCATGTGGCCATTTTACCAGATGATCAGAACAGAAAAAAAATGTAGAATATGTCTAAGTTCCTATCTGCTTCATTCCCATCTACAGCTATGGCTGTTGAGAACTGTAGTCTTAACTCTTGCCAAGTAGCCAAACAAGGAGATCCAGACCACATTTCAAAATCTAGTGGCTAACACTCCTTGAATGAACATTCCACAGCAAGAGAAAAGCACCCTGAACCCAGGTTCTACCCCATGTCTAATGGTCAGAGATTAATTTAAAAACTTAAATATGTTGTGTACATCCAACCCACACTCTTCAAAATGCTAAAACACAATACCTTATTGGCAGCACTCAAGTAAAGAGGCATCTTCAATGTATATGAAGACAAAGGAAGCAAACGAGCATAATGAAAAAAGAAACCAGATTCTATGACAGTCGTATGGAATACAGAGCTGTTTCCCCCCCTCCATTCAAGCTGTGGGGTATCCCCTTAAAAGCTTGGCAGCTGCTGGGAACACACGGCCAGACATCTGTGTGCAAGGCATTGCAGGCAACATGCTGTAGCAAAGCCATCTGCCAAACACGCTACCTGTGAGTTGTTTGACTTTAGATTAAGCAGTAAGGCAGCCCACTCAGGTCAAACAAAAGAGAAACAGGAAATGAAAGCATTTTCAGAACAATGGAGAGAGTGGAGTGCTTTTTTGTGTAGTGCATTTCTCCTAAATGAACCTTTGTGTGGGGGGTGTAGCCCTTCTCGTCTTTGTGTGCGTGTGTGTAAGAGACAGAGAGAGAGAGGTACCTTGGGCAAATAACAGTCCTGAATTCTGATAGTGCACATTGTTTGGTGCATTTATTGTGGCTGAAATCCATGCCTTTCTATGCAGAAAATTGAGCAGGGAACAAAGGAAGTGGAATTCAACTGAATTGAGATGGCAACATACTGTTGGCTGCAGCCTCTTTATGTTATCTGACTCTGCAAGCTCTCCAAGGAATTAAAAAGCTGCCCCCTTCCATTTATATTTTCCATCTGAGCTAGATTCTAGTTCAGGAATATGTAGTTTTCCAGCCTTGCCCTGCAACAGGCAGAACAGGAGGCCGCATGAACAGACTAGGTGAGGAACACATTAATGAAAGGAAAAGCTAAAACTGCATCATCTCCACCTGCTCAGCACTTTTATCTCCTAGATGCACTTTAGGGCCTTTAATGATAGCCCATCACATTTTGCTTGTGTTAAAGTTATAATATGAACAAGAACTGTGAAGTTAAAATCTACCTTAACACAAAAACAGTGCTCCAAAACAAAATTAAGGTACAGACATAAAATACATTATTATAAAATAATATCAAAATTTGAATATATATCAACAATCAATATAAAATCCTTATAAGTGTTCTCATATAGTATTAAAAAGATGGCCAAAGAATATGTAAACAGATCAGTGGCCAAACACAATAAAATACAGAATATATAATATAATCAAGGCAGTATCAGTGTGAACATCAAGGGCAACTTGTAAACAGTGGCCAATGTACATAAATCAATGCCCATAGAATGAACAATGTATATCATAGCCAGACGCATTTCGACAGTCTTCTTCAGTGGCTTTCATGATGAGTATTATACAGCCACAAGAGTGGCTGTATACTATAGTCAGCAGGGCTTTTTCGCATTCTACCATGTTAAATGAAAATACCCCCCCACTCCTTTCTGGTGCTTTGTATAGTCCCAATTCAAAACAAACACAAGTCTTATACTGTTGGATTCAGAATCGCTTGCTCTACAACTCTGGAAGTTTTCTTGGTGATACACAACCCCCCCACGGAGAATCCACAGCTTAAAGTGAAAAACGGGAGGAAAAAAACCTAGAAGCCGTTTGGACTTTTTTTCCTTGAAATTGACATAATGTGTTGTGGTTGATTACAACTCAGAGATGACTGTAAGGTATCCCTAATCAAATCCCTGAGCTTGCCCCATACACAGTACTTCATCTGAAGTAGGTTTAAATTAAAAAAAGGGCATGGTTTATTTTTAATTAAGTGATTAAAAAATGCCTTATAGTGGGTTATAACGTACCGCATGCGCAGAAGAAAGACTTCTTTCATTTCAGTCTTTCTTCCCCTCCCCTTCCAGTTACTTGGAAGAAGCAGGGGAAGTCTGCTCCTGTGATTGGTGGGCAACAGACATGTGACTCACACTGGCCTTCTGCTGAGCTTGAATCTGTGTGAGGAACCCAGAGAGAGGGGGGGAAGTCTGCTCCTGTGATTGGTGGGCAACAGACATGTGACTCACACTGGCCTTCTGTTGAGCTTGAATCTGTGTGAGGAACCGAGAGAGAGAGAGAGAGAGAGAGAGAATGGCTGACAATGGAGGGAGAAAGCCGCAGCAGATGGGAGGTGAGTGGGAAAGAGTTAAAAAATGGGGGGGGGACTTTCTTTCTGTTCTTCTCCAGTCCTGTTTTAAAGCAATTAGGCAGGGCTTACTTAGGTATTACAGTTTTTTATTATGTAGGAAACTAATACTGCTTTGTTTAAAATTAATACTGATTTTTTGCAATTTTTTGCAAGTGGTTTGACAATAAAGTATTATATGGGCTGTATGTATTTATACATCTGCAGTGTGTGCATAGAGTCTTTTAAACAACTCTGTGATTGGGTTGGTGATTGGAAACCAAGACAACTCACAACAAGAAATAAATCCCCTTAAAATCCAGTAACCATAAAGCAAGAATAAACAGTTGGAAAACAGCCTAAAGAGGCATGATTCTGAATTTTGGGTTGGGTGAATGAAGTTTATTTATTATTTGATTTATATCCTGCCCTTCCTCCCAGTAGGAGCCCAGGACAGGAAACAAAAGTACTAAAAGCACTTTAAAACATCATAAAAAACAGACTTTAAAATCTATTAAAACATCTTTGCAAACATTTTTTAAAAGCTTTAAAAAACATTTTTTTTAAAAAAGAAAAGGCTTAAAACATATTAAAAAGCAATTCCAACACAGACTCAGACTGGGATAAGGTCTCAGCTTAAAAGGTTTGTTGAAAGGACAAGTTCCTTATCACTTGAGGCTGTAGTTCTCTGCACACTTCCCAGTTTAGTAAGCCCCATTGAATACATTGGGACTTGCTTGTGAGTAAACAAACATTGGATTGCACTATAAATATCAATTACAGATTGTGTAATTAATAAACATATTTGATAGTCATGTTTATATAAATATTTCTTCATACTGCATCCCAATGAGTATTTGATTTCACACTATGGTTGTAGATGATTTTTTCTCTACATTTTAAGTGTGCCCTTCTTCCTTGGGGTGGTCATGGTACTCTGTTGTTTTCATCTTGAGGGGAGGATAGGCTGAGAGATGGTGAGTAGCACATGGTCACCCAGTATACTTTATAGCTCATTTCCATTTTGAAAAATTAAAACGATTTACATGCAGGCAAAGTTGATTAAGTAGATCAACACATTTAAAGCACATCCAATTCATCACATATAAAGCCCATGACTTCGCCTAAAGAATCCTGGGAAGTGTAGTTTCCCCCTCACAGTTATAGTTACCACCCTTAACAAATGAAAATTCCCATGATTCTGTGGTGGGATTGATGTGCTTCAAATGGGTGTTGAATGTACTATAAATAAATGTTGTAGGTATGATGTGCATTCAAGAGTGAATTGCAAAGAAAATTTTTAAAAGATACTTTTTTAAACGGGGAGGGTTGTACCTCATAGTTAGGGCATATGCTTTGGATACAAGGTCCAAAATTCAATTCCTGGAAAAGACTATTGTCTGGAATCCTGGACAGCCAATGCTAGTCCATGTCATGAGTACTGAGTTAGATGGTACAAAGTGGCCTGAGTCAGTATAAGGCAGATTCTTTGGTTCCTAAAATTTGGAAGAGACTCAAGGGCCACAGTGACTCCAACATTTATTGATGTATTTTTATTTACAACATTTATATACCGCTTTAGTGTAAAAAATCTCAAAGGTATTTACAGAAAGACTTAAAACAATAAAATTATTGGCAAAAGCGTTAAGGACAGATATTTTAAAAAGTTCAAAATAATAAAACCAACAATGAGTTAAAAACAGATTTAAAAACACAATAGCTTCTACATGCCTGGAGAGGCTTGCCTCAAGAAAACTGATTTTAGCAGGTGCTGAAAAGAGGCGTCTGCCTAATGTCAATAGGAAGGAGTTCCAAAGCATAGGTGCTGCCACTTTACAGAACTGATTTCTTACAAGGGCAGAACAAGTACTATGTGGCACCCATAACATGGAAAGCACAGCTTGAACTTGGCCTGGTAGCAAATCAGCAACCAATGCCGATTTCAGAGCAGAGGTGTAATGTGCTGTTAGGATCTCACTCATGTCAGCAATTGTGCTGCAGCATTCTGCATTAACTGCAGTCCCCAGGTCAGGTTGTGCTGCATGGGGATTTCTGTGACCTTGGCTGACTGGCTGCTAGGATTTTTTTAGTTTGGGTTTTTGGTTATGAATCCTGACTGGTTGTGGGATGCGGAGTTTTCTGCCTTATTCATAGGAATCTTGTTGTGGTTGGTATGGTATTGCATTTAGGAAAGTGTTACTGGCTTTTGTGTTGTTGTTGTTTCTATTTGCATTTCACTTATCTTTACCCTCACTCTGTTACAGCCATAGAAGCAACAGAAGTGGTTCCATGTGCTCAGGACAACCCCCTTAAACCCATTGATGATGCAGGGGCATCAAATATTTGCAGTTAGTATAATACCATATTACACTAATGAGGTGGCCAAGTGGTTTTTCTGTTTGTGACCAGTAGTGCAGTAGCAAATTAAAAAGTGCAGGGTCTCTTCATGATAGTCACAGCCATGCCCCTCCTTCTTTTTTTGCTGCTGCGTTGAGAATAATATCCTTTTTAATGCCTTCTCCTATAACAATAGACGTCCCTAGCTCAGTACTGACTGACAAGATTTCAGATAAGGATCTCTCCCAGCCCTAATTGGAGATGCTGGGTATTGAACGTGGGGACTTTTGCATGCAAAGCATGTTCTCTGCCACTAAGCCATGACCCTCTTGTAAAGATAAAGGCATTCTTGATGGTAATATAACATTTAAAATACACTGCTGAACTATTTCTGTTACTGCTGGTGCTAATTTGCACAGGATCCCATCTCTTACCTCCTGGATTAAAAAGCAGGGAAATTCACTAATTGGCAAAAAACCTTGCGGTTTAAGAATGTACCTATAGCCCACAGCTATTTCTATCAAACTTTAAAAAGCAGGGAAATTGGGCAGCTATAGTGAATGCACCAGGGGAGCAGGAGATCTGAACTCCTCTCTGAGATATTGGACTGCCCTACAAATTGGTCAAAATACAAACACCATTTGGGCTGGTCTTTCACAGTCCAATCCACTTCCTGTGTAGCTTGGAAGAATTTGGTAACATGTGCCTCGGAGCATATGGTGAGTGGTGGCAACACCTGCAATCAGCCCAAATAATAGAAAGAAGACATGTGCTGTGCTGATCTTGTTTTAGCAGGGAGGAAGCAACATTATCAAGACAGTTGATATAGTTCAGATGGTCCCTTTAAATATGTCAGATTTACTTCACAATTTTAGTGAAGTTTCCTATAGGAAATCATTTTCTTTTGTTGCTATTTCTGTGAATATGTGAAGTACAGCAACACTTTGCAAAATTTACACTAAAAAAACTCCAAACATAATAATGGCACTGACTTCTGCAGAATAGTCTCCAGTGGACCTCAGGAGTGTGTCAATTTGCACAAGATAAAACAGTGGGAGGCGAAATATATTCTAACAAAATGCTAGGTGTGCTCTATGTTTTTAATTGGCCGTGCCTACCTTGCCTTAAATGAAGTGGTTTAAACATAGCAGGCTGAAAACATGCATCCTCTTTTTCCCAACAGCTAGAGTCACTGCTGAAGTAGCAACATATTAGAATTAGTCTGATTTTCCATCAAACTACAGTTTCAGATTCAACTGTTAAAGCACCCAAAATAGAAATAGAACATAACCTCCAATTTGAAACACAAAAGGCTGTCTTCACCATCATATGACACTGACCACTAAAAAGGCTTTGAAATTAATAAAAATAAATTTGACACAGATTTCTGGGATGAATAATGAGGAAAATAAAATGCTCTAGTTTAGATTCTCTGTAGAAACAGTAGTAACACAGAAAAGAAGCAAAGTAAGAAGAACACCAACAAACATACAAAAATATAATTCTCTATCTTTGGAGATTGCAGGTGTTGCCACCACTCGCCATATGCTCAGAGGCACATGTTCCCAAATTCTTCCAAGCTACACAGGAAGTGGATTGGACTGTGAAAGACCAACCCAAATGGTGTTTGCATTTTGACCAATTTGTAGGGCAGTACAATATCTCAGAGAGGAGTTCAGGTCTCCTGCTCCCCTGGTGCATTCACTATAGCTGCCCAATTTCCCTGCTTTTTAAAGTTTGATAGAAATAGCTGTGGGCTATAGGTATGTTCTTAAACCGCAAGGTTTTTTGCCTATTAGTGAATACACTATAAAGGGCAAAAATATAATAGAGAACATTAACTACTCATGGTGAATGTCTCAGAGTGAGGAATGTTATACAGCTGATATGGCAAATGCCATAAAACCACTTACTTTTGTATATTATATTCTAAGATATGAACTGGTACGTGGGCTGCTCATTAACTCAATTCCTCTGCATAAAAATAATTTTAAATTAAGTTGCAGACTAATCCAATAGAAATTTTACCAATAGTGGATAAAATGATTTTATATATAATGAAAGAAAAACATAATACATACCATTTCCTTCTATCAATCAGTTGTAAAGAATATATTGAGAATTTTGCCCACGTAACATATCTTAGAGACGTTGCTGCATTTTAAATGTCTAATCAGCTAAGTTGTTGTGGGAGGGTGAGTCTGCAGAACTAACACAGCTGTGGAGACTACTCCTCCGGCCACTCAGTACATGCCATATCTCAGCTGAATTTGCTTAGCTATTATACATTAACCCTTAATGGATTACCAGAGACACTTCACCATAGGAATACTATAGACCACCTGTATGGCAATAAACTGTCAAAATAACTATAAATTAACATGTAAAAATTCCAAAATGCAGATCACAAAAATGCTTGACAAAGAATTACAGACACAGAAACCCAAAGTACTTCTTATTTCTACAAGGTGCCCAAAAATGCTTCTTGTTACAACAAAAATACTAAAAACCCACTGATAAAAATACTAAAAACCCGCTGGTAGTGAACTTATCCAAGAGTTTTTTTAGTCCTGAGGAGCTGCAGTTATTAGGTAGGAGCTTGTCTTATGTACCCACACCAAAACATGATTCCTTCAACGCTATGATAGAGCTCCAGCAGCCATTTAGAAAGATAAAACTGGCTGAATTTTTTAAGACCACAGACCCAGTTCTATCCATTAGTATAGACATATTTAAACCCAGATCCACTTTTAATCCCATCTCAAAAAATTGCAGAATCCAGACTTTTATATAATTGGTTACTCAAGAGGTAGGAAAGATTGAAAAGGATGGTGCTAAAGTTTGGAACAACCTCACAAGACAGGGGAGAAGTGTCCTTGATAACTTAAAAAAATGGCAGGATATTATCTTTAAACCAGCAGACAAGGGAGGTGCCTTGGTAATCTGGGACACTAATGACTATCTAACAGAAGCCCACAAACAATTGGAAAAAAGGGCTCATTATGTGCCATGCAATGAGGATCCATCACGGGTGGTAAAAAGGGACATAGTAGAAATAGTAGATGAAGGGTTGTTGGAAGGTTACATTGATTAAAAAAACCTTATGATTTTTTATTGGAAGCGGAAGGCAGAATACCAGTATTCTATCTTCTACCCAAAACCAGAGCTTGGAAGATTACTCACTTTTAAAAAGTAATAAATTACAATTACAGTTACATAGCCCCAAAAAGTAGTAATTACAGTTACAATTACAGTTGCTGTGAAAGTAACTGATTACTTTACTTTTACTCAAAAGTAATTGCTACAATTACATTTAGTTACTTTAAAAAAATTGCCTACACGGTGCTGGTCTTGGCTGCTGCACATCTAAGTAGCCTAAAACAACATTAAAAATAAGCACACACACACAGAGGGTAGTAGAATTTTCCTCCCGTAAGATTAACAGACTGGCATAACAGAATCTCACATCCCCTCACCCCACCCCCAGCAATGATGATACTCCAACACACATATTTTTTTCTATATATATATTGCCTCCAGTTCTTTTCTCCTTCCACTCCTGTCAATTTGTAAACAGTTGTTTTCTCCACCCCGTCTCGCTCTCCACCTCCTCCCTTGTTGCCTCCTAAGCACCCATAGAGCACGAAGGAAGAACAACGCTGCACAGAAGCCCAATTTGAAGCACATGATTTTTATTCACAAATCAGAGGAGCAGAAGACTTCCCCTGCTCCCCCCCCCGTAATACGCAAAAGTAATGCTGGAAACATCACAATTACTCCTCAAAAGTAATGAAATTACTACTCGTTCTATTACCAGCAAAATGTAATGAAGTTACCCACTCATTACTCAAAAAAAGTAATAAATTACAAGTAATTCGTTACTTGTAACTAGTTACTTCCAAGCTCTGCCCAAAATACATAAAGGGACATTGCCAGTACCTGGTAGTCCTATTATATCAGGATGTAGATCCATTCTGGAACCTGTGTCAGAATATGTGGATTACTTTCTTAAACCATTTATTCCACAAATACAATCCTATTTAAAAGACACAGGTGACTTTTTGAAATATTTGGAGACAGTCAACCTGGAGAAGAAAGATACTCTGCTTGTCACCATGGATGTAGCAGCACTATATAAAAATATACCCCAGGAGCAAGCTATGGAAGTGATTGAATCAACTTTAAACAAGAGAGAAAAGTGTAATAGTCCACCAACTAGCTTTATCTGCTCATTAGCAGAAGTGGCACTAAAGAAAAACATTTTTCAAATTCAGTATTGCTGACAGGTATCTGGAACAGCTATGGGTTGCAAATTTGCCCCAGAATTGGCAAATTTATTCGTGGATCAGTTTGAAGAAATGTATATCCTAAATGTGAATAATGAATTCCTGAAGTACATAACCACATACAAACAGTATTTTGATGTTTTTTTAATTTGGGAGAGATCAGTAGAAAGCCTTTTGACCTTTAAAGAGTACATAAATAATAAGCATCATTCCATAAAATTTGATTTGAGTTATGATGCATTAAAGATAATTTTTTTGGATATAACAGTATTGAAAAAGAAAACATCAATATCTACAGACACATTTAGGAAACCAACTGATGCAAATTCCTTCTTGAGGTTTGACAGTTTCCACCCTAAATACATAAAAAGAAATTTGCCATACTCACAAATGATCAGGATGAGCAGTAACAGTTTTGACAAGCAAGCCAACATATTAATGAAGCAATTGCAAGAAAGGGGCTACCCAAAAAACATTCTGAAGCAAGCCAGACATAAAGCAAGGATGATAGATAGAAAGAAGCTGCTGGAATCTAAGGTTAATAACATGATGGACACTAGAATGACTATACCTTTAACATTTGATGGGTACAATGGACAAATCCAACAAATTATTTTGAAGTATTGGGATCTACTGTCTGATATTCCAAGATGTAAAGAGAAACCTCTATTTGTATTCAAACATGCTTCCAACTTGAAAGACCTTTTAGTCCACAGCAATATTAATAACAATATGAGTGGAAAAAACAGGTATTCCATCTTGTCTGATAAAGCAACAGGAAATTTTCTAGGTAACCAGTGCAGTACTTGTATCAATTGTGCCAAACTAAAACAGTTCACTAATCAGGTTGACAACAAGAGGTATGTCCTCAGAGGGTTTTACAATTGTAATACTAAGGGAGTGGTATATGCTATACAATGTCCTTGTAATCTCATGTATGTAGGAATGATAACCAGAAAAATCAAAATGAGAATTAGTGAACATAAAAGTTGCATTAAAAATGGAAGACTGCATGCTCCGATGGTAAAACATTTCATAAACTGTGGACATACTGAAAATGATGTAAAGTTTTGGACTATGGAGAAGGTCATAGGAGTAGGGAGACAACTGGAAGCAAAACTGAAAAAAGAGAACTCTTTTAGATATATTCCGTGAAGACGACGGTGCCAAATGGACTAAATGAAGATTTAAACTGGTCCCCTTTGTTGTAACAAGAAGCATTTTGTTGAAACAAGAAGTATTTTGGGTTTCTGTGTCTGTAATTCTTTGTCAAGCATTTTTGTGATCTGCATTTTGGAATTTTTACATGTTAATTTATAGTTATTTTGACAGTTTATTGCCATACAGGTGGTCTATAGTATTCCTATGGTGAAGTGTCTCTGGTAATCCATTAAGGGTTAATGTATAATAGCTAAGCAAATTTATTTATTTATTTTAATTTATATACCGCCCTAAGCCCGAAGGCTCTCTGGGCGGTGTACAAAAAGATAAAAACAAGCACAATATATAAATACAATAAATACAATAAATAATAATAAAACAAACAAACAAACAATAACGAACCAAACAACATCCAAAATACGGAAATGCTGTTTAAAATACACTTTAAAATGCCTGGGAGTATAAAAAGGTTTTCACCTGGTGCCGAAAAAATAGTAGCGTCGGCGCCAGGCGCACCTCATCAAGAAGACTGTTCCACAGTTTGGGGGCCACTACTGAAAAGGCCCTGGTTCTAGTCATCACCCTCCGAGCCTCTCGATGGGATGGTACTCGGAGGAGGGCCTTAGATGTTGAGCGTAGTGTTCAGCTGAGATATGGCATGTACTGAGTGGCCGGAGGAGTAGTCTCCACAGCTGTGTTAGTTCTGCAGACTCACCCTCCCACAACAACTTAGCTGATTAGACATTTAAAATGCAGCAACGTCTCTAAGATATGTTACATGGGAAAATTCTCAATATATTCTTTACAACTGATTGATAGAAGTAAATGGTATGTATTATGTTTTTCTTTCATTATATATAAAATCATTTTATCCACTATTGGTAAAATTTCTATTGGATTAGTCTGCAACTTAATTTAAAATTATTTTTATGCAGAGGAATTGAGTTAATGAGCAGCCCACGTACCAGTTCATATCTTAGAATATAATATACAAAAGTAAGTGGTTTTATGGCATTTGCCATATCAGCTGTATAACATTCCTCACTCTGAGACATTCACCATGAGTAGTTAATGTTCTCTATTATATTTTTGCCCTTTATAGTGTATACTCATCATGAAAGCCACTGAAGAAGACTGTCGAAACGCGTTTGGCTATGGTATACATTGTTCATTCTATGGGCATTGATTTATGTACATTGGCCACTGTTTACAAGTTGCCCTTGATGTTCACACTGATATTGCCTTGATTACATTATATATTCTGTATTTTATTGTGTTTGGCCACTGATCTGTTTACATATTCTTTGGCCATCTTTTTAATACTATATGAGAACACTTATAAGGATTTTATATTGATTGTTTATACAAATTGTGATATTATTTTATAATAATGTATTTTATGTCTTACCTTAATTTTGTTTTGGAGCAACGTTATAATATGAAACTTGAGGTCTAGGGATGTGCAACATCCATCCCTCACTTCACTTCAGAGAAATTTAATTAGCCTTACCAAACTCTTCAAACTGTCTTTAGAATTTCTCAGAAGGAATAATAATATTTCCCTTAAATGTTGTTTCAGTTGCCTCTTCAAGAATGTGTAAAAACCTCACTGAAGATTTTTTAAAAAGTGTTTTCAAAACTTCACTTACCTCCATGATGATGACTTGAATGTCTCTGTTGTAACAGGTGCAAAGGAGGTATTCAGTAAACCATCTGATCCAGTTTGGTGAGATCAGTGTCAGCTTTTGAGGCCTCAGGACAGGAAGAAGATACTTGCAGCCAGGGCTGGTACTCATATCTTGAGCTGCTGGTACTCATATCTTGATAAAAGTGCCATGGGTGCTAGTGCAAAATGCAGCAAAAAAATTAAATTAAAATAAAAGAGATATATGCTGGTACTCTGTACCAGTGATTAGTGTCACACACACACAAAACCACTGCTTGATAGCTGCCATCTAATTGCAAGTGGTAAGGTGCTTGAGAGGATGGTAGCAGCACAGCTCCAGGTACTGTTGAAGGAAACTGATTACCTGGACCCATTTTGGTCTGGGCTACGTCCTGGTTTAGGGACTGAATTTACCTTAGTCACCCTAAGGGATGACCTTTATCTAAAGAGGGACAGGGTGAGTTGATCTTGCTTGATCTCTCAGTGGCTTTTGATACTCTTTACTATGGCAACTTGCTGGACCCGCTTAGTGGGTTGGGAGCTGGAGGCACTGTTTTGCAGTAACTCCACATCTACCTGCATAGTCAGAGTGGCTTTGGGTGTATATACTTCAGTCCCCTATTAGTTATGCCATAAGGTGTTGTAAGGTACCTTCTTGTACTCAGTTGTGCTTAATATCTATATGAAGCTGATGTGAGAATGACTAGGGAATTTGGAGCATATTGATGACATCTAACTCTCTGTTACAGCTGAATTAGATGTAGCCGTGCAAATCCTGGATTGGTGCCTGGATGCATTGGTGGGCTGGAGGAGGGCCAATAAGCTGAGGCTGAATCCCAATAAGACAGAAACCACATGCATGAATGGTTCCCCAGTCTGGGAATTGGGTATGTGGCTGCCCCAAGGCTAGTTCAGAAGCTGCAGCTAGTGCAAACTGCGGTGCTTGGTCGCTGACTAGGCAGTAGAGATAGGGTTTGCTGCCTGGTTCTTATCCGCTTGTATTCCGATAGTCCGTCGTTGGATTCCGATCCATCCTTTTGTTGTTCTTGTTTGCTCTGGCACTTGATTTGATCTGCTGTGTGGGGGTTTTTTTTTGTTTTTTTTGGTTATTGGATTCGCGGGGAGGTGTTCTGGTGGTGAAAAAAATTACATAATTGTTAACGTACATACTTATGTAAATGATCAGTGTTCCACGTGGGTTTTTTCAGTAATGTTTCCTGCGCAAGAAGATGGTGATTTGGAATGCTCTGAGCTATCTTGTTTTAAAAGCACAAAATTGCAGGATGATTTGACAATTAACATTGATGACATATATAGCCTAGGGCAGACCAGGCAGCCAATATTTTTTTTATTGCATGGTGATAATAACACATTTTTTTTCATAATATGTAATGGATAAATGGCAATCGTTATCACACGTACAGTGTTATGAATGCAGCAACTTTGATTATGAAGATAATTACATAAAATAGGGGAGAAATTACAGAAAAAATGTCTTTCCGGTTGCAGCAAAATCCATGTCAATCACAGCCACAATTGGCCGCAAGAAATCGGTGCCGGTCAGAAAAAATAGTGGGATGTTGAATTTAATCAGAATCTGGTGCTAAGTCCAATTTAGCAGATATTCTCTCCCATCACTACTAGGCAGCTTACCACAAACATGTAACATCACTTTTTAAAAGAACCAATATGCTACCAGGTCAGACATAAAGTTTGGTACTAACCTAAAGCTCTAAACCACTTGGAACCAGGTAACCTGAGGAAACATCTTCTCCTATATAGACCTGCCTGGTCACAAAGATCTTCAAATGAGGCTCTCCAGGTTTTTGTGCAGCCTGTGGAGATCCATTTTGCACCAACCAGAAGGAGCCCCTTTTCTGTTATGGCACCCAGTCTATAGAACAACCTCTCCTCTGAGATAAAACAAGGACCAACTATTCTTGGTTTTTGGTGTTTGCTAAAAAACTTATTACTACTCATAGACTCTTGCTGGCCATTAATACTGGTGTGTTAAGTTTATCCTGACACTGTTGCTGTTTTATTTATTGTTGTTGTTTATTAAATATGGTGTTTATTGTGGGATGGATTCAGCTAATTTATACTCAGAACAGTTAGTTTAATACAACCCTGTATTTTTAATATTTTATTGTGAACCACCTTGATAAATTTTCTCTTATGAAAAGCAATATAAAAGTATGTTAAACATATAAATAAATAAAACTTGTTTAGTTCCCATTTGGGCCTGTTATCAGCATTTTTATCTTTGCAACTCGCTCTCCCTTCCCACTTAAGGTTAGGGAGTCGTGATCTGGTGCTTCCGAGGAGGTCCATAGATGATTCTCACATAACTATGTTGCGTATGGTCGGTCTGCCATTTGCTCAGGCTGGATTACACTGTGCCCATGAGGATGTTCCTATGAGTTGTGGAAGGATGAAACTATGGGCTTAGATTAATACTGGGCATATCACGATCACATTGCTTCAAAAAAATGTCCTGAGATATAACCATCTATAGCAAGAGTTAATTCTTGCTCAGGCACAATGGCTGAGGAATATCAAAGGAAAAGAATAGGAGGAGGCCTGTGATTTCAGGTTTGTTAGACTCACTAGGAAGATGAGTCAGCACACAGAATGTTGGCAAGAAGTTTCGAGGAAACTATAGCTTTACATAGGGGTATCACTTAGAGACCATGGCAGTAAGAATTCAAACCAAAAATGATATGGCTGTAGAAGGTTTGGCATAGCCTTCGTTTTAACTTCCTAGAGAATTCAGGAACATAGATCAGCTGCAAGCAATTGTTTCGCCTGTATTTTTATTGACCATTGGTTATTTTCATATTTATGGAAATCAGTAAAAGTGCAGTAGATGTCTTACAAAGCATATTTTTCTTCTTGTGCCATCACTGCAATATGATTTCACAAATATCATTTCTAATATATTTTAATACATGATACCTTCCTTTCACAAGGTGAAACAATTATGTTGCACTTTTTTTAAAAAAAAACCATTCAGTGCTAATAAGTAGTGAAACCAACATTACAGTCTGGCCTCATATCTGTGAGGTGTTTCCTATCATTCCCCATTTAGCATGTTTTTTTCTGTTTCCTTGAAATAATGTGCCATTTCCAAGTGAATGGAGTATTAAATGCAAGCTAACTGAATTCTTTGAAAACAGCCTTAATGAAACCTTATCTTAATTTACTGAACAATAAGTAATAAATTCTCTTTAGAAGATATGATTCACATGGGGCATCAAGTCACTGGCTGTCAAATATCTCTGGGTATTTAAAAATGTTTTATGAATCTGAAAAATAGTCCTCCTGCCCCGTTAACGGTACATTAGTATTTGCCATTGTAGGAGTTGAGATAACAGTAATAGAGTGAGCCCTCCGTAACTGTGAAACAGAACACAGTTTCAAATATATCACATTTCAAATATTGATGGATTATGGAGCTGAAATGGCTGCTTCCTGATTAAATTAACTGGCCAAACTCTCTATTGTTAGAAGTAAAGGGTTTTATAGAGGTGGTTCAAAACTCAAGCCCACAATGCAGATAGAACTCGGGATGTACAAAAGTGCCACAATCTGTTCAGACATGCCTTCACAGTTTCATCTGATATTTTCCATTCTGCTGCAAGTGGTTTATTTTTCAGAGGTCTTTCTTTTTCTTCATCATCTGCTGATGCAAAAATATAAGTATTGTTTTGCATATCTCACAGGACACAATAGACGTGCATATCTCAGTCATCAATAGATGTTTACAAATCAATTACCTTCTCTCTGTGTTAATGAATTTCAAGAGGAGAAACTCTCTTAGTCTTTGAAGCAAAACAAAGAGTCTTGCACATGTTAAAGACAGAGTTAATTAACTGGCAAATGCCCCATCACAAAACCATCTGTGCCTGAAATTCCAGCCATGCCTACTCAGAAGTAAGTGCCATTAACTTCAGTGGGACTAACTCCTCATTTAAGATTGCAGCCTATCTCACTAGCTCAGCTACATATAAGTGCTTTTCAGTGGCAACATTTGATTCATAAATGCTTATCTAATACAGAAAATTGTAACGTTTGTGTTGAAACAAACACTAATTTATGTTTTAGATGTTTATATAAAACACAGTTTTGTGTCTGTAATCTTTAAATCCTTTTGATGTGTGTGCCAATGTATTCCTGCTTGAAAAAGAACAGTAATTAATGATGTGTTCTATTGGTTTTTAAATTTTATTTATTTATTAATTGTATTGATATACCGCCTCATAGCTGGGCGGTTTACAACAATTAAAAACATCAAAAACAAGTATACAAATTTAAACCATACCAAATTAAAACTCATAAAAACCGATAGGCAAGTTAAAAACACATGCTATTTGAATGATGTTAAAAAAATGCCTGGGAGAAGAGGAAAGTCTTGACCTGGCGCCGAAAAGATAACAGTGTTGGTGCCAGGTGCACCTCGTCAGGGAGATCATTCCATCAATTGGAGGCCACCACTGAGAAGGCCCTCTCCCTTGTTGCCAGCCTCCCAGCTTCCCTCGGAGTAGGCACCCAGAGGAGGACCTTTGATGTTGAGCATAGTGTACTGGTGGGTTCGTGTCGGGAGAGGCGTTCCATCAGGTATTGTGGTCCCAAGCCATGCAAGGCTCTATTTAATTGGGACTCGGTGACAGTAGGGCAATAACACTTTTAAAACATGGATTCTGAAACAGATTTAGGGGATGGATGGACAGCAAAAACTGCGCAGTCAAATCCAGATCGTTCTCCCCACTTTGACAAAGAGGTGTGGACTTTTAATTGAGTGACACAGATGAAGTCAACACGTAACCAAAGAGATCACTTCTTTCCATGTGACAATGTATTCCACTGGTTTTAAAAATCCACAGTAGGAAGTTGATTAAGTGCATATAGCAACAAACAACTTACACAGTTAACAAACTGCACTTAAGAAAAAGGAAACGTAACGAGGCACCTGCTGGGACAGCAGCAATTATACATAGATTAATATGTAATAATGTAGACTGTAGAGCAATGTGTGTATCTATATATATATCCAGTCGATTACTATGCTTTGCAAGTGAAGGTCTCCTGCAAGTACCATCTTATCAGGAGATCCGTTCCATACAGCATAGGAAGTGGACCTTTAGTGTAGTGTAGTAGCACCTACCCTTTGGAATTCCCTCCCCTTAAATATTAGACAGGCGCCATCTCTGTTATCTTTTCGGCACCTATTGAAGACTTTCCTCTTTCAACAAGCCTTTTAAATAGAGACCTTATCCAAGTCTGCATATGTGTTGGAATTGCTTTTTAAGATTTTCTAAAGCTGTTTTTTTAAAAATGTTTTTAAAGCTGTTTTTAATGCTTTTTTAAAAAAGATGTTTTTAAAGATGTTTTGTAATATATTTCAAAGTCTGTTTTTATGATGTTTTAGAGTGTTTTTAGTGCTTTTGTTTGTCATCCTGGGCTCCTAACTGGGAGGAAGGGCAGGATATAAATCTAACAAATAATAAATAACAATAAATATTTACACAAATGTGTGTGTGTGGCAGAGACTTTGTTGAAGAGATCTAAGGAGAAAAGCATTCATAGCAAGATACTTTGCCATGATGGCGGTTGAACAGGTGAACAGAAGGAAACCCACTTGATAGTCCATTTTCAGTAGGTTCTTCCATCCCTAGACAGAACTGAACCATGCATTTCAAAAAGCATCAAAAACAGAAGCCCTGTATCAAATATTTCCTTTCTCCACTCTGACATGAAATTCAACTTACCTTGCATACTGGTATTATTAAGCTGAGTGTTTTTCCAGCACTGCCAGGGGGGAGCTTAATATTGGAGTGGGATAGGTTGCTCTGGGAGTGTATTATGTAGCTCAGCCTTTAGAGACAGTTTAGATATTATATCAACTGTCTAAAGAATAGAACATCACATAAACACACTCACAGACATTGAAAGGGCCGCTTTTGAGAGTGGTTCATACTGGGATTGTTAAAAGCCCTGCTCATGGAATCATCTACTGCCATTTCTGTAAGCTAAGGCAGCAATCCATACCCAAGATGTGCCAGGATAAGCAGAGTTTAGAATAGGAGCTATGCTGGCTGAAGTCCTTCATCCTGGCTCTGCAGGAGATACACTGTCATAAGTCCTCATGGCTCATTCAAAGCCAGTTGAGCTGAGATTGGAGTAAATCCTGAAAATGGAGTGTTCCAGGAGAGTGGCAGGGGTGTGGTGAGAGTGGGACAGAGCAGGCGAAAACTTACCCCTATTCCAAACTTCATTCGCTTTGGTCCTGTGACCTAGCAACCCAGTGGGCTGTACACTAGCAAAAAGGATGGTATAAGGCAAGCTGTATTTTAAAGGCTTGTTTTTCCCTCTGTCAGGCTTGGTCCTGAATGGAGTTTGGAGCAAAGCTAAATCACAGTGGGATAATTTACCTCAGCATAATTTATGCTAGCTTCCTATAGTATGGATTGCTCTATATACTACTTACATTAATATAATGTGTAATAAAAGTGAGGTGTTAGATATAACATGTGAATGGGCTATTAGTAGATTTTCTGTGTGGCACCATCCTCCAGAAATACACTCTAGACACCTACATATGGAAAATTTTATTTGTGTATAATACACTTTTCTGGAATGTTACTCTCCTATAAGGCATACCAGAGCCTCAGCTGACCCAGATATATTGCTCAGCTGGCTCAGATACCTTAATCTCTGCATGATTGAAGCATGCTGGGGGTTGCCAGGCCCGGCCTCCAAGACGTCTTCTGTATCTTTGAAAGTTGTGCAGGGGGAAGGGAGAATTCCACCTTGTGGTTTTTCCCATTACAGGGTTGCAAGAACACCTGCACTTGGCTGACTTTCTCTTCTCCTAAAGATACAGGATCAGTCTCGGGCCCTGAGCCTGGCAACCCTAAAGAAGGCACACCTTGCATCTTCCATTCTGTCTCTGGGCCAGTTAGGTCTTTCCCCAAAGTTACCAGCAGTAGGTGCCTTTGAAGCCATAGAGATGTACATTTCCAGTCCAGATAGCTGTGTACTCATAGCACATAGTTACCAATGGCAGCAATATCAATCATATTGAAGAAAACCACCATTGGCCACCTATTAACTTTACTTTTGCATGCATAGTATCTACACTGCTTGCCCAAGAGTATCCACCCCATCTTTTGTTGTGTTGTAATGTCTTACATCTGGTTTATGCTGTTCACCAGACAATACCATGTCATCATTAGGGATGAGTGAGAATTCTGCTGAATTTGAATTTAACACTGGAATTTTCAATGGTTCACATATTCTCCCTCTTTGCAGAGTAATCGTGTTTGCTCCAAACGTTTTCCCAACACTGGATTTCCCCCCTCAAATATAGCCTTGATTATATTGATCTTTTATTG
Organism: Rhineura floridana; assembly: GCF_030035675.1. Lineage (NCBI taxonomy): Eukaryota > Metazoa > Chordata > Lepidosauria > Squamata > Rhineuridae > Rhineura > Rhineura floridana. The sequence goes on along the minus strand of NC_084484.1, from coordinate 8,751,050 downwards.
ATTTTACTCACAGCATAGCAGTACAGTTCTCGCTCTCTTGCTTGCTCCCATCCCCCCCTCCACTTGAATAATACAAGCTCCAAGCAGAAAGAAGCAAGCTGAGTCTCACCCATGTTAAGGATTCAGGGCTGGCCAAGTTGGAAATGAGGATAGTGTGGGACACTGAAAGCTGATTTCCCCTTTTCTTTTCCAAAAGGGAAACATCCAGTCACTGCTAACATGAAAATTGACCAGCCTCAGTTTCAATGGAGAAGGAGGAGGATGCAAAGCCACTGTCTTTTCCTTTATCAATATTTTCTTTCAAAACATTGATATTGTCTTTCAAAATATCAATATCAATGCTGTGGGGTCAGGAAAATAATCAGACTGGTAAAAGCAATAGATAGCTGGAAAAGAATGAATTCTAATTGATACTGCCTGCTAGGTCAACAGAATGCTTTTGAAGCAGCACTGGCTAGGGATGGGCAAGAAATTCAATTCAGTTCACATTTATTTATTTAAAATATTTCTATCTCGCCCTTCTATAATAGGGCACTCTGGGTGGCTTACAAAAATAAAATCAAACATGTACATAATAAAATTATAAAGAGTAAAATCACAAAAACATTAAAATAAAATTTAAATACATACAATACAACACACACACACACACACATACTGAAGGAACTACAAAGGTAAAATTTAATGCAGAAGGCATAAAATCAGTGTCAGGCTCTACCTTCAATCCCTCCCAAAGGCTCTCCGGAACAAGATCGTTTTCAGAAGTCTCCGGAAAACCAACAGAGAGGCAGCAGAGCAAACTTCTTGGGGTAGAGTATTCCAAAGCTTGGGGGCCACAGCTGAAAAAGCTCTCTCCCGCATGCCTGTCAGTCTAAAATCTTTCACTCCAGGCACGCAGAGGAGACCAGAGGCAGATGATCTTAAATCCCGGGCAGGTACATATGGGCGTAAGCGGTCCCTCAGGTACACTGGTCCAAGGCCATTTAGGGCTTTCACGGTCAGAACCAGCACTTTGAATTGGGCCCGGAAACAAATTGGGAGCCAGTGGAGTCGCTAAAGCACAGGGGTGATATGCTCCCTGCGCCGCGCTCCAGTTAACATTCTGGTTGCTGCATTTTGAACCAACTACGATTTCTGAACCGTTTTCAAAGGCAGCCCCACATAGAGTGTGTTAAAGTAATCAACCCTCGATGTCACCAATGCATGTGTCACTGTGGCCAAGTCAACTGCTTCCAGGAACAGACGCAGCTGGTAGACCCGTTTGAGTTGGCCAAAAGCACTCCTGGCTACCACAGCCACCTGATATTCAAGCAGCAGGGCGGGATCCAGGAGGACTCCCAAACTGTGAACCTGCTCCTTCAAGGGGAGTGCAACCCCATCCAGAACAGGTTGCAACGCCGTCTCTGATGCAGTTTTTCCCTTGACCAGCAGTACTTCCGTCTTGTCTGGATTAAGTTTGTTAGCCCACATCCAGCCCTTCACAGCCTCCAGGCATTTCAAGCTGCATCGATCAAATGTACAATTTCTGAAACAATATGAGAACTGAAACACAGTCATCCTTCAAAATTTGCACTTAATTGAATTTTGCAATGCTGTCCACCAACCAAACAGTGTTTACAGAACTGCATAAGTAAGGGAAAGGTATGTGTAAAATGAATATATGAGTGAAAATAACATGTAAAAGTGCATTATGTAAAGAGAAATGGCTTGCAAAAATGTGGACATTACTTAAAACTGCTGACAAGAATGTGTTTATGAGAATAAATTTCAGGGAAAAGATGGCGCCGTGGATAGGAGTGTATACTTAAGTGTCGCAGCTTACCTCCCTTGTTTATTGTTTATTTTATCTATTTCATTTTCTTTTATTTGGACTCTGCAATTTATAACTTATAACTTCTAGCCCACTTCACTGGGAGTGGGAGTTTGAGAGAGCCTTCTGATTTATTGAACTTCTAATGCTCCGGCTGCCAACGACCTTGATTCCTCAGCCCGTCTCTGCTATGCTTAAAATACACTGCAAGAGAAGCAGAAAACAACAAGATATCAGCTAAGTTATCGCCTCCCCCTTCCTTTTATGCTGCCAAAAGATGAATAGAAGTTGAGTTAACTTGCCATTAATAACATCTGTAATTTTATACGAGTATTTAAAGGCTGGGAAGATACTCCCTCCAAGACTAACAGGGGAGGAAGCTTTCCATTTTCTCTCACACCATCCCCGATTAAACAAACATCATCTCTCTAGGCTCTGAAATAACCCTGCTTAACCAATGGTTTATACTAGGGAGAATTATAAGCACATGGGGCTGGTTCCAGTGACAGAAGATGTCTCAGTTGCTGTTAAGGCCCAACACCAGCCAAAAATTACTGAATTCCTGGCCTTCAAGCAACAAGAAGCCCCGAATTATGACCCCACAGTGGCAACAGCCGAGGCTGTCTCCCTAGACTGGTCCCTAGGTTTGTCGTGCAAGTCAAGGAACTTTAATTGGCCCTTGCAGGATGAAGAAAGGCAAAGCGTAGCAGAAGAGTTGGCAACTGTGGGAGAAGAGATTACAAAATTTACGCCTTAGCAAACACTCAAAATGTGGAACTCACCCCACCCTCCCATCAGCCCCAGGAAGGGTGACGCATCTCCCCCACCCTATTCCACACAAAGAAGTAATAATAAGGATATTAACCTTCAACATGCCGTTAAACTGCTCTGCAATCAACATGAACTGATCCAGAGCTTATTTACTGGGTGAGCAGGCGACATTAACCACATTAAAATGTTTCTTTCAGAGTGTAAGGAGATCCTTACAATCTTAACAGACCTCGTAACATCCCACTTAAAGGCGAAGAGTAACATCTATAGCGAAAAGCTCGCCCAACAAGTAATACCATCTAGGGTCCCTCCAACTATTCTTGATGGCTTAGAAATTGAACCATCGACTTCAAAGCTGCACTATGACTCCCGGTGTAAAAACCAAGGCTAAAACCAACTAAACGGTCAGTGCAGGCCCTTGGGAAATATGGGCCAAAAAATAAAATAAATAAAATAACAAAATAAAAAATCAAAAAACATCAAAAACATGGGGAAAAATATACATCTGGAATGAATTTTAATAGGCTGTTCAGGATCTTGGAACGAAATGAAAAGAAACATAATACACTGAATACCCAAGCCACAAAACATAATATGGAATGGCCGAAGGATCTCTCTCCTCAAAAATGCTCTGCACCGAATCCAGCCCAGCCTATCAATTGATTTACCATCGAAAGCCAAGATGTCATCCAGGACCCATGGATGATCGTACAAACCAATAGCGGAACAACTTCTTTCTCTATGAAGAACTCGCAGCAGACCTACTCCCCCAGCCATCTGGGGACAACCCAACACCGGCAATTACAGCTCCAAAGATCAAACCTCGTATTCTCTGGCTACCCCAAACCCAACGGTCTGCATACACAAGCTGAGCGCATAGCTCACTTTGTTCAATTGGTAAAGGACTATGATGTAACTTTCCTTAAAATAGATGTCATACAAAAAGTAGAATATCTCTTCTACAACTATCATTCAGCTCGAGCTATCATTACTTTTGCTTCACCGGACATAGCAGCCAAAGTCTACAATACTAAACATATTTTCTATACAGGGGGTATGAGAGTTTGGAGGCATTTCCAGGACATATCCCCCATTCCATCTTTGGGATTCATGCGGGACCAGAAGTTTCCAGTCCCTGGACCACCAATTAGAGACTCCCCTCCAGGGAATCTGATAGAAATCGAGATGCCTGCCAACACCCCCTGTGTACTATGCCAGCAGCTAACTAAATTCACTCAGCATAAACCTACTGAGAAGACAAACATAATTGAGACACTAACATCCAAAGGATGGGTCTCTCCAGCGGCTTTTAGCACAGAGGAATTGTTGCTTATTGATAGCTTCAGTTATCTGCCCCTACAAGAACAAAATGCGATCATGGCGCGACTTACCACTTTGGGAAAAGTCTTACAAAAAAACCAGTATCACCAGGGCTCTAAATGCATACATGATCTAAATGCTCACAGTATTAAGTTGGTCATCGGACCAACCACCAGAGAAGGGGAAAAAACCCTATAGGAGGGGTTGAGATCTCAAGCCCCAACCCTCCCCCCCTCCCTGAGAAGAGAGATAAACCCTTGAGCCCAGAGATTCTGGTGCTAAAATCATCCAAACAATACTGCTCTTCTGACTCCCCCCAAAAAGGTGCCTGGACATATACTACGGCCTCAAATAATAGTAGCATCAAAACTATCAAGCAATAAAACTTGCTGCAATGGAACATAAACCTTGCAACTACAATTTACACGACTGACTCGCTTTCCAATATTTGGATCCACAAGAACTTGGATCCCAACGAGCAAATAAACAACCTAGGACACCCGATGAAAAATGAATGCCTCACGTATTAACAACTAATGGTTGTGTTCTGATCCCGGAAGAAGAGGGTCTGTACACAATAGAGGAACTGGGCTGACTAGGTTCAAACGATCCTCTATACAAAACTAATGATATATCAACCGATAACATCGGGCGGAGAGTTTTGAAGAATAGTGCTGGCCTAGTAGAGCACCTATGCCAGTATGGACTGCCAGATTGGCAAATGAATAACCCATCAGTAGACCTGTCCAACTCCCGACTATATGAAAAGGCACCAAAGACCCACCCAGCTCGGCAGTTCCAGCAGTACTCTACTATAAAACTCTTATCATGGAACATCGCTGGATGGGCTTCCAAAAAATCAGACCCCCTATTTAAAGAGTACCTAGAAAATTTTTGATCTAATCCTACTACAAGAGACATGGGCGCAAACGTCAATGGAAATGGATGGGTATGTTACAAGCAACCTCAAGGCCACCATTGGGGAGTGCAGGGGAAGACCCAAAGGAGGCTTGGCCCTCCTAGTCTCCACGAAGCTCAAGGCCACAGTTACTGAACTAGAGCCGTATGACTGATGGGCCCTGGCAACTACTGTAAACTTCAACCGCTACCGCCTCCTGATCATAAACGTCTACTTCCCTCCCCCCTGGGGACCACATCTCGGGGGTAAGGAGCTGTGGACTTTCTTTGAAGAATATTTAGCAAAACTCCATCTCATGTTCCCCAAGGCGTATGTGGTGTTGGCGGGCGATTTTAACACCAGAATTGGCCCCACGGAATTGGCTCCCTACACAGGAAACAGGACTGCAAACTCTTCCTCGCCACTCCAAAGACAACAAACTAAATTGGAGAGGCCTCTATCTGGCGCAACTAGCATTCAGGCTTGATCTTTCCATCCTCAATGGAGCACTATGCGGGGATCTCCCCGGAGAATATACCTTTTGGACAGAACGTGGCGCCAGCACAATCGACTATGTGCTTACTTCGCGCAAACTGCAGGGGAGCTTGATCCACTTAAAAGTTGAGCCCCAACAAGATAGTGATCATCTTCCCATCCTATTGGAATTCAATACAAAAGTATTAATTACACAACTGACAGACAAGTTTGAAATAGATTTTACATCTGGGGATGGCCACAGTAGAGTTAGATGGACAAATAAAGCAGATGAGCGAACTATAATCATTCTTGGGTCGGACAGGGCCCTTGAATTATCCAGGGAGATTACTACCACAAAAGTACCTGAAACATCAATAACTGCCTATCAAAATCTAGTCCTCGAGCTCTTGCAGGCTTTAACAAAAAATTCTTGCCCCGCCACTACCCATCACACAAAACGCAATTCAAAATCCTGGTTCAACTAGGAGTATGTGATAGCTAAGAAACAGCTGGTAGCCTGCTACCAACACTATAGGCAAAGCGAAGCTACCTGTATTCCTTTGGCCTTGTGCCTCCAAAAAAAAACAATATAAGGAACTACAAAAAAGAAAAAAAAGGAGGCACTAGCTAAAGCCTGGGCCCAGCTGATTCATGCAACCAGAAGTAATGACTCTTCGCTATTCTGGCGTACTGTATGAAGTGGGCTTCAATCAGAACTCCCTAGGATGATATGCCTGGTGCCTGCCAAGACATGGGAAACCTATTTCTGTGAATTATACTCAACGGGCTCAGATTCCCTAAAAATTACCACCCTCAATCTGGCAGACACCCCTATATGGTGGCCAGTCTCGACATCAGAAATTAAAAAGTTAGTTACATTACTCAAACCCGGGAAGGTGCCCGGGATCGATGGCATCCCATCAGAACTAATTAAGAACAATATAGACTGGTGGGCCCCTCTCCTGGCTTCACTCTTTACATTTATTGATCAGACAGCCCAGATCCCGACAGATTGGGGCCTGGCTGTCATCATCCCAATTCATAAAAAGGGACGAAAGGATGACCCCTCCAACTATCGTCCAATTAGCTTACTGAGTACAGTAAGCAAGCTCTACGCCAGGCATCTGCTATGGAAACTCTGGGACTGGATAGATTGGGAGAATATATTAGCTGAAGAGCAAGCGGGCTTCAGGTCGGGCCGCTCCACAATCGATCAATGCCTGATTCTGCACCATCTGATCAGGAAATACAGTTGCAGGCCAAGAGGAGCGCTATACACAGCCTTTGTGGACTTCAAATCCGCATTTGACAGCGTTCCCAGGAACAAACTGTGGGCAAAGCTGGAAGCCTCCTCTTTGGATCGCAGGCTACTGCTACTAATACGTACACTGCATGAACAAAACTCCCTGAGAGTCAGATGCAATCCGCAGGGGCATCTCTCGGGCCCCGTCCCACTAAATAAAGGAGTGAAACAGGGCTGCATCCTGGCCCCTCTCCTTTTTAGCCTTTATATCAACGCCTTAGCCCCTACCCTTCTGAATACTGACACTCATCCACCTAAACTAGTGAACCGACCCATACCAGCTCTTCTATACGCAGATGATACAGTAATATTATCCTACTCTGAAGTGGGACTTCGAAGAGCACTCCGTGCCTTTACGGCATATTGCAAAGAAGAGGAGCTTATAATAAACTATGAAAAGACCAAAATCTTGGTCTTTTCCAAAAAGTACACCAACCGCAGATGGACTATCAATGGACATGACATCAAACAAGTTAAGATCTACGAGTACCTGGGTGTAGTCTTTCAATCAACTGGCATTTGGAGAGCACAAACTGCCCACCTAATAGAGAACACCTGTAAAACCGCTACTGCTATACTTAGGTTTTTCCATACGAAGGGAGGTGCCCACATCCCCTCGGCTATTAAAGTATTCCAGGGTACTACTTTACAACTTTACAACTACTTTATGGCTCACAGGTATGCATCTATAATGATGTTCGCCCCTTGGAGGCAGTTCAATCAAAAATTTTTACGCTCTATTCTTGGTGCCCCGTGTGGCATCCCCAACGCCATATATAGATTGGAAGTCGGGCTAATTCCCCTTGAAGCCCGAATGTGGATAAATATATTCAACTATTGGATCAAGCTAAATGCTAACATGCTGGGACCAACCCCACTGATCCTAACAGACAATCTGACACGCGGGTGGGAAAGCCAAGTTGAGGAAAAACTACACCACTATGGGTTCTCTCGCTTAGCCTTGGCCCAGTTGGGCCCCATTAAGGCTAAAGAAGTGATCAAAAATAGAAAAAGGGATGTAGCCGTACAAAATGACAAAGCTCGGGTGGCAACTTACCGGTTTCTGGTAAATTTTAATATCAACTTTGCCCCTGAAACATACCTTTACGCCTTGGATATCCCTAGGCTCCGTAGAGCCTTTACCCTGTCCCGCTTAAACGCACTCCCATCAGCCTTACTGGAGGGATGATACCAGCATATCCCATACTCCCAACGCCGATGTCCATGCCAGTTGGGGGAGGTTGAAACAATTACCCATGTTCTTCTTTACTGCTCATACTACAAGGACACTCGTGCTTATTATATTGCCCCAATCTTACAAACTCTACCCCATAGTCCTGATACATCATATGTCTCACTCCTCCTTTCAGATCTTAGGAAGGAAACAACCCTTAGGGTAGCAAAATTCTGTTCTGGTGCATGCAATATACGGAAGCAGATGGTAAAGGCACTATGTTCTTAGCTAAATAGGATTAAAAGTCTCTTCGTATAAGTTTTATGCTGTATTTTGCATATGAGATTCCAAATTCATGTTTTTAATCTCAATGTATTCGTATTTGTATGTATGTGTATGATTGGTCAATGACCGAAAATAAAAATGTATGTATGTAGAATAAATTTGCACTAAAATGCTGGAGAATTTTCATGAGGATTTTTTTTAAAAAAATGGCAAATTAGTGCAGAAATGTGGAGAACTGAATTTAAGACTGGAAAAATTAGAAATGGAGAGGACTGAAATGGACAATTCTTTCCATCCCTAGCCCCAGCCAATGGATCCCATCGCTAGTCATCATGCATGCTTGACACTAGAAGCACTGATTTCTCTTTTGGGGGGACATATGATACAAGGGTATGTTCACCATCAAAGCAAAAGATTGAAGAGTGAGCTTGCTTTTGGGGATTTGGCAGCAGTTCCACTGATCTGTAGGGTTTATTCCTCCTAATGGTGCCATAAGTAAGAACTTTCTGAATGTTCAGTCAGCTCAGTACTGGTGAAGAAGCTGTCCCCAGTTACATTCCTACCACTGTTGTACCATGGTTCTACCAGCTTGGTAAAAACATTGTAACTAAGCTGGGTTTCTTGCCAAGGCAGATGTCACCATTCGAAGGAAATGCCCTTAGCATTTCAAAGTATACCCACTTAACCCATGAAGGAAGCTTAGGATCAACTGTTGGATACAAGTTAGTGATTTTTCTTCCCTTTCCATTCCAGTTTCTCCCACAAAATGGGGTTGGGGGTTTAGCCAGGGCAAAGAAAGGGTTTTCTCTATTTTGAATGCCATAAAGGGGGTGGGAGGATTCATAACATTTCCCTGGCATTTATGATTCCCACCATTTGTAAAATAAAACTTACTTTGCTTGTAGAAGCCATGTGTTTTTTCTCCAAGAGCCAAAGGCGTGTCCTTCTGCAACAATGGGACCTTGGAAATACAACTGCAAGTTTGTTTACTGCTTTGTCATGGGACTGCAAGCTTGTTTGCTCTTACAAATATGGGAGGGGAAATTTGATTCCAGTGCTCTTTGTTGACCTGTCCCTGACCATTTTTCTATGGAAAAATCATGATGTCTTTCACTACCCCACTCAACTAACACTGGCTGGGGTAGTAATACATCACATTTCATTCATCACATCACATCAGATTCAACACATTTCTGGGACATTGTATGTCCCAGGTGTTTTTTTGTTTCCAGAAGAAAAATGGTAAGTGGCAATTGGCTGAAATTTGACAATGTTTTACGAGTGACAATTTGTGACTATGTACCAAATAGGTCTAATGTGTAAATTGCACAATGAAAGCTGCTCCAGGGGTAGGTGTTTACCCCACAATTGACTAATTTGTTCAATTGCTTTCACTGTAACTTAGTTACAACCAACTTCAGTTGGATTAGGGTCTAACTGTGGCCTGGTTTCTTAGTCTGAACCACAGATAGATGCAGATGTAGCTGCTCTTGTATTGCCTGTCTGTGACTACTGATCTGCTTGATTATTTGCATATTTTCCAGTTAGGTAGGCTATCATTAAACTCAGAAAGGGAGAGAGAGGGGTCCCTTCAGGAGATGGTAATTTGGTGCAGAGAAAGAGGAGCTCCTTTATTATTTTCTCATTAGCTGATACTGTGCACCCAAATTGCCCCTCATGTGTTCTCTCTCAAGCACAAATCTGGAAACCTATTTGAGGAAAAGCAGCTGTAGGACAAGAGAACTTAGGCAAAGAAATGAAATGCAGAGAAGGGCTAACTCCCTCTCCATATTATTCACTCCTCATTAGGGATGGTAAGAATTTCAATTCACAGTTCAAGCTGAATCTTTCAAATTTGCACTTTCTGAAACAGTATGTGAACCAAAACACAGCCATCCTTAGACATTTGCTTTTATTCAAATATTGAGATGCAGTTCACCAACCAATGTTTGTCAAAAGTGCATAAAATGGGGGAAAATGTGCATAAAAATGAATATATGAATGAAAATAACATGTAAAAATGCATTATATGATGCAAAATGGCTTGCAAAAATGTACTAGATAGGTCTACTTATGTGTAAATTGCACAATGAAAGCTGCTCCAGGAGTAGGTGTTTACCCCACAATTGACTAATTTGTTCAATTGCTTTCACTGGAACTAGTTACAACCAGTTACAAAACTGTAGTTACAAAACTACCTTCAAAATGTGTTTATTAGGAGAAATTTGCACTAAAATGCTGGAGAATTTTCCTGCAAATGTTTTAAGAAACCACACGTTGCTGCAGAAATGTGGAGAACTGAATTTAAGATTGGAAAAATGAGAAACTGAGAGAACCAAAATTAATCTTTCCATTGGTACTCCTCATATTTATAAAGGCTGTCCTAAATCAGCCTGTCACAAAGCTGTTAGTTTCCATTATACACAGTTGCATGTAACATTAATTAGGCCTCCACTCTTTTAGTACACTGAACTATTGGAGAGGATTCCTAGGAAAGTTTTGATGCAGACAAGATAAAAATAGCTCTATGGGAAATTAACAGAATATCATGGAAGTTGCTGGCAGATGAAATATTAGTCCCCAAAGTAGCAATAAAATTGAATGACAATATCCCAAACTGAACAGTAGCATGGCAGTCTGAAGAGCAAAATGACAGCTTGCAAGCTAGACTGAAAACATGTTCAGGATGGAATGACAGTTTCCATAGTGAAATATTGGTGGCAAAACTGTGTGAAGAGCAAAGTGGCAGCAGGCAGTGACAATGGAATGATGATGTTCACAGTAAAGGAGCACAATGCAATCAAAGTACAAAAGGTAATATGACAGATCAAGAATAGAGTTACAGTTCCTGTGGTGTCCTTAATGGCATAACAGTTGCCCGAGCATTTAGGATAGAATTTACCATCACTACTGTTACTCTGTCTTGTATGCTATATCATGCTTCTGCGACTCTGCTCATCTTCCCAGAAAGGAAACAGTCAAGCCCCATTCCTTTCATTCATCACCTATTCCATGCCACTTCTGCCCCATCCTCTTTGGAGTTCCCATTACACTCTCTCATTAGTTTTTCTATAGTCCCAATGTGGTTGAAGTTCCTTTCTTTTTACCCACAGGACCAATATGATACAGGACTTTAACATCTTATTCATTTAATACAAACTCTTGCTTCATTTAGAGCTGGAAGAGTGCAGTGACTAAGATCAGTGGAGTTGGACACCCATTCTCTTCTCTCCGATGGATTCATTAGGTGGTCTTAGACAAGCAATTTATTTACTTATAAATAAAATTATCTCCATACTACCCTTTCATAAAACATCAGGGTGGTGTACTACAGCATAAAAACATTTAAAAGCAATACCAAACAATTATTAAAAATGACTGGCTACTCAAAAAATATTTTAAACAGCTGCATTATTGATCTATATCCTATCTGCGACATGGGATGATAATACTAGTAGTCCATCATGTAGGATTGACGTACAGTTTGCTAAGAAGGATAGTATGTATTAAGTTCTAAAAACATTTAAAAGTACATTCAAATGCTATACAATTTAGTCCTTCCAAATGGTATTTCAGATACAATCATTACATTCAGTTTTCTATCATTTGTTGTTTTAGTATTTTTAGATTTGAAGAATGATATGTAGAAAGGCATTGAGTAAGTGGGTGTCATCCTATCCAAGAGATGTTCAGATGCCATGATTTGTGTGGTCTGTATCCCTTCCATCCAAGTAACACTGCCAACTAAAAATGTGTGGTTTCGATATATGATGCAAGTTTTTCTTGCCCATATTGACAGATACATCTGTTACTAAAGTTTCTGGTGAATAAAAACATAATGCAGTAGAAAAGATATGCTACACTTCACAACTTGATTTCCCCTTTTTTATTATTATTATGAACAAGGCAGAGACTATCAAAAGCTCTTTTGATTGCAAACCCTTCTGACGATTTAAAGCAATCAAATGTTCAATGGGGTGCAAGATCCGCTCACTGTTTCAAAGTCATCTTAATCATGGGCATGGTGAATGCATCAGGAGCTGTTAAGTTCCATATATTATATCATAAGGTTGAAGGTAAGTAAGCTAACATACTGCAGAGTGACTCCAAGATTGTCTTATATTACAACTGAGGAAGTAAGCAATCTGAAGCACATACAATAAAGTTAGAGCAGCAAGTAAATTTAAACCATAGCTTCCTCCTTTAAACTCACAGGTTCATTGTACTGTAAAAGAAGGTCAAAAAATTGTATTATTTGCATCTATGGCAAACATTGAGTTCTTTGTCCAAACTCTGTTAACCTCGCCTACAACTGCAACACCTCTTGGTTTCTACATTTGGCCCTGTGGCTGTAAACTTCCAAATCCACACACATATTAGAGGACGATGGCCTCAATGCTACAGTCAAAACCCACAATTTATTTCGACAGAGCTCTGTAAGACAGGACAAAGTTTGTTGTGATTGAGTTGACCCTATACGTGAATGACAGTGGCAGGTTGTACTGGCCTCTATAAGACTCTGTTTTAGATCTCAAATTATGTTTAATTCAATAAAAAAACTTGTCCTTGGGGCATATTGAACTCCCACCCGGCTCTTTCAGTAACACACTTCACAGACAGATGCATGTTGGTGCTGTCAAAAGCCTTAGCAAGCATCAAGAAAGAGAATTGTGAAGGATTGGTGGAAAACCTTGCTGTGGTGAACAACATTCAACAAGCACCAAATTCGGTCCGCTACATGTTGCCAGGGCATGAAATCTGCTTGATCAGGAGCAATGAATGATGTAATAAAGGTTTCAACCTCAACACAAAGATGGAGGTGAACAACTTCACATCCAGACTAAGCAGGTTGATGGGCCTATATGAGTCTTGCCTGGGCAAGATTTTTCCCAGGTTTTGGTATGACTACTGCCCTTGATTGATGCCAGGAAGTTGGAATCCCTCCCTCTTGAAGGAAGTCATTAAAGATTGTTACTAAATGCAGGACCAATGATTTTGAGACCTTTAATAGCTCTTAGAATTCCTCATCAGAGTATCTTTATAATTCTCACTAAAAGGAACCATAGAAATATTATGTAGAAATATTATCTCTACAGGGTATATCAGAAGTATATAAAACAGAATATAAATCTCCAGATATGGTGCTGAATTCTTAAGCTTCAAAGCAACATTTTCCCAGGACATTTGTGTCCACTCCAATTCTCCAGTTAGTTTGCCTTCTCTTTATCCTGCTCACTAGAAGTTTTGATCCCCCCCCCAAAGTCACAATATTTTTGATTTAATGACATTGGCTGGGCTGAAGTGTTTTAAAATCTAATGCTTCCAGTTCACCACATTTCTTCAAGAGCTCTCTGTAAACTTTTCACCCCAGCTCAATTTTTGTTTGGCTTCCACAGTTTGGATGCTTTTCAATAACATAACCCTTTCTGCATTTTATCATTTTCTAGCCATGGCAGCCTCACTGGTGCATATTACCCTTACGACTTTCATAGCTTCCCATATTGTTGCAGTTGGCATACCATCACCAAAGCTATGATTCTGTAATTGCTGATGCTATGTGTACAAGTGATGTCTGCCACACCAGGGTAGAATGTGGAGCACCATCCCTCCACAAAGTTGCCATGACCATTGCACAGTCAGAGACTCTCTTGGGACTAGTTTCTACCATGTCCACTCAGCCAAATGATACAAAGACAAAATCAATGCATGCATATACCCCACATCTAGACAAGAAGAATCTATGCAGGAGGCACAAAATGCCAGTGAAATTGTGGTCTTTGAGTAGCTGCTGAAGCCCCACATCACACCCATGACCTCTGCTTGCCCTTCTCCCATTAGAGTCCAGGGAAGCATCCTCAATGAGGTTCAAGTCACCCCCTACCACCAATTCTTCCTCCCTGAAAGTGGACAGTTGGTTTAATGTCTTTTCCAACAATGACTGACTGGAATTAGACTATAAATTGAGGCAAAAGTAATAGGTTTTCCTTGTAACAACCCCTTAACAAAGATGAAACATCTGTCATTATCCACCAGAAAAGTGTGAGGATGCATGTCGAGAGAAGTTGCCACCCCCTCCACTTAGCAGATCCTGGGGATGTAAAATGTGTCTTAAATCCCTGGTGTGTTTCCCGTGCTCAATCTATTGTGAAAAGATCATATCAGTTTCCTCCTTTTTAATTTGGTAACAGTGCCCAACCCTCTCCCATATTATGTTAACACTTTCAAGACCCTTTCCCCTTGACCTTAATCTGTTTTTTGTTGAGAACTGCGAAAAGGTCATCTTGTAAGAAAGGGAACAGTACATTCTTAACATTTTAATTTGACTGTACAGGTGTTTATGAGGTCTGCAGCCTATGTTGATACAACAATTTTAAAGCATTTGTACTGGCTGCCTGTATGTCACCAAACCCAATGTAAGGTATTGACTTTGATGGATAAAGCCCTGAATGGCTTGAGACCCAACTACCTGAAAGAACACTTCTCCCAATACCATCCAACCCATATATTCCCTGTTAGTAGTTTCATTACTGATGGAGGTCCATTTGACTGGCATTCACAGCAGGCTCTTCTCAGCAGTGGCCCTTCAGCTCTGAAATGCCCTCCCTTCTGATATTAGACAGGCAGAGACATTTGGCAGGTTCCAATAGCAGATGAAAAGATTTCCTTTTTGTTGAGCCTTTACCCAACAGTAGTAACTTGATGAGTGTCAGATAAAGACATTTTTGTTCTGATTTCTTTTCAATTTAAATTGTATCTGTTGTTGTATTGCATTTTATCTGAATGTAACTCACTCAGATTAAGAGTGGGTATAAATCTTTTAAATGAATAAAGTAAATTTTAGAGGTGGGGCTTCTTTGCATGAAAGATCATTGTCAAGTGAGCACCCACCTGCAGTCTGAAATTGTGGAGCCCATAGTTTTACTACCTCTGTGATAATGAAGGCCTTTGACAACTATAAGATATGACAGGATTTCTTGTATGTTTCTGTCACTGCCTTTAAGACCTCTTCAGTTCAGTTGAAGAAAGGAAGGAATACTTGCTGTAGAGGTGTGTTGCTATTCATAATCTGAAAATTAGCCCCTTTGCTTTCCTGATTATATTTGATGAGTTTCTGCTGGGAGCTGATCTCAACCTTGCTTTTCCAACAAACCTTTTTTGTCCTTAGCCAGCATGTTGGCCATGTCCCAGTTGCCTTCTTTAGCAGACTTTTCAGCTCAGGTGCTCTTTGTTGTATGCCAACTGTTGGAGTTGGTTGCACTCATTACTGTTTAATGTGTGTAGTTTCAGCAAATATTGTAACTAAAACTGTGGCTTATTACTAGCCCCCCCATGAGTCAAGTGACCGCATTCCAACATCTCTCTTTTAATTTGCTACAGCTATAATGCTATGCATGCATTATTCTTTTGAATGATGCAGAGCATTGTTATTTTATAAGTTACTTGGGGAAATGTTACCAGAATTTCTGACAGATCTTACCTTCCAGCTGCTATGTTATATCCATCATACTTAAGTTTATTCTCCATTTGCTTTTCAGATGAATACACTATACTACTGGTGACTGATGAGTATGGTACATATAATTGATATTACATCTAAAATTCATCACACCAACTAATGTTAGAGTGAATAAAACCATAGAGAAAAGGGCTTTTCTTATTGCAGTTCCACATGATCATGTAAAGTATATGATTTGTGACAAGTGGTCTCAAGCTCTGAACTCTGGCAGCAGGATCCAATCATTTTAGTCACAGAGGATGAAACTGCAGGTGTACCCTCTGATGCAACACTACAGGTGTAAATGTGCAGTGAGCAGTCAGTGACAGCCCAAGATATTTTGCTTCCTGAAGCAGAGCACAAATGGCTGAGGAAAACATTTTAAAACTGGGGTTGTCAGCACTCCGCCCATGGTAGCACATGTGCCTGCCAAACCTAATTGCAATGGGAGAGGGGAGATTAAAACCTCCCTTCCCCATCCTGTGACACAAAGCCCACATGCTTTCAATCTTGATTCCCTGCCTGGTTGGTAGCTGCTTGGCTCTAGGCTGCCATCAATGGACTTTAGAACATAGTTTTTATAGAGGAGCCACTGTTTGCTGTGCAAAGCATGTAAATGTGAAAAGGAAATATATACCCCGCCAAAACACTTGGGAATACACAGTGCACATCTATTGTGGAGCAGTGGTAGACACACCTCCTCACAGCTAAGAACAACCACCTTTGAGAAGGGCCTTGGCCATCCTACATAACAATACACAGATTTCTGCTCACAAATTCACAGTCCAAAAGGAAACAGGATGAGAAAAACGAAGGAAAGGAAAGAATAAGGCAATGGAAGAGTCTAGGAGCTGAACTCAGAACTTCATGAGACCAGAGTATAAGGATGTGCTATGGTTTTCCCTATGTGGAGGGCAAGGTGTAAAGGGCATACTGAGACAGCCAATCTCTCCTTTCTCCCTGCCATTTCACTCTGCTTGCCATTCAGCGACACAAGGGTGATGCTGAAGGAATAATAGGATAGGCTAAGCTACTCCTTCATCTCCTCAGGTCTACCTTGCTGTTAGTGTTCATCATTCTGCTTCTTCTGTGACAGGTGGAAGAGCAGGCTCCAAGGTTACATTCTGGGAAAGCAATTTGGAAGTCTATAGGTTTTAACCTTTCTTAAAACAACTTGTATTAGTAAATGAAGGAAGAAATAACTTTTCTCCAGCATACATAGATAGATAATTAATTAATTAATTAAATGTATATCTTGCCCTTCCTCCCAGAGCAGCAAACAAAAACACTAAAAAAAGTCTTAAAAACAGACTTTAAAATACATTAAAAACATATTAAAACAAAACATCTTTTTAAAAAAAGCTTTAAAAACATGGCCAAGTTCTTCCTTTTTGCCCAAAGGAATCGTAAGAGGATTCTTTTTTCTTAATGGTTCACTGATACTGCTTTTATGCTGTACTTTTATATTTCTGTATTTTAACTATTTTGATGCTGCATTGATCATTTTACTTGAACAGATCTGTGACCATATACTAATAAACAAACATCTTAAAAACTTTTTAAAAAGCTTTAAAAACATATTAAAAAACAATTGCAACACAACACAGCCTGGGATAAGGTCTCTACTTAAAAGGCTTGTTGAAAGAGGAAGATCTTCAGTAGGAGCCAAAAAGGTAACCAAGACAGCACCTGTCTAATATTTAAGGGGAGGGAATTCCAAAGGGTAGGTGCTACTACACTAAAGGACCATTTCCTATGTAGTGCGGAACAGATCTCCTGATAAAATGGGGCCTGCAGGAGGCCCTCATCTGCAGAGCATAGTGATCTACTGGGTATATAAGGGGTAAGACAGTCTTTTGAGTTCAGTGGGGCTTACTCCCAGGTAAGTGGAGTTAGGAGTGCCTAAAAACATGAGAGATTCTGTCAGGGAAACTAGAGCAAGGAATGGACTGTCTAAATTGTTAATTCTAAAAAATTTAATTTGTTTTACAAACTTAAATGGAGTTCAAGCCTCTTGTGGTCTCAGACAAGGGAAAATTGCTGTTCTGAGAGAGCGCAAAAGGAGGCTGGGAAGGGGAAACCTAGTGAGGGGAGATAAGGGAAGCAGTTTCTGAGGGCTCATACTGTAATTCTAAAAATGTCTACACAGAGGTAAGTCTCACTTCCTTCAATGGGCTTACTCACAGGTAAGTGCAGTTAGGATTGCCTAAAAAAAGAGTGACCTGTCAGGAAAACTGGAATTAGGCATGGCCTTTGCAAATTGTTAGTTTTTTTTAATTACTTTTAGTTTGCATTCACGGTGCAATCCTAACCATGCCTACTCCAAAGTAAATCCCATTCAGTTCAGTTGAAAACTTTAGTTGGATTCTTTTTCAATTCTTCCTCTTTCTGTTTTATTTCTTCCAAAATTAATTGCATTTTCTGTTGTTTCTTCTTTTTTAGTTCAGAATTACATTTAATAAAATATCCCCTCATAAATGCTTTACTTGTATCCCAAACAATATTTTCATCTGTTCCTTTGTATAAATTATGTTCAAAAAACTCTTTTAATTTCTTCTTACATTCTTGCACTACTTTATCATTCTGTAATAAAGATTCATTTAGCCTCCATCTAAATCCAAGATTTTTTTTAAAAAAAGTCAATATCACAGGGTTATGATCCGAAAAAGTTTTTGGTAATACATCCATCTTGGAAATGTCTTTCACTAAATTTTTAGACATCCAAATCATATCAATCCTCGAAAATGTTTTATGTCTTTCTGAAAAGTAAGTAAATTCCTTTGCATTGTCATTTATATATCTCCAAGAATCCACCAATTCTAAATTTTCCATCAATTCGAAGCAGATCTCCGGCAATTTGCCCTGTGTCTCTTTAATATTTTTCTCAGAAAGTCTATCCATTTTTGGTGAAATTACCCCATTCCAATCACCCATGACACACCAATGATCATATGCAAACTCTAATAATTTTTCCATAAGTCCTGTATGAAACCTTGTTTTATCTTCATTGGGGGCATAAATGCCCACTATCAAAATTTTTGTACCCTGTATGGTGATTTCAACTCCCACAAATCTGCCACTATCATCCAATAATATCAATTTAAGAGACAATTGTGAGTTAATATAAAGAACAACACCATTTTTTTTTGGATCCTGCCGAAATAAATTCTTCACCCAAATTTTTACAGATCAAATATTTAGAATCTTTCTTCTTAATATGAGTTTCTTGTAAACAAATTATATCCAATTTTAATTTTTTCAAATAATGAAATACTTTCTCTTCTGCGACGTATTAGCTCCATTTATATTCCAAGTTAGATATTTGTAATCCATTTTTAAGCATGTATTTTAGAAAAGTCTGTACCTGTTGCTCCCTTTAATTCATCATCATCCTTTTCTTCCTCTACCTGTTTCTGTTGACTTTGTTTCCCAGGAATTATATCCATGTCTTTGAGTTTGTCTTCTTCCATGTCTTTTGAAGCTTTTCTCAAGAAATCCCTTGCTTTTTGAACAGTATTCAATCGATACTTCTGTTGTCTAAATGTAAAAATCATTCCCTCTGGAACATCCCATCTAAACTGAATTTTACATTGTTTGAGTTTTTCTGTGAAGAAAGCGTATTCTTTTCTCTTACATAGAAGTCTAATAGGAATTTCCTTCATCACCAGTATTTCTTTACCGTCAATTTTGAAGACATTGTTAAAATGATGTTGCAAAACCATATCTCTGGTCCTCTTTTTTAGAAAGTAAACAAGCACATCTCTTGGGATTTTTTTCATTGTTGCGTATCTGGAATTAATTCTATAAACTTTATCTATTTCAAATTTCATCCGATCTTCATCGCAGTCCAAGGATTTTACCAAGGCATTAACAATTTTCTCTCTAATATCTTCACCTGTTTCCTCAGGAATTGCATGGAATCTCAAGCAATGTTCTTTATGTCTGAGTTCCATGACAGCAATATAGTCCAATTTTTTTCCAATTCCACATTTAAAATATCTGTTCTATTCTCTAAGGTTTGCACCTTGTCTTTAACATTTTACATCCTGTGTTAGTTGCCCAATTGTATCTTTAATCTCATCCACTTCTGTTTTGATATGATCTTTTAAATCTTTAAAATCCTTTTTCATTTTGCGAAATTCATCTTTAAATTCTTGTCTGTCCTGTTTCATCTCTTGTTTAAGATCATTAATCCCCTCCATAATTTTCTGGAACATGTCTATCCCTTCCTGTGTATCAGTTGAACCTCTTTGCTCTAAAACTTTGGCTGCTTTCCTGGTTGTCATTCTTGAAAAAAAAAACCTTTTCTATTATTAGCCAATGTTCCCAAACTTAGAGGCAAACTGTTTCTTTTTTTCCCCCCAACAACAAAAGAGTTAATATTCCAGGCCTGCTAATATGATCTAACCAGCACGGTTCTTATCTCCAGCACGTTCAGGAATGTAAAACAAATCCAGTTCTCAGCATCCAGCAGTTAGTAACATACACGAACAGCAGATTCATTCAAAAAAAATAATAAAAAAAGGAATAAAAAAATAGTCTGATATATTTCCTTCAAATAATCAAATCATCTTATCTAATAAGTTGCTCTCATCCGTTTTAATCTTTGTAATTCCAAATTTAAGCCAGCTTTTTGTCATAAAAAATGAAACAAGTTCTTTGAATTGCTCCCTTCTTCCTTAACTTTATATAAAATAAAAAAGTGTGACTCATCCAGATTTCTGAATTGCTGATTTGTAAACAAGTCTCTTTTACGGTAGTAATTTAAGTCAAATGATAAGATTTAGACAGAAGGAGGCTCGCTCGTTAAAAACGTTTTTTGAAAGAAAAAAAAAGTCTCGCTTATTTTCAGCACAGCTTGTTGGAAATCCGGACTCCGTCTTCCGCTGCTAGATATGCCTTCTTATCTCAGGGGATTCCTGATCAAATCCAGCCATCTACAGCTCAACGAAGTTTCGTGGATAATCTCTTCGGTTCCCCTTTATCTTGGAGAACATTTACACCAGTCAAAGATTCCTCTTGACTGGCTTTTAACTGAAAAAAGCTTCCTCTGAGACAGAGCTCCCTCAGAGACAACCACCAGCCAGCACTCCTTCCGGGAAGTCCCGTCACCCAGTGAATTTCATGGCTGAATGAAGATTTGAACCCAGGTCTCCAAGGCCCAAACCCAGTAGTCTTATCACTACACCACACTCACTTTTGCAGAACCTGTACACTACAGTACCTCAATATAAATTACCCACTATATTTTTCTTCCTTGGTCTTTTAAAACCTATTTAAATCAGTGGTAATGTAAATTCTGTTATGTTCTTTATATGTCCTCCTAAAAATCAAGATAGAGAAATGTAGCCAGGACTCTTTCAATAATCTGATGGCACCGGTCAGCAGTGACACATGGGGGGCAGAATGGCCGTGGCACTGAGATCGCAAGGTTGGGGGTACTTTAGTGAAATGCAGCACTAGTCTGCAGGTGTTTGCCCACCTGCTGCAGGATGGTGGTGCCACCAGCCCTGAACTGGCAGGCACCTTGCCCCATCCCCATTCAGTGAGTAGCAGTGCTGCCATCACCAGGAGAGCACTGCTGTTGCAGAGTCGGGGATCTACCCTGTGTTTTACTAGAACCCCAAGAGCCACCAACTACAGCTAGCTGCAAAAGACAGACATTTAGTGTGAAAGAACATGGTGTCTCTGAGAAGATGCTGAGCACAGGGTTATCAGAACTGAGATGAACTCACAGTCTTTCCACAAATAGGTCTATTCCTACTTTCCATAGGTATTAACTAACAGGCAAAAAACCTTGCGGTTTAAGAACGTACCTATAGCCCACATATATTTCTATCAAACTTTAAAAAGCAGGGAAATTGGGCAGCTATAGTGAATGCACCAGGGGAGCAGGAGACCTGAACTCCTCTCTGAGATATTGTACTGCCCTACAAATTGGTCAAAATGCAAACACCATTTGGGTTGGTCTTTCACAGTCCAATCCACTTCCTGTGTAGCTTGGAAGAATTTGGTAACATGTGCCTCTGAGCATATGGTGAGTGGTGGCAACACCTGCAATCAGCCCAAATAATAGAAAGAAGACATGTGCTGTGCTGGTCTTGTTTTAGCAGGGAGGAAGCAGGGAAGAAGTGGAAGGGATGGATTGGAAGGGGGCAAAAGAAGGGGAAGAGGGAGGCAGGTTTGATCATTGCATTCTTATAGAGTACAATGGTATTTATTCCTGTGCAATCATGCTTAAGGTAGGTAAAACTGACCATGGGGATGAGGAAGGGGAGGGGGAGAGGAAGGGGAGGAGGAGGGGGAGGGGGATGGAGGGACAAAGGAAGGGGGAGGGAAAAGGCAAGAGAGAGGGGATAGGAGGGTAGGTTTGATTATTTGTATACTTTTAGAGTTCAGTGGGATTTATTTCTGTGCAATCATGTCTGAAAATGCAAATTGACTGCCTTCAAGTCGATCCTGACTTATGGGATTTTCATGGTAAACAGTATTCAGAGATGGTTTTACCATTGACTTCCTCTGAGGCTGAGAGGCAGTAACTTGCCCAAGGTCACCCAGTGAGCTTCATGGCTGTGTGGGGATTTGAACCTTGGTCTCCCAGGTCATAGTCCAATGTTGAACTGGGGGAGGGACAGGGAGGGGAGGAGGAGGAGGGGGAGGGAAGAAGATTGGGTGGGTGGGCACTGGGCAGAGGGGAAAACCCTTTTATTTCCAAAAGGAAAAGATTGTGAACGGTATCACTGCTTTTCAGTGTTTTCCCCACCGCTTTATTCTACAGCAAGCACATGTAGCCTCCCACCCAAATTTAAACCAAAGCTGTCCCTGGCCACATCCACACCAGCAAAAAAAGGAGGGTGTAAACCCAGAATGCCAAAGGTGGGAATTTCAAAGTATTTATTGTATATTCTTTGAAGAAATAGTTTGTAGTGTGAGATGCCCAACGTGTTTCAATTATCCTCCTGGTTTTCGTGACTGGTGGAAATAGTCTAGCATAAGGCTATATATATGTTCCCTTTTGCCTGTAAAAATCATTAAAGAATTTATTTGATTGCCTCAGTATTGAAATTTTACCTCTTTGGCGCATATAGAGTTTTGAGCTACTATAATGTGAGTAATTCTGCTATTTTGCAGCATTTGAGATGATTTTCATAGCATTACATGTATCATGTGGGTTTATATTTATATATCCATGTATTTACATTTTTATTTCTGTGTACATATGGTTCAATTGCATATGTTTTTTAAGAAAAGTATGAGTTCCAATTATATAATGTAAGGGATTTTAATAGGTATTATGAACCTTATATATGTCTGTCCTAAGATATGTTTGTCCTGATTATGTTTTTCTGTTGGATTGTAGCCCCTGATGAAAGCCCTTGATGGGCTGAAACGTGTTGGGCATCTCACACTACAAACTATTTCTTCAAAGAATATACAATAAATACTTTGAAATTCCCACCTTTGGCATTCTGGGTTTACACCCTCCTTTTTTTGCTCATTATTGTATGCCTTCCACCTTTTTTCCTATTCACATCCACACCAGGCCTTTATTTCACTTGGGACAGTCATGGCCTCTCTGAAAGAGTCCTGGGAAGTGTAGTTAGTGAAGGGTGCTGAGAGTTACTAGGAGATGCCCTGTTCCCCTCACAGACCTTCCACCAAAGTGGCTGACTGTTAAACCTGGCCACTGGAGCTCTGTCAGTGGAATAGGAGTCCCCTCTCCGCACCCTTCTCAAACTACACTTCCCAGGATTCTTTGTGGGAAGCCATGACTGTCTCAAGTGAAATCAAAGTGTGGCCCCCTGATTAGCAAAGCCAAGCAGCTGTGAGTCTGGCTTTTAGAACAGTGACAATTGGTTCTTACTGAGCATGCCCGACACTATCATTCACTTCAATGCAAAGTTTCTTAAATTAATTAAAAATCAGCCAGGCATTTTTTTAACGTTTAAACAGCAGAAGATTAAGGTCAGAGTATGGGGCAAGGTCAGTAATAAGATTTCAGGTGCTCTGTGAACATGGCTGATTTTTAATGAATTTCAGCAGATTATGAGAACTCTTAGAGAAAAAAGTCCAAAGGGGCTCTGGGTTTTTTCCCCTCTTTTTAGACTTTGAACTCTTTATTCTCTCTGACTGTTTTGTGTGTTGCCATGAAAATGTAGAGGGTTCTTAAGCAAGGGTTTCTGAGTTCAGGACTATATGTTTTGTAAGGTTTTGTCTTGAAATGAGTTTATGGAAAGCATCAGAATGGCATGGGGGGTATTTTCAATTTAACATTGCGGAATGTGAAAAATCCATGCTGGCTATAGTATACAGCCACTCTCATGGCTGTATAATTCTTAATTTCAGTTGTCAAATTTCCAAATGGGTGTGTGTCCTTTTGTTGCTATTGTTAAACAACTGGAAGCCAAAGGCTCTTGCCAATTGACTACAAATCTCCCAGGAATCTACCAATAGATTACAGTCTACCTTCTGGCCACCCCTGCACTAAATCATTTGTATGGGCACAGGCCTACCTTGCAGGGTTGTTGTAGCATGGTTCAAAGGACTGTTTGCAAGGATGAAACTACAATAGCAGAAGTAAGACTCTTCAAAACATTGCTGAAGAAGGCATTCTCAAAATAGCAATGTCACCTTTCTACTGTGTATCCAGAAACTGAGAAGAAAAAATTGTGGATTTGCTCATCTCTGTGTTGCTCTCACCTTCTGTGTCAAGTGTCATGCATCAAAATTAGACACACCTGATGGTCAAACACATGATAATGGCTGCCTCTATTAGAAACTGCTGCCAGAAGTAGCTGCATCACACGGTTTTATGGTAGCACAAACCTGCCTTGTAGGGTTGTAATACTCTAGGTCGGGATGGTGAGACCTCAGGTTTTTGGTATTTTTTATCATTACAGTAATATTATTACAAAAAACCAAGATCCACCAACCAGAGCAAGCCACAAAATATATGCACTTAGAATTATTTATATATATATATATATTATTTATTTATTCAATTTATATACTGCCCCATAGCCGAAGCTCTCTGGGCGGTTTACAACAAGTAAAAAACATCTGACATTTAATTTAAACCTCATTGACCAGTTTAAAAATAAGTTAAAAATATCAAGAATTAAAACATAATTAAACACACACTAAAATGCATATTAAATACTACTAAAATGCTGAATTAAATAGTGCAGGAATTTGTTTTGAGTTCCAGAATTGAACTGAGCTCACAGTATATGCACACAAAAATCTGATTACGAACCCCCAGCTTTCTTCTTTTCAGCAGTATAATGGTGGAGTGGTCATTTTCTTGTTTTCGTTGTGAAACAGGAGTCTGAAATCCTCACTGATCTTCTGCGAGTCACCCTGAGACATACCAATATATTTCGATCCACTTTCTGCCCACCCTGCATTGAAAGTGCAATCCGAAAGCTAAACATTATGAGATAGATCATAAAAAGAGATACTGATGATCACTTTTTGATACTGAGCTACAAACATTTCCACTGAAAAACCATAAAAACCACAGCCCAGAGCTTTCCAGTTTCCTAAATACTAGGAAAGGCTTTCCACGGGGCAGAGTATGTTACAGTGGGAGCAGCAGGCTGGAAAGCTCAATTGATAAATAATTTCCCCTATGTTTATATTTTGAGTATAATTCTGTGTATTAAAACACATGATGTCCTCAGTAAATATTCATGTGTACCATGTTGGAAGAATCATTCCACTTCATATTTTTAAGCAGCTTGTTTTTGTTGCTGCCCCCTCCTCCTCAAAATATTTTCAATATATTTAGGTCTGCACTTACACAGATTTATCCATGAGTAAGTCCTATTGATCTCTATAGGACTTATATCTCAGTAGACATGTATTGGATTGTTCCATGAAAGCTGCATCAAAACCCATACATTAAGAATAACAGGCAATGAAGAATGAAATATTTTAATAGCTATAATTATGATAGTTACAGAAGTTGGTGTTTTCTTTTTCAAAGTTGGTGTTTTGATGTTAAAAACTTAAGAACCTGCAGGAAAAATGAAAAGAGTAAAATAACATTCCCATTTCTGCCAAAACTCTTTCTATTGAATGTACGCCTTGACAGGAAACATTCAACAAGTGTTACATGTGAATAACTGTACTAGTGTACAGCTCAACTACTTGTGTATCCAGGTACACAGACTGTAAACTTGTTGACTGTAACATGTGAACATGAATTCACAATGTCATTTTCTATGTTAAAACCCAAACATTAAGCAAACACATAAATGGAATGGGCTCAGGTTTTTAATGCCATGGAATGGTGTGTTGCTGCACATCGGGCATGATCTTGCACTCCTTACAAAATTACACTGTATATCTCCTTGACATTAAAACTCCATTTCTCTGTAACATGACTGGATTCAGTGGCAGGCTGGATGATGGCTAAGAAACTGAGTCTGAAACCTGGCAAAATGGAGGCTCTGTGGGCAAGTGATTCCTAGGCCCAGGAAATCAGTAAGTTCCACTCCCCTTGAAGGAGCGGGTGCATAGACTGGGGATACTCCTAAATTCAGCTCTATCACTGGAGGCACAGGTGTCATCAGTAGCTAGGAGTGCCATTTACCAGCATCAATGGTTCCTGGATCAGGAAAGCTTGACCACGGTAGTCCATGCACTGATAACATCACAGCTGGATTACTACAGTAATACCCTTGAGGCTGGTCCAGAGGATGTATCTCTTTTGCAGGAGAGTTTCTCCTTGAAGTCCCCCAGAGTATCAGAAGCCCACTCTGCAGCAACTCTGAGCGGGACTTTCAATGTGGCTGCCCTGGACTGTGGAACACTGTTCCTGCTGAGATGTGATCTGTACTTTCTGGAAACAGATGCTTACATTTTTGTTATGACAAGCTTTTCCAGCTAGACGAAAAGATCTCTGCTTTAGGTTCTCATTTTATATTATTCTGCTTTTAAAACTATTGTAGCTGTTTGTCCCATATTCCTAGGGAAGGGACACATCAAAGGGGGCATGCTCCCTACCTTCCATGGGCCACATCTAGCAAAGGGGTCAAAACAATGGGGTCAACTCGCATCTGGTCAACTACATATCAGGCTTTTCTCACTGCCATCACTGTTGAGCTGAATGTTCTCCAGGCTTGATTTCTTGTCTTCAGATTACTTATTAGGATTTGATGTATATATCAAAATTAATAACTGGAGAAGAACAATTCCACTGGGGAAAGGATTGATCCTATATTTCTTTGGCACTTTGTGCCACCTTGATATTTTATATGACTTGGCAATATATAAATATTCTATTTTATAGTATTGTGTTTTAACAATTTTATCTGATCACCTCATGCTGGTCATTGACCGTAACAATAACGATTATTATATTATCTTTATAAAAACATTGTAAATAAATTGAATACAGTCATTGTTTTCCTGCTTGGTTGCTCCCCTAATGGCCATATTGGTGTGATGACATCACTAAGGGCAAATTAAGGCTATTATTCACCCTTTTAATTAAGGTATTTTAATTCTGGGTGCTTTTTTAAAATGAATTGTCCCATCATTCAGTTCACAAATGAATGGGGCATAGTTTGGAGGAAATATGTTAGGATGCAGCTTTAAAAATTCAAACTATGGCAACAAGAGAAAAAATAATTGACTAATAATTCTTATTCATACAGAAAATAGTACATTGAAAGGTTGTTATTTGTAACACTGCGGTCTTTGTGAGGCTAGTATTCCAATCTAACCCACACAGTTGTTCCTGTTTTCAATGAATAAGTAGGGTAAGCAGCATGGCTATATATTTCAAAAGTTTTTTTAAAAAATATTTCTAATTGGAAACATTTGGAGGTTCAGATTTCATTAGCAACAGGCAACATACCGGAACAGAGAAGGGGCGATTATGCATTAGGTAGCATAAGGTTCTAAGCCATCACCTGTAACCTGCTGTGACAGCTGTACTATTATGCAAATTAATACCACATTTCATGAATTTAAAGGGGGCGAGCTCTTCCAGTGTAAGAAGGGAGGAAGTACTCCATCTGTATTTCCTTAGACATTTATCAGACTTGGTAACTACTAAAAGCAATTATCTGAATTATTCATACATATTTCAATAATTTAGCACACACATATCTTTTAATAAAACAATTAGATTATATCTGTTTAAAAGAAGTGTGTTGAAATTTAATGTAAAGGTGTATGTTAAGTGTGCATGCAGATTATGAAAATATTTTCATTTTTTCCCATCAGTAAGCACACTAATTGTGTATGTCATCAGAATTTTGACCTGTAGAATTTGTTGCATACAGTTCCTTCAATAACAATTCCATTTTGGAATTATTTCAATTAACATTCCTCATGTTTATACTCTTGCACTTGTTTCTATCCAAACAAGACTTTGTCAAATTAAATTTAATGATATCACTGGATAATGGGCTTGGGAGGGAAAGTGAACACATTGTTCCAAACATTGGCCACATAAAGAAGCTTTAATCATCTAGTGAGGCATTGCTCAGTTCGGATTAGCATTTTGCTAGATCAACTCCCTGAAGGCAAAACAGCTTCAAGAGACTTCATTATTCTGCCTTTAAGAAATTGATCCAGGAAGGAGATCGGCATATTAGGCAGATCATGAATATGAATGCAGGGCAAGGCCCTTCATTTGGAAGATAGTTTGGACATTGTTAAAAGTCTTTTAAACATCTTTAAGCACTTGGCCATTTTTTGTGAATTCTTTAATCGGCAATTAAATCTTGTACACTATTTTTACATATTTACTTGGAGTAACTGATATTTGCATACTTCTTGGTTTGCCTTGCTTAATTATTATGTATACAACTGTCTATACCTATAACAGATCTTTGCAGGGCCTGTGTCAGCTTTGCTTCTGCCCTGGCATGCTCCCTATGTCACTCGTCCTCCCCATTGCAGTGGATGGCTCCAGCTCCACTTTTCCACCGTCTTACCCTTCCATTCTATTAAACACTAATTTAGACAGACAGGCAGAACCTCCCCACAAATGACAGGAGGCAGTGAAGGTGATGCAAGTGTGGAGCAGGGAAAGGAAGACAGGGCTTGGGCAGCAAGCAAGTAGGTGGTGTTTGTGAGCCCTTGGAAGTTGCCTGATGTTACCAACAGGTCGTGCCAGGCCTGGGTCTTTGTGACAGGCTCATACAACTTGTGACCCACCAATACAAATGCAGCCCCACAAAATGCATTTTGCTGGCTAACCAAGACTGCAAAAACAGGGCTGGGGGACCAGTTTGAATGGTCCACTGTGATGTTCCTGCTTATAGTGTAAATATGGTAAGTGCTGTTTATATAGAAGACATATGGTAAGTGGAGTGAAAGAGGAGGGGGGAGTACATGAGCAGTAGAATGCTGGATGATTGGCTGAGCATTTAAATGGCTGGGAGTATAAATGGAAGAATGACAGTTGAATCATGGTGGATGTTGGGAGTGTGGAGAAAGAGGTGTTTGAGGGTGGAGGTCAGGAGTGTGGAGAAAGAGGGAGTTGGAGTTCTGATTAATAATAAGTCGAGTACAAAACAGGAATAGATGAAACCATACGCTTGTGAAACATTCTAAAACTAATCTTGTTATTTCTGATATTTAATAAATACTTATTTGGTTTACCAAAGGCCTGATCCTTGGCTGGGGGATATACATACCAGAAGGGAGGGCAAGGTAATTACCAAGGCTGAACAGAAACAGTATCTAATGGTGGCAGCGGTGAAGGGAGGAATAATAACAATTCAAGTATCCAGAGCTACCCAGAGTTGTATGCATTATCTATAAAGATACAAGGGGGTTGGGAACAGCATAAGCACGCAGTCACAAAAGTAACCAGCTAGAGAGAGACTCAGGCAAAGTCTCTGGGAGTATTGGTTATAGGACGTGACTGGTGGTGCTGCCTAGCAGGGGGATCTAGTGAGATCTGTGCTAGAGCGGAGTGAGAAACCATATAAAGGATGGTCCGGACTGGTGGTATCCCTGGTGGTGCCTAGTGAAAGGCAGTAGCCACAAGCAGGTGGGAACCTGACAGGGAGAACCAGGGAAAGACGTTACATCCACCGCCAGAGGCTAATGGAACCTGGCAGATTCCTGAATGCTCTGGGGGACTTCCCAGTGGATAGAGCCAGTGATCCCATGGAGGCCCAGTTTGCATTGTGGGATGGAGAGATGAGGAGGGCTGTTGACACAGTCACTGCTGAGGGTCCTCTCCAGTGCTGCAGAGCCCACACCATGCCTCAGTTTACAGAGGAGTTGTGGGCAATGAAGCAGGCTGGGAGTCTGGGGTGCAGATGGTGCAAAACTCACTCCAAAGCTGACTGAACACTTGTTTGGTCACACAATTCTGTCTACAAAGTGGTGGTGAAAGCAGTGAAGAAAAAAATACTTTGTTGCCAGTATCACATCCTCGATGTGCCATCTAACAGTTATTTTGAGTGGTCCAGAGGCTAACCATACCAGAAGTGGTGGAGTACTCGGTAGCAAGCTGTGAGCAGTTTGCATGGAACTCTGAGGATAAAGTCACTCAGCAGTCAGATGCAGCAGTTTTCACAAGCCCAGTCAAGGTGTCCAGTGCAGCGCCTTCCCATATTTTATGGGATTGGGTTCAGTTGTGCCTTATGATATGGACAGGACTCTTGCAGTTATGCGACCAGCTTCTTGTTCTCTTGATCCCTGTCCATCCTGGCTGGTGAAAGCTAGTCGGGAGGGAGGGAGGGCTGACTGGGTGGGGCCAGGGTGTGGTGAATGTGTCTGCTGCCCTTAAACAAGCAGTAGTGTGTCCACTCCTAGAAGTCCACCCTAGACTCTGTGGTTTACAATAACTACCATCCAGTCACAACTACTCCTTTGGGTGCAAGGTGGTAGAAAGAATGGTCGTGGAATAATTGCAAGGGTTCCTGGAAGATAAGGACTAACTGCATCTATTTCAATCTGGGTTCAGGTGTGGTTTGCGAACTAAATCAGCCTTGGTCGTCCTGACGGATGGCCTGTATCGAGAGTGAGACCAGGGGAATGCATCTTTCCTCCTCCTCCTCCTTGATCTTTTGTGGGTTTTGATACAATTGACCACAGTAAGCTCTGTGGGATGGGTATAGGGAGCACGGTTTTATGGTGGTTCTGTTCCTACCTCCAGGGTCGTGTCCAGAGAATAGCACTGGGGGATTGTGTCTTGGCCCCACAGTCTTTGTGCTATAGTGTCCCAAAGGGCACAATCTTGCCACCAGTGCTGTTTAAGGTCTATATGAAGCAATTGGGAGTCGTTGTTAGGAGTTTGGGGGCAAAGTATTATCAGTATGCTGATGATACACAGCTCTATTTCTCCATAACATCTGAGTCCAGAGAGACTGGGCATGCTCTGGAATGTTGTCTGGACACAGTTGTAGAATGGATGAGGACCAATAAACTGAGCTTGAACCTAGGGAAGACAGAAGCCCCATGCTATTATTTAATTTAATTTATTTAATACCACCTTTCAGAACAGGCTCCTTACAGGGTAGTTTACAGATCAATAATGCAAAAACAATATATATGAAAAATAGTTAAAATAGCAGTAAAATCAAGGTAGGAGTTACAAGAGCAGGAGTTTAAAAAATTCCATAAAATTAAGAGTGAAACAAAAACATTGTTTAAGATCACATGAATGCCATTAGTGAAGGGACTATGCATACCTCCAGGGGAAGGGAGTTCTACAGATATGGTGCCACAGTTGAAAAGGTCTTGCCTCTGGTTGCTGTCAATCTGAAGGTTCAATGGCAGCTGATCTTAGTTCTAAGATTATTGCAGCCAGTCCTTCAAAAACCATGGTCACAAACAACTGGGACTTTAAAGGTCAAAACCATCACTTAGATTGAGCCTGCATTGACATATGCTACTTGTAATGACTTATGTCTGAAAAAAATAAAACTAGCTGAACTAATATGTAGGTTTCACCAAACCTAAACACATGAATCTTTTTTTAAAAACAGAAGACAAATTCTGAAATAATAAAATATCCAATACAGAATTACAGGCTTTGATCCATGAACAGAAAGTTGTGCTTAAATGATCTTTCATTGAAATCAGTGAGATGTAAGTAATTAGCTTGACTAGCATATCCCACTGATCAGAGCTTGGAAAAGTTACTTTTTTTGAACTACAACTCCCATCAGCCCAATCCAGTGGCCATGCCGGCTGGGGCTGATGGGAGTTGTAGTTTAAAAAAGTAACTTTTCCAAGCTCTGCCACTGATTTCAATGAGATATATTGATATAAGAATGATCAAGGCTGCAATCCTACATGCACATTCTTGGTAATAATCCATTTGAACTCAGTGGATGCATAGCATCGGGATGTAAGTCTGCAATCTTTTGCATATATATCGTGGATTAAGCCCCATTAAATTTACTTCCATGCATGGAATCAGTCTGGATCTTTCTCTAGACCAGGTTGTTTAGCAGAATTAATTCAAATTCTATGGATGCACATATAGTTCTTAGGATTCTAGCAAAGAATGTAGAGTGATGGACTTTGATCTAGTTACGTTCCAACAAAGTATTTCTCTTGCATTTTAAAGCAAGAATCAATACTCAGATTACTTAACATAGTTATGCCTTACCTGGAAAATTATTTTCTAGCAATTCATCAAGCATTTGAGGATTGATATCTATTTTAGTGTGTTTATGTTTGTTATCTGTTTGTTGTATATTTGATTATTATGTTTGATTTATTTTAATCAATCTGTTGGGGAAACAAATTATTCAAGAGGGGCTATTAATAGGCTCTTGCTTAGAAATGATAATGAAAGTCTGCTTAGGAACACACCATGGTATCACAGAAAACACCTGACATGAGGCAACTGCAGATATAACATCCCAAGGACTGGAATTGTGAGCAGGGAACACAGCAGCCAATGTTTAACAAGCCTGGCAAATGACATTCCCTAAGATTCATTAAACCCAGGTTATTTAGCAGAAATCCAGATGATGTTGAGAAATTAACTAATGGGTATGTAGTGCAATTGGGTGAACCCTGGTGCTAGGAAAGCATTTTTTAAAAAAGAACATATTGTTGCAGGCGCTGGATGACAATCCTTGTTAATCTGTTTGCTTGCTAAGATAGTATTCATTCATCAAAGGTTCATCAAGGAATGGACAAAATCATATTAATGTTCTCTAGCAGCTGTATGATCTTTCTCCCTTTCCCTCTCTAGCTGAACAATATTACCTTTCAAGAGGGCAGAAAGATATTGGAGGAATGGACTGGAGACAGCTTTCAGAGACAAAGAAACAGAGAGAGCCGGGAATGGACTGAAGGCAGAGCACTGGGGATGGGGGTCAGAAGCTCTCTTTGGGAATCTGATGCAAGAATAGTGAGTGACTTTATGGCCTATTTGCATGACCCTGTTTCACGGATGGCATCAGCAACTGACATGGTGGGGCAAATACTTGATTAGGCATTCTGAGTGTGGCATCCTGTACTTTCCTGAACTTTGCAGAACTCGTATTATTGTTTGCCTATGTCTCATTTTAGAATACCGAAGTATGGAAAAGATGGAGTGGATTTATTAACATCTTAATCTTGATTCAGTCTCTCTTCTTTTTACCTCTGCTGTTTTCATTTTGTTTTTAGCTAAGAAATCTTTCTATCACCATGAGAAACTTTGCTCCATACACTTGGAAGGTATACATGTATTTTTAAACTCAGGAAAAAATAACATGTGATATAGATAAGGAATTTATGTTTATTTTTTTGAAGATTTTTATTCAGTTTCAGAGCATAGTACAGTATAAGAGTGTACCTGGATACACAAGTAGTTGGGCTGTACACTCATACAGTTATTCACATGTAACATTCAATGAGTGTACAGTTTAGGGTTGCCAGGTCAGAAGCATCCCAAAACCTGAGATTTGAGGGGCGGGCCCTAGTGATGTCACGGGGCGGGCCCTAGTGATGTCATTAAACATGATACATTAAGCATCAATCACAGTTGCTTGGAGCATACAATTAAAAAAATATCTGATTGGAAATTAAGATAGAAATCTTAGCTAAAAGATGGAGCCTGGGTAGGGAACATTTAATCTAGCCTACTTGCTTTCAGCAAGAAGGGTTAAGTGCCTTCAGGCCAGGGCAGTCACCAGAAGGCCACTGCAGGGACAAAGGAGCCTAGTGTTTTGGAGATGTTAGATGGGAGCTTTGGGGAATAAAGATGGATGTTCCTGAAGGCTGCAATTCTAAACACACTTACTAAGGGATTAAGCCCCATAGAACTCAACAGGACTGACTTCTAAGTAGATATAGTTTGGATTGTGCTGTTGGTAAACCTTGACTAGGGTTCTTCTGCAAAGACATCTATATCCAAGCAGGGTTGGCAACCCCCTGCCTGGAATATCCTGCCCTTATCTTTTAACGTGGCTGCTCCAAACTTTTTTACAGATTTGACCCTTCAGAAAGAGGTCTGAGAAATGAGTAAGAGTAAGAAGTATCTTAAAATTGTTCTTTTCAATTCACTCTTGAATGAACATCATACCTAGGGCAGATCCACACCATTCCTTTAAAGCACATTCAACACCCATTTGAAGCACATGAATCCCACCACAGAATCATGGGAACTGCAGTTTGTTAAGAGTGGTGAGAACTATAACTGTGAGGGGGAAATGACACTTCCCAGAATTCTTTAGGGGAAGTCATGCGCTTTAAATGCAAGTTGGATGTGCTTTACACGTATTGTGTGAATCCACTTAATAAATTTTGCCTGCATGTAAATTGTTTTAATTAATTTTTCAAAATGGAAATGAGCTATAAACTGTAGTGGGTGACCATGGGCTACTCACCATCTCTCAGCCTATCTGCCCCTCAGGATGAAAACAATGGAGAACCATGACTACCCAAGGCATACTTAAAATGTAAAGGAAGTATTGTACAACCATAGTATGAAATCGGATACTTATAGGGACACAGCATGACAAAACTGGGTGGAAGTAACGAGTGGGGTACCACAGGGCTCGGTTCTGGGCCCAGTGCTGTTCAACATTTTTATTAATGACTTGGATGAGGAGGTACAGAGCATGCTTATCAAATCTGCAGATGATACAAAATTGGGGGGCATAGCTAATACTGTGGAAGACAGAAAGAAAATTCAAAGGCACCTTGATAGGCTGGAACATTGGGCTGAAAACAACAGAATGAAATTCAACAGGGATAAATGCAAAGTTCTACACTTAGGAAAAAGAAACCAAATGCACAGTTATAAGATGGGGGATACTTGGCTCAGCAGTACGACATGTGAGAAGGATCTTGGAATTGTCGTTGATCACAAGCTGAATATGAGCCAACAGTGTGATGCGGCTGCAAAAAAGGCAAATGCTATATCAGGCTGCATTAACAGAAGTATAGTTTCCAAATCATGTGAAGTATTAGTTCCCCTCTATTCAGCACTGGTTAGGCCTCATCTTGAGTGCTGCATCCAGTTCTGGTCTCTGCACTTCAAGAAGGATGCAAACAAACTGGTTCAGAGGAGGGCAACAAGGATGATCAGGGGACTGGAAACCAAGCCCTATGAGGAGAGACTGAAAGAACTGGGCATGTTTAGCCTGGAGAAGAGAAGACTGAGGGGAGATATGATAGCACTCTTCAAGGACTTGAAAGGTTGCCACACAGAGGAGGGCCGGGATCTCTTCTCGATTGTCCCAGAGTGCAGGACACAGAATAATGGGCTCAAGTTGCAAGAAGCCAGATTTTGACTGGACATCAGGAAAAGCTTCCTAACTGTTAGAGCCATACGACAATGGAACCAATTACTAGAGAGGTAGTGGGCTATCCAACACTGGAGGCATTCAAGAGGCAGCTGGACAGCTATCTGTCAGGAATGCTTTGATTTGGATTCCTGCATTGAGCAGGGGGTTGGACTTGATGGCCTTATAGGCCCCTTCCAACTCTACTATTCTATGATTCTATGAAAATATTTATATAAGCATGACTATCAAATATGTTTATTATTTATACAACCTGTAAAGATATTTATAGTGCAATCCTATGCTTGTTTACTCAGAAGCAAGTCCCAATGTATTCAATGGGGCTTACTCAACCAGGGAAAACTGTACACTGAAGTGATAAGGAACTTGATCTTTGAACAAGTCTTTTAAGTTGAGACCTTATCCCAGTCTGCGTCTGTGTTGGAATTGCTTTTTAATATGTTTTTAAACCTTTTCTTTAAAAAAATGTTTTTAAAGCTTTTAAAAAAGTTTTTAAAGATGTTTTGTTTTAATATATTTTAAAGTCTGTTTTTATGATTTTTAAAGTGTTTTTAGTGCTTTTGTTTGCTGCCCTGGGCTGCTACTGGGAGGAAGGGCGGGATAATGATCAAATAATAAATAAATAAAAATAAATAAATAAACTTCATTCATTTTTTAAAAAAATCAGTATTAGTTTCCTACATAATAACAACTATTATAAAACCTGCCCAATTTTTTAAAAATAAGGTTGGAGGGGGAAAGATTTACAACACAAACACAAGTCTGTCTGTACTGTTTACTCAGAAGTCCCATTAATTTACAGCACAATCCTAACCATGTCTACTCAAAAGTAAGTCCTAATGGAGTTCAATGGGGTTTACTCCAGGTACATGGGATTATTAGAATTGCTTTACTCCCAGAAAAGCAGATATTGGATTAAATACTTTCATATTTCATAGCCCAGGGTCTGACTCTTGGACAGAAGAGGAAAAAACTGTTAAGCCATATTACGCAGACTGCAAAAATCTTAAAGCCACCATTTTCTGACGTTGAAATTAAGCCTAGGCATGCCTGGATCAACAAGTCAAAACCCTGGCTTCATTGGCTACAATCCTGAAAGGGCGGGGTTACAGCCAGAGCTTTGAAAAGTTACTTTTTTTAAACTACAACTCCCATCAGCCCCAGCCACCATGGCCACTGGATTGGGCTGATGGGAGTTGTAGCCAGAGCAAGGAATTGTTCTAAAGATCTGTAAAAAACAGTCGGGTGGGGGGGGGGTTGACGTTTTGGTGTATCTCGGGAACCGGACCACCTAGAAACTTTTTTTTTAATTGAAGCTGAGAGTCTGGAGATTAAGAGGTACTAGCCAGAGAGCTGGAGGGCCCCCCAAAAAACCAGAGACTCCAGCCAAAAACCGGAGATTAAACAACATGGGGGCAATTCTGGCCAGAGGTGAGAAAAGCAAGGGCGGGGCCGGAGACTCCGGCCGTTTGCCGGAGAACTGGCATCGCTAGTACAGCTATATACACATTTGCTGCCAGGAAAAGAGAATAGTTTCAACAACACATTAAATGCACCACTGAAGCAATTCCCTTTTACTCGCAACAAGGCAAGGCATGCTTGGACTATTATATTTCCTGTTTCCTGTCAAG
Organism: Rhineura floridana; assembly: GCF_030035675.1. Classification (NCBI taxonomy): domain Eukaryota; kingdom Metazoa; phylum Chordata; class Lepidosauria; order Squamata; family Rhineuridae; genus Rhineura; species Rhineura floridana. Next base: position 8,714,156 of record NC_084484.1, on the reverse strand, counting down.
GTGTACATTCAATAGAAAGAGTTTTGGCAGAAACAGGAATGTAGCTTTACTCTTTTCATTTTTTCTGCAGGTTCTTAAGCTTCTAAAATCAAAACACCAACTTTGAAAAAGAAAATACCAACTTCTGTAACTATCATAACTATAGCTATTAAAATACTGCATTTTTCATTGCCTGTTATTCTTAAAGTATGTATGGTTTTAATGCAGGCTTTCATGGAACAATCCAATAAATGTCTACTGAGATATGTCCTATAGTGATCAATAGGACTTATAGATAAATCTGTGTAAATGCAGACTTAAATATATTGAATATTCATATACGAAAATATTTTGAGGAGGAGGGAGTTGCAACAAAAACAAGCTGCTTAAGAATGTGAACTGAAATGATAATTCCAACATGGTACACATGATTATTAATTGAGGATATCATGCATTTTAATCCACAGAATTATACTCAAAATATAAACTTGGGAAAATTATTTATCAATTGGGCTTTCCAGCCTGCTGCTCCCACTGTAACATACTGTGCACTGGAAAGTCTTTCCTGGTATTTGGAAAACTGGAAAGCTCTGGGCTGGGGGGTTTTATGGAAATATTTGCAGCTCAGTATCAAAAAGTGAATATCAGTATCTCTTTTTATGATCTATGTAGTAATGTTTATAGCACTTTCAGATAGCACTTTCAATGCAGGGTGGGCAGAAAGTCGGTCGAAATGTATTGGTATGTCTCAGGGTGACTCACAGAAGATCAGTGAGGATTTCAGACTCCTGTTTCACAACGAAAACAAGAAAATGACCACTCCACCATTATATTGCTGAAAAGAAGAAAGCTGGGGGTTTGTGATTAGGAGTGGATTTTTGTGTGCAAATACTGTGAGCTCAGTTCAATTCTGGAACTCAAAACAAATTCCTGCACTAAGAATTATTTAATTCTAAGTGCATATATTTTGTGGCTTGCTCTGGTTGGTGGATCTTGGTTTTTTGTAATAATATTACTGTAATGATAAAAAATACCAAAAACCTGAGGTCTCACCATCCTGACCTAGAGTATTACAACCCTACAAGGCAGGTTTGTGCTACCATAAAACCGTGTGATGCAGCTACTTCTGGCAGCAGTTTCTAATGGAGGCAGCCATTATCATGTGTTTGACCATCAGGTGTGTCTAATTTTGATGCATGACACTTGACACAGAAGGTGAGAGCAACACAGAGATGAGCAAATCCACATTTTTTTCTTCTCAGTTTCTGGATACACAGTAGAAAGGTGACATTGCTATTTTGAGAATGCCTTCTTCAGCAATGTTTTGAAGAGTCTTACTTCTGCTATTGTAGTTTCATCCTTGCAAACAGTCCTTTGAACCATGCTACAACAACCCTGCAAGGTAGGCCTGTGCCCATACAAATGATTTAGTGCAGGGGTGGCCAGAAGGTAGACTGTAATCTATTGGTAGATTCCTGGGAGATTTGAAGTCAATTGGCAAGACCCTCTGGCTTCCAGTTGTCTAACAATAGCAACAAAAGGACACACACCCATTTGGAAATTTGACAACTGGTATTAACAATACCTATGGAAAGTAGGAATAGCCCTATGTGTGGATAGACTGTGAGTTCATCTCTAATCTAATAACCCTGTGCTCAGCATCTTCTCAGAGACACCATGTTCTTCCATACTAAATGTCTGTCTTTTGCAGCTGGCTGTAGTTGGTGGCTCTTGGGGTTCTAGTAACTATTACCCAAAGTTCTCTTATTTATTGATAGCTATCATTTCTGAGCAATATGTTATCTAGCCATTAAGTTTTTTATTATTGCAATTGTGAGTGCAGCTATTATTCATCACATGCCACAGGGATTTAGAGCAAGTTTAAAGCATGCTTTTTGGAATCTATTTGTGGCACAATACTGAAGAATAGCTGTGGTCCTCCATAGCAAGCAACAACAAGAGTCACATGATGTCACATTGAACATTGAACAAACTTGTAAATGTTGTAATATTTATTGATAAATCACCTAGTATTTAAAGGAAATAATTGAATTTAGATGTTAAAAGCTGTAATTCTATGTTCAGTGTCACTTCAGGAGTAAGCCCCATTAAACACAGTGGAACTCACTTCTGAATAAACATGGTTAGGACTGCACTGTAACTTCAGATTCCCAAGTCTTTCTCCCCACCCCCTTTACATCCTTCCACCTTCTCTCAAGATAGCAATTTTCACTTGTCTGAGCCCATAGGGGCCACACACGCTCTGCTTCAGAGTCTTAGGGTCCCACCCACAGCTTTTTCTCTCTTCATTACCTCTTTGTTGTCCTTTCACCTCTTCCTACATTCACCTCAAAGTGGTGCTGTCATCCTATCCCAACCCCACTTACCTGTCAGCAGACACATAGACAAGTGTTCCCCCCTCCCTTTCTCTGCCGTCCCAACTGTTTCTTCTATGGGGCTGGAATCCTAATCCTTCTTACCTGAGAGTAAGTCCCACTGAACTGAATGGGATTTACTTTGGAGTAGGCATGGTTAGGACTGCACTGTGAATGCAAACCAAACTTCTTTTTTAAATCAACTAACTATGTAGAAGGTCCATGCCTAATTCCAGTTTTCCTGACAGGTCACTCTTTTTTTAGGCAATCCTAACTGCACTTACCTGTGAGTAAGCCCATTGAAGGAAGTGAGACTTACCTCTGTGTAGACATTTTTAGAAGTACAGTATGAGCCCTCAGAAACTGCTTCCCTTATCTCCCCTCACTAGGTTTCCCCTTCCCAGCCTCCTTTTGCGCTCTCTCAGAACAGCAATTTTCCCTTGTCTGAGACCACAAGAGGCTTGAACTCCATTTAAGTTTGTAAAACAAATTAAATTTTTTAGAATTAACAATTTAGACAGCCCATTCCTTGCTCTAGCTTCCCTAACATAATTTCTCATGTTTTTAGATACTCCTAATGCCACTTACCTGGGAGTAAGTCCCACTGAACTCAGTGGGACTTGCTTCTGAGTAGACTTTTTTAAAATTGCAGTGTGAGTCCTCCAAGACCCCACCCCACCCACTCAGGTTGCCAAGTTCAGGGCCTGAGACTGATCCTGTATCTTTAGGAGAAGAGAAAGTCAGCCAAGTGCAGGTGTTCTTGCAACACTGTAATGAGAAAAACCACAAGGTGGAATTCTCCCTCCCCCCTGCACAACTTTTAAAGACACAGAAGACCTCTTGGAGGCCTATCCTTCAGTCAGCTAGAATATAGAGAATTTATTTATTTATTTACTTACTTATTTATTATTTGATTTCCATCACGCCCTTCCAGTAGGAGCCCAGAGCAGCAATATAGAGAAATTTGTATAGTGTACAGTATTAGATTCTCTTCAGCAGAAATGACGCCCTGCTCGCCGCGCAGCTGACGAGCGGGGCCTAGTTGCAGATGGGGGCAAAGCTGCCGCCTCCATCTTTGTTTGGGGCAATGTCACGCGTCACGCCTATTGTGTGCGTGTGATGTGCAGCGTGGAGGGGTGGGGCTTTGGGGCTTATTTAAGTCCAGCCACCCCTCCTACCTTCCTATTTGCCAGCGTGACACCCACCCCACCCTCCCTCTTTTATGGTGTGCCTAGGGTTTGCTTCGGGGCCAAATAGGAATTTTTACCCTGCCCACCCTCGCAGGTGGGCAGGTTTTTTGCCTGCTCCACATCATGGGAGTGGGACGGAATCGGGTTAGGGGGTGTTGTGATTAATAGGCGGTTTTGGCTTATTTGGCTAACTTGAATGTATTTGACAGGTCAATGCCCTACCAGGCTATGCATCTTGCACTGGTGCGGGAAGGGAAATAGGTAAGGACAGCTAGGTGGCCCCCTTAGGCACCTTTGGAGGTGACTGGCGGTTCCGGAGGCCTGTCTCTCAGGGCTTTACGGCTCAAGGGCAGGATATGGGCTGCTTCTGGGGCCAACTTATCTCATCTACCCAGAGGTTATACGGCCCCGGGTGGGGATGACGTGGGAAGGCCCACCTACAAGGTGTGGCCGGGGTAAAGGGTAAGCAGAAGGGCTTGCCCTTGCCCCAGCAGGGGCTGGTCGCCCGAGAGCTGTGTGGCAAGCTACTTGCTTATAGACAGTTCCCGCACCTAGGTTTCTTTCTGCAGGTCACTTTAAATTGGGTTTTGTTTGCTGTAATTTAATAAAGTGGCCCTTTTTCAACCCAAGCTGATGTCTCTGTGTCTTATTTCGCCCCTCGACTGCAATGACCCTGACATTTGGGCCAGGAAAGCTCCTAATTATTGCATTGTGACTTCTTTTCTTCAGTGGGAGAATTATCATTTTGGGATGGACACATTTATTATTATTGTTGTTGTTGTTGTTTAATTTTAAAACACATAATTAAAAACCGTGAAGAACAATATCACAGAAAATGGGGTGGGTCCTAAAAATATACATCTCATATCTCAAAGGCCAGGGTAAAGAGGTGCATCTTCAGCATTCATTGAAAGCTGTAGAATGAAGTTGCCAGATGTACCTCAGTGGGGAGGGAGTTCTACAGCTCTGGAGCTGCCACAGAGAAGGCCCTCTTCTGGGCCACCACCACCCTGAAGTCCTTTTGAAATGTGTTTTTGCTTATATTATGTATTTTTGTCTGTGTTCTATATTTTCATTCCATATCTTGTTATTATGCAATTTTTTTGATATTTTGAAGTAAATAAGTTTTTATGAAGACCTTTTCTCAATTTTTTTAAATGTAAATATTTTATGTTGATGTAGATCTGGTCAGAACCCATAGCAAAGGACAGGCAGGTACACTCCTTTCACAGGAAGTCTTTTATTGCCTAGTTAGCTGATAGCTTAGTGTTATCAAGATACTGGAGGTATCATACTTTCCTAGGGGGGCAGAAATGTGACAGTGGAACACAGCTTGGGGCTGTGAAGCAAAACATAGGGCAAGACTGCAGCTGCCCACCATCTTCATTGCCCCAGAATTTATTTATTTATTTATTTATTTAAGCTTATATACCACCCGACTAGCAACAGCTCTCTGGGCGGTGAACATTAAAAATACAATAAAAATAACACAAAACTGTACACAAAACTGTACAGTCTAAAATCAAAATATAATAATTTAGAATTAACAGGAATTAAAATGCCTCAGAGAAGAGAAAGGTTTTAACCTGGCGCCGAAAAGATGATAGTGTCGGCGCCAGGCGCACCTCCTCGGGCAGACCATTCCATAGTTTGGGGGCCACCACTGAGAAGGCCCTAGATCTTGTCACCACTCTCCGGGCTTCCCTATGAGTCGGAACCCAGAGGAGGGCCTTCGTAGTAGACCGTAGTGTATGGGCCGGTTCATATCGGGAGAGGCATTCCGACAGATATCGTGGTCCCGCGCCGTATAAGGCTTTATAGGTAAGTACCAACACTTGCAATGCGATGTTGCTCCTGCTGCTGCTTGTTGGCACAGGGTAGGTTTACGTGGGGGAGCACCATGGTGATGCTTGGAGGCCGTGGACATCTTATCCAGGGTCCGCTCAAACCTGGTGCCAGCCCTGCTCAGCTCACATCCACTATGCTGTGTTTGTATATTTTTAAAATAAAAACAAATATTACAAAGGCACCATAAGTATCCAGTGCTCTTTTGTCCAAAGGACACTAAACCCAGCCATCCCTGGTCTTGTTATCACTCCCCCAGATAAAAAAAAAATCAGCTTCCACATTTATATAGGATTTAGAAAGGTTGCAGTTTTCAGGACACACCAAGTACAATAGTCAGGAGACATACTGGAAAGTTTCATCTTTGAGTGGCAAATCACAAATATCTGATTAAGTTCCATTTTGGTGTAGAAAATCCTAACTTGTTTTTGCAAATAATTCAAACACTTTTTAAAAATCACATTTTTCTCTTGCAAGTTGGGCAGCGCTATCTTAAAATAAATGTCAGATCATGCTATCTTTCCAGAAAATCAGTCTGAAATGCTTTCTGGCATTTCAGGACCTTCCTTCCTTTCCTTCTTTTTTTTAATCTTCTGGGCATGTTCAGATGACCTCTAGAAATCTGCATCTGAGAAACTAATTTACATTCTGTCTTCTCTCATTGGGCAAAGGTGCTGTGGTCTCTGTAATATGTTGACTGTGCTTTCCTCTGAAATGAGTCCTTGTGGCTAATTGACAAAGGTCCTGATTTGTCCACTTTCATTAGGACATTTTCAGCAATAAAAGCTTCAATTTCCCCCTTTTCCAGTTCGCTCACAAAGGTGTTTCCACTTCTGCCAGCTCATCTACTTGGTCTGCATTAGCTATTTAGGCTGCTGCAAGCACAGACCTGTTGAGTGATCTATCAAAAAGCAAGAAAGAATTCTTCATAGTAGATCAGTTTTGGCAGTGGAAATTAAAGGATTTGCGCACCTCACCTCCCTGCCAATATTGGCTGAAGGTATGTTTGTCTGAAATAAATAAAAATACACTTTCAGAGGTAAAAGCTTTGAGGGGCAGAATAAAACACCATCTGCGTCAAAGGAAGAATTGGAGAAATTAAGAGCCTAATGCCAGGCCCCCAAACAGCCAAAACTTCCTGCAAATACACATCCAACTGTCACGGTTATATTTGAGACTGCTCAGAAACCATAGGAATGTATTCTAAAAATGGGATACATAGCATTTAAATTACATGAAGGCTGAGAGCCTCTGCCAGATAAAAGTGGTGTGTTGCACAGACATCTATACAGTAATTCATATCTGTCCCTCATCCATATACACCCTCTCTGGATGCACTGATAAAGCGTTTACCAAGCTCTATCACACTTGTGCCTTATGTTGTTTGCAAGCTCTGCATTCATAGAAGTTCAGGACAACTGCACACCTCAGCCCAAACTGGCACCCATACTTAACAAACCACCCACAAAAAACTCTCCAAACCAGCCACTGAGTCTCCACAACATGTAAATTGTAAAACAGTGAGCACTGTTAGTCCATTGCAACAATAATGACAGTCTTGTGGCACCTTAAATACTAACACAAATTTATTTTAGCATGAGCTTTCATAAGCCACAAGAGTCTTGGCTGTTTCCGCATGACAACTTGAAGGCAGCTTCCATGTTCCAAAGTGAAAGAGAAGTACATGTAGAAGGCTGATGTTCGAAGCATCTATTGTCAAGATGGCAAAACAGGGTCGGTGCTAGCAGAGAAGAAGTTGCTTAGACCAGATGGGCCAGTGGCTGCCAAACCCCAATCTTTGTGGGAAAAGGCCACAACCTTTGATGTGTTTATTAATTAAAACCATTTCTATACGGCTTTTAAACAAAAAATAGCTCAAAGCAGTTTGCAGCCTGAATTAAAACATCAAATAGAACATTACAAAATATCAAAACAAAACATTACAAATGAAGATAAAATGCAATAAACACATGTAAGGCAGCATGGTTAGGAAAACAAAAGAAATATAAGAGCATTTCAGATTAAAATTGAATACATAAATATAATAAAACTCCACAAAACTGCATCATTAGCAACTAAACAAAATAACTGAGATAGAAACTGCACCCACAACTCTCCCCATAACCTCTCCCAAATACATTCTTAGCAATCTTCCACATAAAAGCCATAGTCATTCCCATCAACCATACAGGCAATACAACAAACCCCCAGCCAGCCATTTGTTGCAAAGCAAATGTCTGGTCTATAAAAAATCCCTGGCAGCATCAGGCATAAATTACAAACAACTCATTTGCCCACCTCCATCTAGGGCAATACAATATCATACAAGCAACAACATAACCACTCCCACCCCACGTCCCACCCAGGTAGGGCCTTCAAAAAGTACTGGTTCAAAAAGCAAAGTAGGCCAGCTTGCCAGCAGCAACAGACCTATAGACACAGTAGCTGGGGAGCTTTCTCTGTCATTCCCTTTCCCCTCCTCTCTTTTTGTGAAAACATTATGGGGAAAGGGTCTTTCCCAAATCAAAATTCAAGATCAAGGTAAAGGACATCTCCCTGTCTCCACCAGTGGCGTCACTAGGGTTGGTGTCACCCGGTGCGGTAACTCATGGTGTCACCCCATGGACCTCCTCCCGTACCAGACCATACAGAATCCTTAGTAATGTTTTTTGTACTAATGTTACTCGTAAATCGTAATTCCCGTATATCACTGAATGTAATAGCACACACACACAGAACCAGCTGTGGGATCGTCGCACAAACAACCTAGAACATTTTTTCCCTTTCACAAGGACATGCAAAAGATTGAACCCAGGACCTTCTGTATGCAAAGCACATGCTCAGCCCACCACTGAGATATAGGGTAGAAAAGCATTCACTGTTCTGCTGGCCTGGGGATAATTCTGAGGGCCAGTGGGAACCACAGATGTGATGGGAGGCACGGAGAAGTGAGTGGGCAAAGAGTGCAGGTGCAATGCCGAGGTGCCGTCTCAGCAAAACTGACGCCAGTCCTAGTGGGTAAGCCCCATTCAACAGGGTGGGATTTACTTCTGAGTAAACATGCACAGGATTGAAAGGTGGGGGGGAGCAGTAAATCCCCCCTCCCTCAACCCCAGCTTAGCCCTTCCCTACTTTAAAGTTGACAATGATGACACTGAACTTGTCAAGGATTATCAATACCTTGGCACAGTCATTAACCAAAATGGAGACAATAGTCAAGAAATTAGGCTAGGACTAGGGAGGGTAGCTATTGGAGAACTCACATGCAAATATGTATCACTGAACATTTAGTCAGGATCATTCAGACCATGGTATTCCCCATCTCTATGTATGGATGTGAAAGTTGAACAGTGAAAAAAGCGGATAAGAGAAAAATCAACTCATTTAAAATGTGGTGTTGGAGGAGAGCTTTGTGCATACCATGGACTGCGAAAAAGACAAATAATTGGGTGTTAGAACAAATTAAACCAGAACTATCACTAGAAGATGAAACTGAGGTTATCATACTTTGGACACATAATGAGAAGACATGATTCATTAGAAAAGATAATAATGCTTGGAAAAACAGAAGGGAGTAGAAAAAGAGGAAGTCCAAACAAGAGATGGATTGATTCCATAAAGGAAGCCACAGACCTGAACTTACAACATCTGAACAGGGTGGTTCACGACAGATGCTATTGGAGGTCACTGGGAGTCACAGGGTCGCCATAAGTCGTAATCGAAGGCACATAGTAACAACATCAACAATAATTATGTACAAATGGCAAAGACAGAGATATTAAAATTTGCTTTGTAATGTCTTTTTATTTGTTATTACATTTATACCCCACCTTTCCTCCAAGGAGCTCAAGATGCACAATGACCCTATGAGGTATGGTAGGGTGAGATGTGATGACTGGCCCCAGCTTCATGCTAAATGTAGATTTGAACCCAGGTCTCCCATGTTCTTGTTCAACACTCTAACTAGCTCCCAGTGTTCTTTTCTGTGACACTATACATTTGTGCTTGCATCAACTGTGAGAAAGGAAATTGAAGTAAAGGAAAGAGTTCAGATTTAAACCAGATCTTAGAGTCCGAGTCAGATCTATGAAGAATGCAAAATATGCACTCCCTAAATAATATCGAAGGATAGTAAGAAGTCCTGTTTCCAATGTGATGCTGATCAGGCTTACATTCTGGCATTAGCCACAGACCTGGACTTACAAAATCTGAACAGGGTGGTTTACAACAGATGCTACTGGAGGTCGCTGATTTAGAGGGTCACCATAAGTTGTAATAGACTTGAAGGTACATAACACAGAGACACCAAAGGCAGAGAAGGACCTATGAGAATAATCTTAATGAATCGGCAGGCTTATGTGGAAAGCAGGTGGTCCTAAAGATATCTGGTTCTTAGCTAGGGGAACACAGAACAAAATAATTAATCTCACGACATCACACTCACCCAGAATTCTGCAGGCAGGCAGGTAAGCAGGCCTCAGATGCCCTCCACCCGCTCTGCCGCCCACAGCCCCACGTTCCCGCTCCTCCTCACCCATCTCTCCCTCGGCTCAGCAGTGGCAGCAGCGGCCGCAACATCTCTGCCTGGGGGCCCCCATCGCGGCCACTAGGAGATGGCGCCCGAGAAGCCTGGCAGCCTGAGCAGGAGCTGTGAAGAGGCGGTGGCAGTGGAGGCCAGGCCAGGCCAGGCCAGGCCGGCTCCTTCTTAGCCCCGGAGCCAGTTCCCCTGCTCCGGAAAGGACGCCTGCTTCACCCCTCATGCTGTGGGCGCCGCTGGGTGGGAGCAGCCGTGATGGGGCTCAGCAGTGGCAGCGGCGGCTGTGGCATCTCTGCCTGGGGGGCCCCATCGTGGCTGCTCCCGCCCAGCGGCACCCACAGCATGAGGGGTGAAGCAGGCGTCCTTTCCAGAGCAGGGGAACCGGCTCCGGGGCTAAGAAGGAGCCGGCCTGGCCTGGCCTGGCCTGGCCTCCACTGCCACCGCCTCTTCACGGCTCCTGCTGAGGCTGACAGGCTGCTCAAGCGCCATCTCCTAGCAACCGCACCTGGCCCCGCCCGCTCCCGAGACAGCGCCCAAGCGGCCTGTCAGCCTCAGCAGGAGCCGTGAAGAGGTGGTGGTGGTGGAGGCCAGGCCAGGCCAGGCTGGACTGGCTCCTCCTTAGCCCCGGACTTCCCCCAGGCCCCCGGAGCTGGAGCGCCGACGAGCTAAGCAGCTGGGTTGCGGAGGAATCGGCCGCTTGGCTGACCCACTTCCCAATGCCTAGGGGCAGGGCGGCTCTGGGTGTCACCCCTCTCATGGTGATGCTAGCAGCTCTAATCTTGCCCTATGCAGCAGACATGGTAATTGAGAAAACCAGTGAGATAAAATGACAATCTCTGGGTAGAAACACACTCACAGTTCTGCCAGTTCCAGTGCATCTCCACCTCTCCTGAAAATGGAGGCACATGATGCTAGTCATACTCCACCCCATTTTGCAGTAAAAGCTGATGGGATCAGCTTGAATGCATCTTTTAAAATTCAGCTTCAAAGAGATTTTGTAATTGATTGGGTAATGGAAATGCTTTGCTGTAGGCAACTAGTGTGTTCATGTTGTTATGTAGATGGCAAGAGAAGAATCATCATTATCAGTGTGAGCGCAGCAGAAACCTAACCTCTGCTCTCTGCTCAGTATCCTATGTAACATCTCTGGTGCTTAATTGTGCAAAACTTGGGCAGATTGTTCAAGTGATGATTGTTTGGAGAAGTGAAATTTCACAGCTGATTCAGATACATGTTTATTGTAACTATCTTCACTCTGCCTTGACCTGTTCGCTTGGTGCGCTCCATATTCCATGAGGAATTTCTAGTATGACTGCCCAGGAGTAGTGAGCCAGGCTGAACTCTAAAGTGTATACCATTGATTTCTCTGTTGGTGTGAAGAGATCAGTTATGACATTATGACATTCTCTTTTTATTGTAAAACATTTTGGTTAATATTTTAATAGAAAAGTCCCCAGCTGATGGCATGGTCTGCCTGCCATTGGCAGCCCAGGAGTGGCACTCTGCTGCTGGCCCAGAAAGTGCTGCTTGGGTCAAACGTTTGCACTTCTATGAATCATATTTTCACTATTCAGAATGTAATTGTCCATGCCAGAGATCATAGTGATGTACTCCTCACCAGGGGCATGACAAGTGCTGATGAACGCTGGACAGATCACCGATTAATTTGATCCACTATGGCCATTAATATTGTTCCTCAACGTAGGCTCCAAGGAAGAAAACCAAGGCATAAAATGAACATCGACGCCCTTCAAGATCCTATTAAGCGAGCTTGCTTTCAAACAACTTTCAAGAAACATCTACCTACGGAACTCCCTGAAAACACTGAGGATCACTGTATTAAACTGAAGATTTCCATTATTGCAGCATGTGAACAAACTATTGGATACCAAACTAAGAAACATCATTACTGGTTTGATGAGAATGAAAGTGAGATTGAACATATCGTTGACAAGAAAAGGAAAGCCTTCCAGATATGGCAAAAAGACATTAACTGTGCTGCTAAGAAAAAAATCTATGCCAGTGCAAAGGCTGAGGTCCAAAGAAGAACTGGAGAACTTAAGAATGCCTGGTGGATAAGAAAAGCTCAAAAAATCCAGCATTTTGCAGATGCTCATGATGCACTGGGCTTTTTTAATGCCACAAAGGCCATCTATGGACCAACAAATTATGGTATAAATCCCTTACATTCAATAGATGGTAGCAAACTTCTGAAGGACAAATAGTCTATTGCACTGCATTGGAAAGAGCATTACCACAACCTCCTTAATCGTAAGTCTATTGTGGCTGATGAGGTCTTCTCACAAATCCCACAACAACAAATTAGAGATGAGCTTGCATATCCCCTAATTTGGATGATGTCAGTAAAGCCATTAATCAAATGAAGAATAACAAAGCTAGTGGACCTGATGGGATTCCTGCTGAAGTCTTTAAAGAAGATGGGCCTGAACTTACACAACAACTTCATACGCTCATAAAAAAATCTGGATGAGGGAAGAGATCCCGGAAGACTTTAAGGTAAAGGTAAAGGTATCCCCGCACTTGTAGTGCGAGTCGTTTCCGACTCTTAGGGTGACGTCTTGCGATGTTTACTAGGCAGACCATATATATGGAGTGGGATTGCCAGTTCCTTCCCCGGCCTTTCTTTACCCCCCAGCGTATGCCGGGTACTCATTTTACCGACCACAGATGGATGGAAGGCTGAGTGGACCTCGACCCCTTTTACCAGAGATTCGACTTCCTCCTTCCGTTGGAATCGAACTCTGGCCGTGAGCAGAACTTCGGCTGCGTTACTGCCTCTTACCACTCTGCACCACGGAGGATCTTCAGAAGACTTTAGGGATGCCATAATTATCACTCTTTTCAAGAAGGGTGATAGAACAGATTGTGGGAACTACTGAGGCATTTCTCTTCTAGGTACCGCAGGTAAAATCTTTGCAAGGTTCCTCGCAAATCGCCTCCTACCTATCTGAGAAGACATCCTCCCTGAATCCCAAAATGGTTTCCGCCCTTCCAGGGGGACAGTGGACATGATCTTCACTGCACGGCAGCTTCAAGAAAAATGCAGGGAGCAAAACCAACCTCTGTATATGGTGTTTATTGATCTATGGCCTTTGATACTGTACATTGAACTGCTCTCTGGACTATCCTTCTGAAAATTGGATGCCCTGATAAATTTGTGAATGTTGTGCGACTACTCCATGACAACATGACGGCAACAATTTTGGATAACAATGGCTCTCAAAATGATCCATTCAAAGTGGGATCAGGCGTCAAACAGGGCTGTGTCATTGCTCCGACCTTATTTGCTATTTTTATCACCATGATTCTACACCTTGTTGAGGGGAAACTTCCCACTGACGTGGAAATCACATATCAAACAGATGGAAAGCTTTTTAATCTCAGTAGGCTGAAAGAAAAAGTAAGGTAATTACAACCTCTGTCATAGAACTTCAATATGCCGATGATAATGTAGTCTCTGCACATTCAGAGGAAGATCTTCAAACTATCCTAAGTATCTTTGCAGAAGCACATGAAAAGCTTGGCCTCTCACTTAATATCAAAAAACCTGAAGTGCTTCATCAGCAAGTGCGAACCAATTCCTCTGTAGCACCATCAATCCAGCGTAATGGTGTGACGCTGGAGAATGTCGATCACTTTTCTTATCTTGGCAGCCATCTCTCTGTAAAAGCTGACATCGATGCTGAAATGCTAGTGCCGCATTCTCCCAAATGAAGCGTAGAGTGTTCGAGGATCGGGATATTCACAGGGAGACCAAAATGCTTATTTACAAAGCCATTGTACTACCGACCTTACTGTATGCCTGTGAAACATGGACCATCTATAAATGTCACTCCCAACTTCTTGAAAGATTCCACCAACGCTGCCTCTGGAAAATTCTGCAAATTACTTGGGAAGACAGACTGACTAATGTTAGCATTTTGGAACAAGCAAAGACTACCAGTGTTGAAACAATGATCCTCCAACATCAACTTCGCTGGAACGGCCATGTCATTTGAATGTCTGATCACCATCTTCCAAAGCAGCTACTTTACTCCCAACTTAAGGATGGAAAACGGAATATCGGTGGACAGCAAAAGAGGTTTAAGATGTTCTCAAAGCTAATGTAAACAAATGTAACATAAGCATCGAGAACTGGGAAGCCTTGGCGCATGAATGTCCCAATTGGAGGTCGGTCATTATCAAAGGTGCTATGGACTTTGAAGAAGCATGAATACAGGGCGAATGGGACAAATGAGCTAAGCAGAAGGCACGTCAAGCAAATCCTCATCGTGACCATCTTCCATCTGGCAACCTATGTCCTCACTGTGGGAGGCTGTGTGGATCCAGAATTGGCCTCCATAGTCACTTAATAATAATAATAATAATAATAAATTTTATTTGTTGGTCGTCTATCTGTCCAGATAGGTGGACACTCTAGGCGACTTACAATAATAAAAAACAGTACATGTTATACAATATAATATACAAACAAAAAACAATCAAATCAATTTAAAACCAATTTCCAGTTAAAACCTTATAAAAAATTAATCCTCCCCAATCCCATAGGCCCACCTGAATAGCCAGGTTTTTAAGGCTTGGCGAAAACCCATCAGGGAGGGAGCATGTCGGAGATCCAGAGGAAGGGAATTCCAGAGGGTGGGGGCCACAATCGAAAATGCCCTCTCTCTGGTCCGCACCAGCCTAGCTGTTCTAACCGGTGGGACCGAGAGAAGGTCTTGTGAGGCTGATCTTGTCAGGCGGCATAATTGGTGATTCTGGAGGCGCTCCTTCAGATAAACTGGGCCGAAACCGTATAGGATTTTAAAGGTCAACACCAACACCTTGAATTGGGCCCAGTAGACAACTGGTAACCAGTGGAGATCTATTAACACTGGTGTGATATGATCACGGCGACGGCTGTGGTTAATCAAGCATGCCGCCGCATTCTGTACCAGCTGTAACTTCCGGACCGTTTTCAGGGGTAACCCCACGTAGAGCGCATTACAGTAGTCCAAGCGAGAGGAGACCAGGGCATGTATCACCTGTGGGAGCAGATGAACAGGAAGGTAGGGTCGCAGCCTCCTTATCAGATGTAATTGATACCAAGCTGCCCGACTCACCGCCGAGACCTGAGCCTCCATGGACAGCCTGGAGTCAAGAATGACCCCGAGGCTGCAGACCTGGTCCTTCAGGGGTAATCTCACCCCATTAAGCATCAGGTCCGTAATACCCAACCTTCCTCTGTCTCCCACAAGCAACACCTCGGTCTTGTTGGGATTCAGCTTCAGCCTGTTCTCTCCCATCCATCCACTTACGGATTCCAGGCACTTGGACATGGTATCCACAGCCAACTCTGGTGAGGACTTAAATGAGAGATAGAGCTGAGTGTCATCCGCATATTGGTGACACTTCAGCCCAAAACTCCTGATGATGGCCCCCAGCGGTTTCACATAGATGTTAAACAGCATGGGAGAGAGGAGAGAGCCCTGTGGCACCCCACAATTGAGAGGCCAAGGGTCTGAAACCTCATCTCCCAAAGCTACCCGTTGGTGCCTATCTGAGAGATAGGAATGGAACCACTGTAAAACAGTGCCCCCTATTCCCAATCCCTCTAGGCGATCCAAAAGGATACCGTGGTCAACGGTATCGAAAGCCGCTGAGAGATCTAGGAGGACGAGGAAGGTATATTCTCCCCTATCCGACGCCCTCCTCATATCATCCACCAGAGCGACCAAGGCTGTTTCAGTTCCATGCCCAGTCCTGAAACCCGATTGGAATGGATCTAAATAATCCGTTTCCTCCAAGTGTGTCTGTAACTGTTTGGCCACCACTCGCTCAATCACCTTGCCCAAGAATGGTAGATTTGAAACTGGGCGGAAGTTAATCAGCTCTTGGGGATCCAAGGAGGTTTTTTTTAAGATGGGCTTTATCACCACCTCCTTGAGGGCTGATGGCATTGCACCCTCTGTCAAGGATGCATTTACCACTGCCTTGATCCCTTCGCTCAGTCTCTCTTTGCAACTCATAATGAGCCACGACGGGCAAGGATCAAACAGACAGGTGGCTGGCTTCAAAGTACTGAGCACCTTGTCCACTTCCTCAGAGGGAAGAGGCTGAAACCGATCCCACTGGACCAGAATGCAACTGGCCGACCCTGGCCCACTACCTGTATCCACGGCGAATGGAATCATGCTCTTCAGGCGCTTGATTTTACCAGCAAAGTGTTTAGCAAAAATGTCACAGGAGATTTTAGATTGCTCCATAGGTTCCTGGGCAACTGGACCGACCAGACTTCGGACCACCTGGAACAATCTCCTGGGACAGCACTCTGCTGACGCAATAGAGGAAGCAAAGAATTCCCTCTTTGTTGCCTTTGTTGCCAGCTGGTAGGCAGTTATTGCCGCTCTAACTTACAGACCCACCGTTAAAGACCTTATCTTGGAAGACAATCTTACTCAGCCATGAGTGATCGCCAATGAAAAAATGATTCAGAATGTATTCTTAAAATATTCTGACAGAGTTTTGTTAGCTGTGCAGGAGACCAACATGGGTCTAGTTCAGTGGTTCCCAACCTAGGGGCCATGATGCCCAGGGGGAATGTAAAGTAATCCAGAGGGGGCCACGGACAGTACAGAAATGAATGATTTATTATTATTTTAAAAGTATTCACTACCTGGACACTGTCTGCTCCCCACTGCTGATGATGACACCTCCCCCTTGCTCCAAACGAGAGGGGAGGACTTTGAGGAAGTGCCAGAGCATCTTCCAGGCACGCCAAGGGCAGGCATCTGCCTATACCACACATGGCAGATGCCAAAGGAGGCTGAGGGAGGTGCTACTAGGGAGAAGAGGGGATTACTATCCCAACTGCCATCTCCTCTTACTTCCACTGCTGACAACGCCCTTACTCAGAACGAGAGGGGAGGGCTTTTTGTGAAGCAAAAAGAAGCAAGGCTGCAAGGAAAAGCTACTTTCTCCGTTCCTTCCTGACAGCCAGCCTGCCTGCCTTTCTTGACTCCTGCTTTGCTGCCACCTCCTTTTAACAATTATTCTTACTTGTGTTGCAAGGATGCCCAGATCCAGAGCTTGGAAAAGTTACTTTTTTGAACTACAGCTCCCATCAGCCCCAGCCAGCATGGCCACTGGCTGGGGCTGATGGGAGTTGTAGTTCAAAAAAGTAACTTTTCCAAGCTGGCCAGATCTCGCCTTCAGCCCAGATGAAGCCAAGGAACATTGAGGAAGCATGGGACTTGTTTGCCTCCCATCTCTTCATGGCTGGGTGGGGATTTGAACCTGGATCTTAGTCCAACACTGAAAACCACTGGTGTTGGGAGACAGGACTGTACCTCTTCAGACTGTCAGGGGGGAGGGGGGTCCCAATTTGATTGGACCTTTGTATTAAGAAAAGAAAGCAACACCTCCCTGTCTGCAGGGAGCTTTTTATGGAAAGGGATATTTGCGGATGTGATTTTGCCACGCAACATTTTTTTCAATTAACTGAGATTAAAATTACAATTAGTGTGGAGGGGTCATGAAAGTTTTTGAGCTTATAAAGGGGGTCCCGTATTTATAAAGGTTGGGAACCACTGGTCTAGTTTGTAGATGAAGGCAGTGAACAAGAAGGAAAGGTCTCTTTAGATGCTGTCTCTGATTAGGAGAAATATCTCCAAATTTGAAGCATTGTCTCCCTTGATTGCAAGTGAAAATACATGGAATAGGAAATAGGAGTAGAGAATTTGTCTCCCTTCAGAATATCTTTGCTAGCATATTCCATCTGCTGCCTCTGTGTGTCTATTTGAGCATTTGCAATTGTCTTCCTAATTTTTCTTCTTGTGTATTTTTTGTCTTGGCTGTTTCCCCTTAAGCATTTTTTTCCCTTAAGCATTTTTGATACATGCACAATTTAATTATGGCTCCTATCATGCAAATACCAATGATAACAATAGTCAGAAATGATAACGAAGCCCCTGCAGATTTCCTGCAAATTCTAGGCATAATGCCACAGCATTGTTTATCTGTTTTTTACTAATGAAAATTCAATACTGTTAAAATGTTGTTAACAGGAGAGCTCCAAATATATGATATCCAAATCATAATTCAACATCTGGGTATTTGTAAAGCTTCCATTTGAATTGTGAATTATATTACTGTCCTTGGTGAGTAGGGACTTTCCCCCCTGTTTAATATCATCTCCTAACCTTCAGAACAGGGTAGATTACAATCTAAGTCTTCTATACAAGCTGTTGTCAGGGTCCTCTGTGGCCCATGGTATTGTGTCCTTGAGCATCTCCAGCTGTAGATAGCATGGTGGGGCTGAGTCATTCATCTGACCTCCATCCAGCTGAGTCACTGCAGCATACTGGGAGGAGGAGGGAGAGAGGCATGGCAGCAGAGAGGTTTGTGCAGTGCAAATGTGCCAGTGAAGCCAATATGGTGTTCCTTCCTATTCATTTGCATTGCATCAGCCTCACCACCGTGCCTTCCCCTTTCTCCATCCCATTATGCTCCAGCAACTCAGCCGGATGGAGGTCAGGTGAGCAAGCATTTCCCCTTAATATAATGCATTTTGCATGCTATTTTTACTCATATATTCCTTTTATGCACACTTCCCCCTAATATATGCATTTTTTTTTGTAAACAGAGGTTAGTTGGAGAACTTCATCAGAAAATTTAGATAAGTGTGAATTTCAAAAGATGGCTATATTTCAGTTCTCATACTGTTCTAGAAAGTTGATAGATGCAAACCTTCAAATGCAAACTGAATTGAATTTCTTCCCTATCCCTACTCCCATTGTGGTAACACACTGCTTAAGCCAGGGATGGGGAACCTGTGGCCCTCCAGATGTTGTTGGACTCTAACAGCCATCAGGGCCAATAGACAGAGATGATGGGAGTTGTCCTCTAACAACATCTGGATGGCCACAGGTTTTCCCCTTGCTGAATGATTCAAGTGAGGTGCTCATTAAATACAGTAACTGTGATCCAAAGTGACCTCCAACCGTCTGCCCATCCCATGCCATATCATCCCCTTTGAAATTCTCTTCAGTATATGTCTAGTATGTGCCATATGGTGCTGCATTTAGAGAATGGTAGCAGTTGCACATTTCTTTGAATTCTGCCCAGTGACTTGTTATAGAACGGTCAGATAAACTACATCTTTATGTCAAATAGTTATCACTTTAGCATGTAACAGCTTGTGTTTGTTTTCAAATTCTGTTCCTATTTATTTAAAACAATGGCATTTTAAACACATTTTCTCAGTTAAGATATAGCATTTCCTCAGTTATTAGTATTTTTGAAGATTACTATTAAATATAAAGTTTTTATAGTTGGCAGGACTGTTTGGTAAGGTTTTACGTTCTCTGTTTTGGTACAACATTGCTTTCTGGTATCCAAACATACAAATGTGGCAATTTCAAGTTCACTGACAGAATGTTCTATAGCTGCTGTTATTATTATTATGGGAGAATGCATTAAAAACAATTATTTCATTACTATCACAAGGAATGGTGATTCATTACCATCACATCAAACATCAAGTATTTGTGGTCTGTTCAGCTGAGATAGTCAGCAAAACCATTAAAGCAAGATTATTTTCACTGTGCCATTTTAGGTGTTAAATATATATATTTATTTCTTTTTTATTATTTGATTTATATCCCACCCTTCCAGCAGAAGCCCAGGACGGCAAACAAAAGGACTAAAAACATTTTAAAACATCATAAAAACAGACCTTAAAATACATTAAAACAAAACAACTTTAAAGACATTTTAAAAGCTTTAAAGACATCTTTTTAAAAAGGTTTTAAAAACATATTGTTTAAAAAAATATTTTAAAAAGGTTAAAAAAACATATTAAAAAGCAATCCCAACACAGATGCAGACTGGGATAGGTCTCAACTTAAAAGGCTTGTTGAAAGAGGAAAGTCTTCAAAAGGTGCTGAAAAGATAACAGAGATGGAAATATATCATAGAAGGAAATCAGTCGAGACACCATGTGAGGGCCAACGTAGTTGTGATGGCAACACTTTCCTGGGCTTAAACATGGGAGATGCTGCCATCCCATTGAAAGAGAAAAGGAGGGCAGTTCCTGCTGTTCTTCTAAATGGAACTCCAACACCAGAAATGACCTCAGCTGGGAGAAAACAGCAGAAAGTTGCAGATGCAGCACCCAATTTGCTGTTAATAGAGCCCTCATGCTCCCTTTTTTTGCATGATAGTGGAAAATTAGTGGCCCTCTTACCAAGTTTCTTTTGCTTAGTGTTCTCTGGGGGGAGGGGGAATCTGGATGTGGGTTGAACAGGTAAGGCATCATGACTGAATGCTCTTCCATGCAAAAAGACTCTGTGCATGTAGATAACTGACATGTCAGAACAAGGTAGACTCCTTCCCCCTGGTATCTGGCTTTCTATTTGGAGGTGTCATTTTTGTTGTATAGGGGAGAACTAAATCATGTGAGCCCCACTAGAAGTCTGAAATGGTGCAGCACATAGGCATGTTTGCTCCATCAGTGAGAACAAGGTCTCTGCCTCCTCTCTGGTTACAGCACTAGCTTGGGTGGGAAAAGTTGTACACTTAGGCTAAGTTCAGTTTACCTTCCATCCTCCCAGAGCTGTTGGCTCTCCAGTTATGGGACAGAGCCTCAAAGGGGAGGGGGGCTTCAGTCTTGGCTACCAACTTCAAGGCCATGCTTTAGCTCAAACTGAGGCTCTTGATCCAAGGATACATATAGGGAAAAAGAGCCATTTCCCTTGTCCATGGCCCCAAATGCCACTTCTCCTGGCTGGTTCTCTGTCCTGATACAGTCCCTAGTTGATCTCCCTCAGTCAACATTTCTTCTTTTCTTTATACCTTAACTGTTATAAATGCAGCAAAGTCAAGACTCTGCCAACCCACATCTTCCCCCTGCATGCATTGCATCTTGCCTTAGCTAGGTTTAGCCCACCGTTCAGTGTGTTCAAAGTGACACCATTACTCTCATGTGATCTGGGCAGCAGCTGAATCCAGCAGAGCTGTTATCAATGGGTGTGGAAAGAAAACCATTGGCCACAATGACAGGTGCTTATAGCAGGAGTCAGACTTTATAAATAGGCACCCTAAACTAGAATGCATTTTATTAGTGGATGCTTGTCCATTTGGAAAGAGACATTTTTGTAGAATTAGGTGGGAAAGACATATCACATCTTTTTCCTGCGACAACTGCATGTTGCCTACAGTTGTCTGCAGGAAAATTCAAACCCATGAGCACTTACTGGCATGCATGTTTAGGAAAACTGGTTGTGCTGCTGTCACATGGAGCACCTGCACATGAGCAAGAGCTCGTGCATTTAAATTCCTCTGCAGATCACCACACACAACAGATGTTTGGTGCAGAAAAAATACATGATGTGGGGATAAAAGCATGGCCTTTGAATGAAGATTAGGAATTACAGAAATGCAGCTCCGCTTACCTGAGAAGCTGGGGAGCGGCAGTGCAAATTGCGGTTGTGGATGAAGCCGCAGAAGCCATCTTCGGGAAGGACAACGTTGCGCATTGCACGGAGATGATGTGCCATATGGAGGGGGCGGAGCCAAGGGCCTATTTAAGCCCACGCCACCCCCTCCGTCTTCCTCTTGGCTCGCGACGGCAGGAAGGAGACGGAGCCAAGACGAGCGGCGAGGGACTTTCGGCGGTGGCCATTTTCTCGGCCGCATGGTCAGCGCCATTTTAGGCGCTTGACTCTTGATTGCGTCGGGGCCTGGCGAGGCCCAATCCGGCTGCTAGCGGCAGTGGAAGGAGCGGGGCTGAGCCAGGTAGCGGCAGTAGAGGCCAGGCTGTGGCTTTTGACAGCCCCCCCGCGGCTGCCGGATCAAGCGGAGGTGGCACCGCGGCCTTAGAGGCCGTTTTCCCGGCAGCAGAGAAGCCCCGCACTTTGCAGTCGGCTGCATAGAGGCAGCACGAGGTGGCAGCAGGGCAAGTGCCCAGGCTGTTAGCGGTTGTGGGTGCTGCCTAACGGATTGCAGCCGGTGGCCTATATATAGGGTTAAACCTTACAGGCTACCTGCTTGCCTCCCCCCCCCACTAGTTGCATAATCACTACACTACACGAGCTTGGCTTGAAGGGGGCACGCTTGCCACACGTAGTCCAGTCTTTCAATTGTGACATAGTGGGTGGGATTGCTTATACAATGCCATCCCGAAAAGGAATTGGTGGCCCAAAAGGGAAGGGGAGGGCTAACAGGCCACCGCCCAAGCACACCCTCCCAGTAGCTGTGTCATCAGATGAGGAGGCGCCACCTTGGGCAGCTATTATGGCGCAGTTGGACATGCTTGAGAAGCAGCGGGTAGGCTTACCCGACCAAAGCAATGTTCAGCCAGCCATGATAGCGGGGGTGCCTTTGATGACAAGGAACTGCACCAGTGCCTACAGTCAGGCCTAGGTCCAGCAGGGTCAGGGGGCGGGGCAAACGCTCAGTTAGTCAGTCAGCAGGTAATCAAGCTAACATCGCTGCATTGATCTTGGCCCGATTAGATGCGCTGGAGGCTGGGCCCAGTCAAGCTTCCATGACAGGACCAGGAGCGATCGCCCCCCCAGTACCATCAGAACCAGCTGCTGCCACGTCACAATCAGCTGGTGTCCCACAGTCCCGTGATGACAACAGCCAGCCTCGTGACGCTCCTCGGCCGGGGATTGGGACAGGTGAGTCACCTACACCGGCGCAAGGAATGGGTGGGTCAACACAGGGGTGGCCACAGTGGGGGCAGTGGGCCTTGGGGCACGCTGGTCAGCATTATACCCCTGTTAGCGCTATAGCACAGGTTAGGCAAGGGATAGCTGATACCATAGGTGGACAGCCAACACCTTTACATGGGGCTTGGCACCAAGTTTGGCAGCACACTGGGGGTGAAACATCAGCTGTGGCTGCCCCCTCCATTATGGGGTGTGTGCAGCCTCCTAATCGCGTTCTGGGTCTGCAGGCTGCCAGCTCGGCTTCTATAGTGATTATGGACCCACTAGGTTCAATTTCTGCAGGGGCTATTCCTTTTGGTGCAACATCCTGTTCCTTGGGTTTCCACATGCTCCCAGCGACCAAAGATAGGATTTGGCGGGGGGACTATGTGGACCTGTTTACACTGCTTACACAACCCAAGAGAGATAGGGACAAGGATAGCAAGGTGGAGCCTGAACGGCCCAGACGTAAGAAGGTGGAATGCACATGGAACAATTGGTTGCCAGCTTACCTCATTTATGCAGGAGTGGTGATGGAAAAGCTGCCACTAATGAGCCCCCTCCTGATTAAGTATCTGGACATTGTATACCGGGCCTATATTGAGTTTTCCGGAACGGCTTGGCTGTCTTACGACGAGGCCTTCCGTATGCGGGTGGCCTTCGATAAGACACTCCCCTGGGATAAAAAGGAACCTGAGCTGTGGCTACAGTTCATGGTGGCAGCCCATGCCTTGACTGGAGATAGGGCGGATAGTGGACACATCCTAAGCAGCAGTCGGCTGCTAACCTGCCCCGCAGCAGGTTCAACAGCGGCTTTTCTGCTGGGAATTTAATTCCCGTGGATCATGCACCCACAACCCGTGCCGTTTTCGGCACGAATGCTCTATATGCGGGGCAGCACACTTATGTTTAACCTGCCCACGGGGCAGGCCATTTCGGGGAGGGGGTAGGGACTATCAAGGAAGCCGGAAGCAGCCCCCTGCGGGAGGTAATCAAGGAAAAGGGCCCCTCCCCAGTTAAACTGGACGTGTTAAAACACCTCCTGGACAGTTATCCCAACCAGGGGATCACACGTTTTTTGTTAGATGGTTTTTCTTTAGGCTTCCGGATTCCCTATACCGGCCCACGTCTAACAATTAGGTCTCGCAATCTTAGATCCACAGTAGGAAATGAGGGCTTAGTGCAGCAGAAAATAGATAAAGAGGTGCAGGCTGGGCGAGTTCTCGGCCCATTCCAGTCTCCCCCTATCCCTAACCTTAGGGTGTCTCCTTTGGGCATTGTTCCCAAGAAGACAGTTGGGGAATTTAGGCTCATTCATCATTTGTCCTACCCGCAAGGGATGTCAGTTAATGACTTTATCCCGGATAATTTGTGTTCTGTCCATTACACATCCCTGGACACTGCAGTGCGCATGGTGCGTTCCTGTGGTAAAGGGGCTTACATGGGTAAATGTGATATCAAGTCCGCCTTTCGTCTCCTGCCAGTTCACCCAGCAGATTTTGAGCTACTGGGCTTCTCCTTTTTGGGCCAATTCTATATGGATAGGGCCCTGCCCATGAAGTGCTCAATTTCTTGCACTGTTTTTGAGCGCTTCAGCTTCTTCCTGGAGTGGGCTGTCAAGAGACGGGGGGGGCCTTGCACACGGTTGTACATTATCTGGATGACTTTCTGTTTGCGGGTAGGGCAAACACGACTGAATGCCAACATTTAATGTCCCAATTTAGTGAGCTAGCAGAAGATTTGGGTGTACCTCTGGCTTCGGAGAAGACAGAAGGCCCCACCCAGGTCCTGACATTTCTAGGTATCAAAATTGACGCAGTGGCCATGTGCTGCCAGCTGCCTAGGGATAAGATCACTACTTTGCACATTAAGATCTGGGAGGTAACTGGGGCCAAGAAGGTTTTTCTTTTCACACTCCAGGAGCTGGCGGGACACCTGAACTTTGCCTGCAGGGTCGTTGCACCAGGGCGAGCATTTTTGCGGTGCATCTATGATGCTATGGAGGGGCTTTCTCAGCCCCGACATAGATTCAGGGTTACTGCAGCCCTACGAGCCGACCTCGCCATGTGGTCCTCTTTTTTGCAGGACTACAATGGGGTCTCCTTTTGGAGACAGGAACGGCTCCTGGAAGCAGAGATGCAAGTTTGTTCTGATGCTTCAGGGTCTTATGGATTTGGAGTGATATTCGGGTCTTCCTGGTGTAATGGACAATGGCCTCAGGATTGGTTTCAGGACGGTCTGGACAAGGACCTGACCTTCCTTGAATTCTTTCCCATTGTACTTGCAGTGCATTTATGGGCAGAGAGGCTTCAGAACTCTACTGTCCATTTTTGGTGTGACAATGAGGCCACGGTCCATGTTATCAATTCGCTTACATCCAGGAACACCAGGGTTATGGGCCTAGTCTGGGCTTTTTTCCTCCAGTGCCTGCGTTTTAATGTTCTTTTTCAGGCACGGCATGTTCCTGGCATTGACAACAGTGTTGCTGATGCTCTGTCATGGAACCAGATGGACCATTTCCGCCAGCTGGCACCGATGGCCAGGGCTCAGCTGGATGCCGTGCCCCCTGCAATTTGGGAGATTGGAGAGCCTATCCATTGCCCCCAGCACGCTCGCCAGCTATCAAAGAGCAGGTAGGGTGATTGAGGACTTTTGGGCCAGCAAGGGATACGTGCCCCAGTGGCCCATTCCGGTGAGTCATCTGCTGGAATTTCTGGTGGATGGCAGGATGCAGGGCCTGTCTGTCCGAGCCTTACAAGGTAAGATGGCCGGACTTTCCTTTCTAGCTAAGGCACAGGGTTTTCAGGACCATTGCACGGATTTTAAGGTCCAGCGCATGTTAGCTGGGTGGGCTAGGGAGCATCCGGCTGCTCCTGATCACCGCCATCCTATGACTCCAGAACTTTTAGCACAGCTTATGAGCCACTGGTCAGTGATGTGCTCTTCCAACCACGAGATACATCTATTTCGAGCAGTGTCTCTTACATTATTTTGGGGGGCATTTCGAATTGGAGAAGTAGTGGCTGGGTCTAAGTTGGACCAGTCACAGAGGGCCCTCTTAATTACAGATATCAGCATGAAAGCGGGCAGCGCTTACCTTACATTACGTAGGTCCAAAACTGACCAGAAGGGTAAGGGACGGTCAGTTATTTTAGATCCCCTTGCCACATATTTGCCCAGTGCTGGCCCTGCAAACCTTTATAACAACCAGAGGAGAGAGGAGTGGATATTTATTTGTTCACAAGAATGGCGAGCCTCTCACTAAATATCAATTCTGGGCGCTTACTAAGAAGGCCCTATGCGGACTGGGAGTAGACCCATCAGGTTTTGGGACACACTCTTTTCGAATTGGAGCTGCTTCCAGCTGAACTGGGTTTCCCACAGGCCAGGCTGCAGGCTGTTGGAAGGTGGACTTCTGGGGCCTATAGGAGTTATGTACTCCCCATGAGCGGGCTTGGTAATACAGAAGCCTAATAGTGTTGCCTTGTTTTGGCAGGTTCCTGGAGGGGGACGGAGCGGATGCGCATCCTTATCTGTGGCCACAGCATGATTTTCTGGGCGGGCCGCAGGGCCGCATCGTCTCAGATGGGCACGCAGCTGGGGCTCAGCCAGAGGGCTACCGCGCAATGGCTTGGCCGGCGAGGGATGCGCTGGGATGTGCTCCTGCCCACCCTGTTCTGGCAAGGGTTAGTGCGTGAGGTTCCGCACATTTTGGTCATTCACCTGAGTGGTAATGACCTGGGTTTACTCAAGGGCAGGGCCCTTACTGTTCAGGCATGTAGCAACATGCGAGTTATAAGGCACCGTTGGCCTTCATTTTGTCTGCTTTGGTCAGACATACTGCCACGCAGGGAATGGTGTGGAGTTTGGAACCCCAGGGAGATAGACTGGGCACGGAAGAGGGTCAACCGACAGATTCGGTTGGCACTTCTTGGGGATGGTGGGCTGCCCATTCCACATCCGCTCATACAGCATTCTAGGGTTGAACTTTATAGGGCTGATGGCGTTCACCTGTCGGACACAGGGAATGACATATTTTTACAAGACCTGCAGAGGAGTCTGCTGGAAGTTCTTCTATGCAGTGGGGAAAAGGGGACTAAATAGAGATTTGTCCTCTTTTGTGGCAGTAAAGTGCGGGAGGGGACATAGGTAACAACAGCTAGGTGGCCCCCTTAGGCACCTTTGGAGGTGATTGGTGGTTCCGGAGGCCTGTCTCTCAGGGTTTTACGGCCTGAGAACAGGATATGGGCTGCTTTTGGGGCCAACTTACCGCATCCACCCGAGGGTTCTACGGCCCCGGGGGGTTGGTGATGTGGGAAGGCCTCCCTACTCACCTACAAGGTGTGGCCGGGGCAGGGGGTAAGCAGAAGGGGCTTGCCCTTAGCCCCAGCAGGGGCTGGTCGCCCGAGAGCTGTAGGGCAAGCTGCTTGCCTATAGTTAGTTCCCGCACTTAGGATTCACCTCTGCAGGTCGCTTTTAAAAGTTTTGGTTTGTAATTTAATAAAGTGGCCCTTTATTCAACCATAGCTGCTGTTGTCTGCATATTATTTCACCCATCGACCGCAAATGCAGCTCCGCTTACCTGAGAAGCTGGGGAGTGGCAGTGCAAATTGCGGTCGTGGATGAAGCCGCAGAAGCCATCTTCGGAAAGGGCAACATCGCACGTCGCACGGAGATGACGCGCTATGTGCCGTACGGAGGGGGTGGAGCCAAGGGCCTATTTAAGCCTACACCGCCCCCTCCGTCTTCCTCTTGGCTCGCGATGCCCGCCCCACCCTCCCTCTTTTGAGGTGTGCCCATGGTCGCTTTGGGGCAGAGTAGGAATTTTTATCCTGCCCACCCTTGTTGGAGGGCAGGTTTTTTGCCTACTCCACACTTTGGGGATGGAGGGAACAAAGGGTTAGGGGGGGTCGTGATTAATAGGTTTATTTCAGCTAATTTGGCTAATTTGGTTCGAATCAAAATATTGTGGGCATGTTTGGGACCCAGACCCGGTAAAGTGCGGGAGGGGAAATAGGTAACAACAGCTAGGTGGCCCCCTTAGGCACCTTTGGAGGTGATTGGAGGTTCCGGAGGCCTGTCTCTCAGGGTTTTACAGCCTGAGGACAGGATATGGGCTGCTTTTGGGGCCAACTTACCTCATCCACCTGAGGGCTCTACGGCCCCGGGGGGTTGGTGATGTGGGAAGGCCTCCCTACTCACCTACAAGGTGTGGCCGCGGCAGGGGGTAAGCAGAAGGGGCTTGCCCTTAGCCCCAGCAGGGGCTGGTCGCCTGACAGCTGTAGGGCAAGCTGCTTGCCTATAGTTAGTTCCCGCACTTAGGTTTCACCTCTGCAGGTCGCTTTTAAAAGTTTTTGTTTGTAATTTAATAAAGTGGCCCTTTATTCAACCATAGCTGTTGTTGTCTGCGTATTATTTCGCCCATCGACCGCAATAAGAAATTAATCAGTTTTTTATTTTTTGCAGCATGACTCACCACAGCTCGATTTAGGAAGGATCTGGCAGGTGTTAGTATAGAGTATTGGTATTGTATGGAATGGAACACAGCATTACTGGAAAAGCTTATAGGTAAATTAAGGATGGCATGAGATATAAGGAAGAGAGACAATTTCACAGCAGTTTCATTTGATTTTATTAGATTTATTAGTGAATGGGCTGAGGGTCCAACAGTACCAATGGCATATTCCCAGATATGGAACAGCTGACAAATAGTTAACAAGGAAGTTGAACCAATCTCTCTGAAATGATCCAGTGAAGGCAAAAGGAAAAATATTAGAAATCAATAACTATATAATTGATTTAATGTATAGCATAAACAGAAGGCCCAACAACACCCAAATTTAAGGAACTGATATACTGTATGAAAATGTAATCATGAATTATGTTAACTTTTTTCTTTTTTTCTTTCATTATGCTTTTATGAGTTTGTGATGTCTAAAGAAATTAAAATTTTTAAAAAAAAAAATTAAGCATGGCAGCGCTTCATCAACACAGATATATCCTACACATGATTAACTCATGAATAGGTCTTGCATATGAAGAATATCTTAGGAATCCCAGTCAAGAAATTCTCCAAATACTTACATTTTCATAGAAACTTGAAACATAGAAACTATCTTCCTTATGTCCTTATGTATCTCTGAGAAGATAGATAATACTTTTTTCTGGTGTTGGAGTATAAAATCTTCCTAGCATAAAAAATATCATTTTTGTCACTGATGAGGACTTAAGTGGTAGATGAACTCATGTTTTGCAAAGACAAGTGCTCTGAAATGTTAAAGACAATCCAGACTGTTTTACAACGCAAAAGAATAGAAGCACCACCTGTCTCATCATATTACTTAGAAGACATCAATCTAACAGCCTGATCTTGATCTCCTGTAATTCTGAAAAAGGATCCTGTGCAAGGAATTAAGAACAGAGCATGACTTCTCCCTCTATCAGAATGGTCAGGCTAATACAATAAAGAAAACATTTCTGTAAATAATTCAGAGTTGCACATTGTACAGCTACGAGAGTGGCTGTATACTATAGCCAGTGGGGATTTTTCACATTCCGCAATGTTAAATTGAAAATACCCCCCATGCCATTCTGAAGCTTCCCATAAGCTCATTTCAAAACAAAACCTTACATAACTTATAGTCCTGAACTCAGAAACGCTTGCTTAACAACCCTGTCAATTTTCATGGCGATACACAAAACAGTCAGAGAGAATAGACAGTTCAAAGTCTAAAAAGAGAGAGAGAGACCTCAGAGCCCTTTTGGAGTTTTTTCTCTGAGAGTTCTCATAATCTGTTGAAATTCATTAAAAATCAGCCATGTTCACAGAGTACCTGTAATCCTAATACTGGCGTTGCCCCATACTCTGACCTTCATCTGCTGCAGTTTAAAAGTTTAAAAAATGCCTGGCTGATTTTTAATTAATTTAATAAATTTTGGCTGGGACCCAATGATAGCGCAGAGCATGCTCAGTAAGAACCAACTGTCAGAGTTCTAAAAGCCTCACAGCTGCTGGGCTTGGCTAATCAGGGGGCCACACCCACACCAGACTTTGATTTCATGTGAGACAGTCATGGCTTCCCTCAAAGAATCATGGGAAGTGTAGTTTGTGAAGGGTGCTAAGAGACTCCTATTCCCCTGAGAGAATGGTTTAACAGTCAGCCACTCTGATTGAAGGTCTGTGAGGGGAACAGGGCGTCTCCTAGCAACTCTCAGCACCCTTCACTAACTACACTTTCCAGGATTCTTTGGGAGAAGCCATGACTGTCCAAGGTGAAATAAAGGCCTGGTGTGGATGTGGTCAGGGACAGCTTTGGTTTAAATTTGGGTGGGAGGCTACATGTGTCTGCTGTAGAATAAAAAGGTGGGGGAAAGGCTGAAAGAGAATGATTCTGTTTACAATGTTTTCCTTTTGGAAAGGAAAGGGGCTTCCCTTCTGCTCAGTGCCCACCCACCCAATCTCCTCCCCTCCCACTCCCTGCCCTTTCCCTGGGTCAGTGTTGGACTAAGACCTGGGAGACCAGGGTTTGAATCCCCACACAGCCATGAAGCTGACTGGGTGACCTTGGGCCAGTCACTGCCTCTTAGCCTCAGAGGAAGGCAATGGGGAAATCACCTCTGAATACCGTTTACCATGAAAACCCTATTCAAAGGGTCACAATAGGTGGGGATTGACTTGAAGGCAGTCCATTTTCATTTTCAAACATGATTGCATAGAAATAAATCCCACTGAACTCAAAAAATATGCAAATGATCAAACCCACCCTGCCTTATCCTTCCTCCTATCTCCTCCTCTTGCCCCTTCCCTCCCCCTTCCTTTGCCCCTCACTCCCCATCCCCTTCCAATCCCCTCTTTCCCCTTCCCCCTCCTCCCCTTCCTCCTCCCCATGGTCAGTTTTACCTATCTTAAACATGATTGCATGGAGGTAAATACCATTGAACTCTATAAGCATGCAAATGATCAAACCTGCTCTCCCCTCCACCTTCCTTTGCCCCCCTCCAATACGCTCCTTCCCCCTCCCTTTTCCCCTTAAACCGTTTGCTACAAGCCTGTATCAATATAACGTAGAAATGGACTCTTACCACCAATGAAAACGGGAGCCCAGAGGAACTGGGAAGAATAGACAGCCAGGAATGAGATTTTGGAATGGATCACTTACCAAGTGCTAGGTTGTGAGGTGCCTCCGCTATTCCTTTGTCCTAGCTCCATCTAGTCTCTGTGTTTCATCTGGTGTCCCAGTCACATCCCACTGCTAACACCAGAACTGATAGGGAATTTTGGGATTTGCTGGACCGGAGGTACTTAAGGAAATTGAAAACACAGGCATGCAGCAAAAGTAGGCCTTTATTGGTTGCGTGTGCACGGTCAGTCTCCCATGATGTTTGGTGGAGTTCTCCAATGTGGCACTTCTTGCATAGGGTTTTTATACATTTTAGAAAAAAGACATGAGCATATCCAATCAAGGGGTTATACATGAGCATTACATAGTTGTTACATAGTGATTACATAGTGGTTCTAGCCAATCAGGTAATTTCTTAGTAATTCTAATACTACCCCCATCCCCGACCAATGAATCCTACTCCAACTAGGCCTCACAGGAGAGGCTTGAAGAGCCCATACGGGGTGGGCATGAATACCACCCCACCCTTGACCACCGAAGTGTACTCCCCACCTTAGGTCACACAGGCCCTACTGTTGACTCCCTTGCCAACTGTTCCCCAAGGCCGGACAGGCCAGAGCAGAGCCAGCACCACCACTATTGCGGACAAACTTCCAATGAGGCTGCTGCTGTCTACAGCAACCGTGCCAACCACTGGCTGCAGCATGCGCCTCCAATCAATCCCACACCACTCTTTGCTGTGCCCACCATCTCCGCCTCTAAACACTCCCTTGCTGCTCTCTCTCTCTCGCTGCTTGCTCTCTCACCGAGAGTTGAAAGAGGGCAAAGCAAGCTTTAAAAGTCGTCCCCCCCCCGAGCGACATAGCATGTGTGCTAAGCATGCCACGTAGCTGAGGCCATGCCAGGTTTTGACATGGCCTGGCCACAAAGCCCGTTTCCCATGGAGGTGTTTCAGAGCCCAGGCACTGAAACAGGGATTCTAGACAGAAATAACCTGGCTACAGTTTATTCCATGCCCCGGAAACATCCAGATTAGTTTACTGAAATATGTTATGCATGAGGATGCTTTTACAGACCATTATGAAACTTCAGCTAGTGCACAATATGGCAGCTGGAGTACTATTGATAGGACCTAGCCCATGAAAATGGTGCTCAGCATAGTTTCTTGATCATTTCCAAGTACAATTCCAAGTTCTGCCTTTTATATGCAGGGTTTGGGACATGGTTATCAGACTGCCTGTTCCCAGATAAACTTGCTCCATAGTTAAGAATTTCTTCGGAGGCCCATCCCTGGATGCCCCCACTTTCAGAGTTAAGGCAGGTGGCAGCCAGGACGAGGGCCTTTCCTCTGCTGGCACACCATTTCTGGCATGTCCTTCCCAGATATTTGTTTAGCTTTAAGTGCAGTCAAAATTATGTTATTTGCACAAGCTTTTGTTGAGTATTGTTTTTTTTCTTTGTTTCTGAATAACATTTTACTATGCTATTTCTGTTTATAATGATTTTGTATTCTTGTATATTCAGTGGGGGTTTTTTTTGTTTTTTCGGTAAAAAATGTGGTGGTACTTCATGAGCAGCAAAAAAAAAATTAAAAATAGAGGTGACAGCATTCTGAACCATAACAAAAATGCACTACAGTATATTGAATTTTATGGTATTTTAGTAATTTCAAAATAGCTTAGAAAACATTAAAAGGCCAGGTAGAATAATGTTAAATAAAATATGTTCATCATTTTTGGTCTAAAAACAGTTTACCAAAACTTCTGCATCTGATCACCTGAAGGTAATTCTTACTTACCATAGACGAGGAGCTACGTAAGCTAGGGCTACTTACAAGCCTGCCACATTGCCCAATGTGCACCTCTTTTGGTGTTACTCCAAACTAAAGTCCCATTCCTGTTCTGTGCCCTCTCCCTTCCCCCTCCACAGGCCTTAATCCACCAAATTCTCTCCCGCTCAGTTCTCTGATTACTTACCCCTCTGGGCCATCCTGGAATCTTTATCTGAAGACTGCAAGAACACTTTCAATAATAATATAGGACAGCTTTTCAATGCACAACATAGGATTTTTCATTCTCTTAGTCCTATGCACAGGCGTATTCCTGATGTTTAAATTAAGGGATTTTTTAAAGTATACCAATCTCATTATGTGCAATGATTAAACATGGATGGTTAACTCTGGAGATGAATTCAAAAAGAATACTAAAGCAGTTAAGTATTTGCCTCCAGATAACCAAGCCTGGAAAACAGAAATGTAGCGATAATTTACATCCATTGTAAGCAGCCACTCTCTTTTTCATAGTACACAGTCCTCCACCTGCTCCATGCTTCACTGACAACCAATAGATTATCCTTAATTGGGTACTAAAAGATTTTTAGACTAGTGAGGCGGGGCAAACAAAATAGTCACATCGAAGATCACATACTATCAGTTTAGTCGGTTTGAATAACAGTATCAAAAAATAAAATACTCGTATCAAGGGTTGGTAGAATGTAGCTCTAAATCAACCGGTAGATCTCTGGATAATTTGCACTAGATTGGCAAGGATTCCTGATTCCTGATTGTCTAACAACAGCAACTAAAGGAGGGCTCCCCTCTCCACCCTAAGTTATACTACTGAAGTGAAGAAAGCTGGATGTACTAGGAACAACACTTTGTTTTGAAGGAGTGTGAGTTTCATTCAGTTCTGGTACTCCAAACAAATACCTGGGCTCAAAATTATGTATTCTAAAGCTCTGTTCAGGCACTCAGCATCTGGCAAAGTTACCATGTGAGGGAGTATCAGGGACAAGTACTCACTCCTCTTTGCCAGATTTGTACACTTGAAGTGGGCTAAGTGTATTTCGTTTGCGAGAGTCTCCAGTTGGTAGAACCTGCTCCAAGTATGTTAGTGCATCTAATAACCAATCAGCTTTGTCCTGTCTTACAAACATTTTGGATGGACCCAAGAGACAAATCACATTAAGGTTTAAGCAGAGAATCTGCAGGACTTTTTAAAACAACCTGTACCTGTGTTGTGCAAGAAACAAAAAGACAAATAAGATAAATTTAGCCTCAGTACATTTTGTCTTGGACAGTTTTTGTTGTTATTATTCCATACCTCATTTTCTTCACATATCATAAGCTCTGCTTATTGTCATGAAAGAAAAATATGCCAGCCTTCTTATAAATGTTATTTTTGCATTGGCATAACTCTACATTTCTGTGCTGGGACATTTGATGGCTTAGATGCCTGCCTGCTGTTCTGACATAAGCTGTCATGCAGTGTCATGTTGTCCACCAGGGCCAACTCTGAAGTCAACTACAAATTGCAGAGGAAGCAAAATCATGAACTATTAACTTA
This sequence comes from Rhineura floridana, assembly GCF_030035675.1. NCBI lineage: Eukaryota > Metazoa > Chordata > Lepidosauria > Squamata > Rhineuridae > Rhineura > Rhineura floridana. The sequence continues at coordinate 8,680,053 of NC_084484.1, read as the reverse complement.
TAATTAGCTGGTCAAAGATACTTCCTTTCTGAAATATTCATGAATGTCACTTTCTGTTCCTTCTTTACTCTGGAGGGCTGCTGTGTCTATTTTTATGACTACTATTTGGTTTTAGATATATCATTGAAACACATTCTTTCCCTCACAAGAGAGAGGTGGAAGAATTATGGTTGGGAGAGCTTCATTAACAAACCCTGTAAAAGCCACAAAAGCCATGACATGCTGATGTGGTCTAGTAGGGATTCTGCAATATCAATGATTTTCCATTCACGCTGTGAAAATTGGATATTTGCTATCACAGATAAATGTCCCAAACAGGCAGCAAGTTTCACAGTATTATCATTAGAATCAGAAATAATCATTTAAATATACATTTTACTCCAAGATAAATCTTTGCATTTGTGAAACAGCTTATCTGCAATTGCAGATAAGTGTCTTGAACATAAGACTTTGAATGGGAAGATGGAAAGTCTTATGTTCAAGACACCTATCTGTGATTGCAGATAAGTTGCTTCACAAGTGCAGAGATTTCTCTTCACATTTAGACTGATCATATACAAAGGAAACCATGATTTCCTGAGAACAGGCTCATACATTCCCCACTCTTCCTCTTTCATGCATAGAATGAAGCATGTGAAGTTTGCACTTATGGAACTTTGTGTGTGTTTTTAATTAGGGTTTGACATCTTTTGACTAATCCTGGCTAGTCCACACTAACCACTGTTTGTTGTTGTTATGTGCCTTCCAGTCGATTACGACTTATGGCGACACTATGAATCAGCGGCCTCAGTAGCATCTGTTATAAACTAACCTGTTCAGATCTTGTAAGTTCAGGTCTGTGGCTTCCTTTATGGAATCAATCCATCTCTTGTTTGGTCTTCCTCTTTTTCTACTCCCTTCTGTTTTTCCTAGCATTATTGTCTTTTCTAGTGAATCATGTCTTCTCATGATGTGTCCAGAGTATGATAACCTCAGTTACATCATTTTTGCTTCTAATGATAGTTCTGGTTTAATTGGTTCTAACACCCAATTATTTGTCTTTTTTGCGGTCCATGGTATCTGCAAAATGCTCCTCCAACACCACATTTCAAATGCGTTCATTTTTCTCTTACCCACTTTTTTCGCTGACCAACTTTCTCATCCATACATAGAGATAAGGAGTACCATGGTCTGAATGATCCTGACTTTAGTGTTCAGTGATACATCTTTGCATTTGAGGACCTTTTCTCGTTCTCTCATAGCTGCCCTCCCCAGTCCTAGCCTTCTTCTGATTTCTTGACTATTGTCTCCATTTTGGTTAATGACTGTGCCAAGGTATTGATAATCATTGACAAGTTCAATGTCCTCATTGTCAACTTCAGAGTTATATAAATCTTCTGTTGTCATTACTTTAATCTTCTTGACGTTCAGCTGTAGTCCTGCTTTTGTGCTTTCCTCTAACTTTCAACAGGATTTGTTTCAAATCGTTACTGGTATCTGCTAGTAGTATGGTATCGTCTGCATAGCTGCATAGGTACTCCTGAAAAAACTGTTAGAAAAACACAATTCCCCAGGTTTAATGTCATAAGGAACTAAGATTAGTTTAAAACTCATGGGTGAGAAGGCGGGGGGGGGGTTATGAAAGTCTGAAGCTTAATGTGGCTCATTCACCTAGTGGGAAATATGTTTGAGATGACTTGGTCTGTGGGCTCATTCACACAGTAGCTGAACTCCATTTTAAAGACAAAGTTTTTCCCATCACAATAGACTTTAAAGGTTCACACTCCTACCAATCCATTGTTTGCAATCCCCACTGAAGGCAAAGGGTCAATTACACAGCTTCCTAATGACCACGCCCTCTTAAGATAAAGCTACCACTTCCTCTGGTTACCTTGACAACCAAGCATGCTGTTTGTTCCAGAGTAAGTTTCGTAAAATAAGAAAAAAATGCTCAAGTGCAATTTTTGTATTTTCAGCTGAAATACAAATATTTGTTTGAACAGTGTTATGCTTTTTTGCACAAGTTGGGGGGGAAGCACCGTTTGCAACAGGCTTGCAGAATGGGAGCCAGCAGGAAATGGCATGAACAAAGGGAGGAGGAGGGAGTGGGCGTGGACTCACAAAAGCATCAGAGCTAAGCATCTGCAAAGCCCTAGAGATACACAGCACAGACTGTTTTTCCTTCCCTTTTCAGATTAGGATTGGATTGATTTGAGGCAGATTTAAAGGGGAAAGCAGTGGCTTACCTTCGCCTTGCCTTATAATTCATGTAAATGCTGTGAATGAAACGGGGCTGCAAGTAGTGCCAGATTCATACTAAACCTCCATGTGAACCAGCCCTCATGCTTACTCCACATCCAGTGCACTCCCACTGCTAGTTTGGGAAGTGGTGTACACATGGTATTAGCCACAATCCATATCTATTCTGTATCTATTTTGTTGTTTCTTATGAAAGACTATATTTTGATGCAATTTTCCCAAACCAGCTTTGATCCAAATAGAGAAAAAGAACAACCTAGCTGCATTTTAAGCTGATAATGTGTACACAGGTTAGTGTCTATGACCTGATTGCTCAATTATCTGGGGTTCTTTTTTTAAAAAAAAGGGCTATTATCTTGAGAGAACTACCCATACAAGAACAAGGAACTCCAGAATGCAGTAGCCATGTATCCTGGATGATTCTTCAGTCATTTATGGCTCAGTGGTGTTACCACCTGCTTAGGGCACATATCTGTAACCACTATTTCTGCAAATTTAGGTCAAACTATTTCCCACTACAACCCTGCTTCTATTCTCCCTACTGGGAGGAAGCGCAGGATATAAATCTAATAAATACCTGCGAGGCTGCTTAGGCACGAGTAAAACATCATAACCATGCTCACCGTGTGGCAGTGAGGGCAGTGAAGAAGGCCCACTTCTCTGCCACCATCACATCCTCAAGTAGCCATCCACTGGAGCTTTTCCATATTATCAGGCGTCTGTTGACATCAACTCCAGGAAGTGGAGTTTTAGACTCTATGGAGGCCGACTGTGAATTGTTTGCAAGGCACGTGGAGGGTAAAGTTGCCTGCCTCCATAGCAATCTTGATGCCCCATCCACATCTACTGTAGTCCCCAGTGAGGTGTCCAATGCAACGTCTGCTGCAACTTCTTGGGATCGGTTTCAGTTGGTGAGGCCTGATGACGTGGACAAAGTGCTGGTGATTATGTAGCCTTTGCCCTTCTTGACTTATTAAAGCTTGCCAAGGCGAGTTGACCAAGTAAATCCAGGGTGTGGTCAATGCATGTTTGTGGGAGGGAGTTGTTCTAGCCACCCTGAAAAAGTTGTGATCTGACCATTCTTGAAGAAGCCTACCCTGGACCCATTGGTTGGTGACAATTACCGACCGGTCACAAATGCCACCTTCTTAAGGAAGATGATTGAGAGGGTTGTGGTGCAGCAATTGCAAGTACTCTTGGATGAAACAGATTATCTTGACCCATTCCAGTCTGGGTTCAGGCCTGGTTATGGGACTGCATCAGCCTTGGTCGCCCTGATGGATGGATTTATCAGGAGAAGGACAGGGGGAGCACGGTCCTGTTATTCTTACTTGAACTCTCAGCAGATTTTGAGATTTTGAGAGTGGCGGCCAGAATGCTGACCGGAGCTGGTCCACAAATGCATACTACACCTCTTCTTTATCAACTTCATTGGCTACCGATTTTATTTCGACACCAGTTTAAAATTTTGGTATTAGCTTTCAAGGCCCTACATGGATTAGCACCAATATATCTATCAAATCGTATTCTGGAATTTAAATCTCAACGACCGACAAGAGTACCCTTCGAACATTCTCTTATCATTCCATCTACCTTTATAATCCGCCGCTCCAATACTAGGAACAAAGCTTTTTCGTGCATAGCTCCCATCTTATGGAATAACCTGCCACCAGAGATCCGATGTTCCTCCTCACTCACGGTCTTTCGCCGTCAGTTAAAAACATTTTTGTTTCTTCAAGCTTTTAATGTTAACATTTAAATTGTTATAACTATTGTATTATTGATTTTCTTAATTTTATCTTTTTAATTGTATATTGTTTTCTATTAGACATTGTCTTATTTGTTCGCCGCTCTGAATTCTAAGAACTAGGGCAGGATATAAAATGTTTAAATAAATAAATAAAATAAATCATTGACCATGGTATCCTTCTGTGTTGACTTGGTGAGATGGGTATTGGAGGCACTGTTTTACAGTGGTTCTGATCCTAACTCTAAGGTTGTTTTCAGAGAATAGCTTTCAGTAATTGTTTTTCAGCCCCCTGGCAGTTGTGCTGTGGGGTGCCGCAGAGTACCATCTTGTCCCCCATGCTGTTTAACATCTATATGAAGCCCTTGGGAGCAGTCATCAGGAGATTTGGGGCAACGTGTTGTTATGAGGTGCAAAGCCCTGAAGCCTGCCAACTAGAATTCCCACCCCACACCCCTTGTTGTGTGACTCATGCAATCCTGAGGTACTGTGAAAAGGGACAGCTAAAATCCATGCTGTGTGCAACAAAAATAACAAAGAGCAATTGGAATACATGTTATCTCCTCCTTGGCAGATTTCTCTGACACCTAGCAGAATAATCCCATTGTTCAAGTAAGCATTAGAAAGTAGCCTGAGTTTCTCAGTGGCTGCTTTTACACATGGGGCTATTAGCGCTAGTTTACCACACTGCAGTACCTGTTATACCGGCATTTTGCGCAACAGTCTTTCACACACAGAGCAGAGTTTTTCTCCCCCCCTTCATTCGGCCTCACTCGACACCAGATGAGCTGGTTTGAGGCCTGTTCTTTCGGTGCGTGGGGGAGGTTGAAAGAGGCACGATCGTGATCAGCTGAGAGGCGCGGCAGTGCAGCAGCAGAGGCTCTGGTTGAGCACAAGCAGCAGCAGCACACAGGCTGTTTTCTCAGGAGCAGCTGGGATCGGCTGGGAGGCGCAGCGGTGGCAGTGCAGCAGCACGTGAAGGCTGCATGCTGGGAGGGCTGTTGGTAAGGGCGGTAATGGGTGGGAATGCACTGCATGCTGGGATGGCTGTTATGTGAGCAGCGGCAGCTAGCACAAAACTCCCACAATCTTCCGGTTTCCCAGCCTGCTATAGGAATTTTTCAGGTATCATTTATTACGGAAATTAGCGCTAAACTTCAAATACATTCCACCAGAATTCTGGAGCTACCCGTTATGTTGTGTGAAAGCTCAAATGTTATGCGCAAATTAACAGGAAATAAATCGTCAGAATAACAGAATAAAGTGCAGTGTGAAAGGGGCCAGTGTCAGCTAGAAACACAGACACACACACAAAATCACCTCATATCCAGACCCCTCCTTTGCAGGGGGGTGAGAGAGAAAAAGTCTTTTAAAAAAGAGGCCTGAATCTAGGAAGAGGGGGGGTATTGGTGATCTGAGCTCCAACACATGTAACTACGCTCTCAAAGAATGCAACACAGGACTGCAGGGACAGAACCAGGAAGGGATTTTGTGTTTCGGCACATGCTTTGAGAGAAACAGAATCTTTCCTGCCTTTTTTCCCCACATTGCATCAGCTATATTCAGCTGCTCACTCCTGGGCCTAGGATAGGTAATCTTGCCTACCTGTCACTCTTTATAGTAATAGGTTCCTTTGATCTCTTTAGTTTAAAGTTATGAATGGGTTAGGATATTAATGATTAATGCTGCCACGCACCCAGTAATTTTGTAATACTAGTGTGCTCTTTTCTCTCAATAAAAGAAAGCTTTGCTTTAGTCTCGTTTGGACCTGCATTTCTTGGGTTATACACCACCATTTAGGCACATTTCAGGGCAAAGCACTTGTTTTATCTCTAGCCAAAGATCCCCCTCCTCTCAAGGAGGTGTGTTTCATGGGACATATGGGTGGCAGTGTTAGGATGGAAAAATTTGAATTGATTTGTTCCATGTGAAATAGATCTTTAGTAAAAGCCAATGTTAAGTTGTCTGACATGCAAGGGTTAAGGGATGAAGGTCGATGTGAGGCGTCCTTCCCTGGCTCTCCCTGTCAGGTTCCTACCTGCACGTGGCTACTGCCTGTCACTAGGCACCACCAGGGACTCCACCAGTCCGGACTGCTCTCTCTTATGGTTTACCTATCCGCTCTAGCACAGATCTCAACAGATCCCCCTGCTAGGCAACCACCAGTAACGTCCCAATACTAGTATTCCCAGAGACTCTGAATACTGGTATTGTTATTCTCTTCACCGCTGCCACCATTCGTTACAGTTCCCCTTCAGCCTTGGTCATTACCTTACCCTCCCTTCTGGTCTGTGAAACCCCAGCCAAGGATCAGGCCTTTGGTAAACCAAATTAAGTATTTATTACAGATAACAAAGCTAACAAGATTAACAAGATTTCTTCTTAAGGCACATAAGCATATGGTTTTACTCAATACTAATCCGAACTCCACCTCCCTCCTGGTAAACAACTCTCTAAACCCCACCAAGCAATCCACTCTTTCTCTTCTCCCCCCCAGATTCCACTCTCACTCTTCCTTTTATACATTCAGCCATTTTAAACACTCAGCCAATCATCTCGCATTCTACTGCCCAGTCACTCCCCCTCCTCTTTCACTCCACTTACCATGTATCTTCTAAAACAACAACACTTACCATATATACATTAATATAGGAACATCACAGTCGACACTGGAACAACAAGTGAGATTCACATACAACTGTATCATTTTGAGTGCTGTGCGTAACTATGCCAGGCCGAGGTTTCCAAGACTCCCTCCACTCCCACCTTTCCACTCCCACCTTTGTGCTTTGTGCAATCTGCCTAGTGATAGAAGAATATATCTATGCTTGTAAGAACTGTAACTCTTAGACCTCACTGGACTGGCAAGAGCTGTCTGTGGGTCTCCATTTGCAAACGAAATAAAGAAGGCTTTGGTCTGAAACCTTGAGTCTCACGTTGTTTGAGTATTGGGATCTCATCCAGCGGTACGAACCTCAGAATTGAGTGTAACAACTTGGCGAGCCAGCCAGGAGATTCCTCTGGTGACCTGTCGGCTACTTGGGCCGTGCCGGAGAGCCAGGGGTAGAGCGCTCCAGGTCGTATTGGCCTGCCCTGGGGCCGGGCAGACGGAGAGCAAGTAACACGACGGTATCAATTGAGGACTCCCTTTTAGAGACTCAAGCAAACCAATGCTCATCCGGACGCGAATTCCCCTTCCCAACGAAACCCAGTAAGCATTGCGGGAATCCAAGGGAAGGTGGGAGGCTGAGAGCCTACTGAAAAGCGCAGGGATCCTGTGAGATGTGGAATCCTCAACTGACCCAGTGCATGAGTATGGTGTGTGCCAGTTGGGTCAGGGTTGTGAAGCAACCAGGTGAAAACCCCAAGAATGGGAAGTAGGGGCATCCAAACGAAAAGGAGGGACACCCCTTAGTTTAGTGTTAGAACATAAAAACCGGGTTTTGGGGAGGTAGGGGGAGGGGATAGTGTTTAACAAGGGAATAGTATCTAATAAGGGAATGAAAATGTGTTGCCAGAAGGTGTGGCCAAGTTGGGGAGTAGGCTGGCCAGAGGGAGGAACGTTTTATTTAAATGTTATTCAAGCTGTTTCTAAGCAGACTAGTGAGGAAATAATGAAGGACCTTTGTAAACAGAGCGAAAAAAAGGCTACGGAATATACAAAGGGAAATAAGAGTGGTATTGGGAATGATCTTGTTTAAATAGAAGTGTATGAACTGAGTACTCAAATGTGAGTGTCTTTGTGAAGGTGTGAATTGAGTGTCTGTGAGAATGGTAGAAGGGAAATGTTTCCTCCCTGTGTTGTCACTTCCTAAAATATGTTGTTGTTGTTTTTCCTTGCTGCGTGAATCGGCTGTCCATGCCACTATTTGTTTGATGTCCTTGTTTGGCACAGGATTCAAAGAATTTAAGTAGCGTTTAGTAATCTTTTAAGTTGGTATGAAGAGATTTGCTTTGTTTGTTTAAAGCAAGGCTTGAAGAGAGGAAAAGGAACAAGAGATTTTTGCCAGACTTTCATACCCTCCTTGGCAGAAGGGGGAGAGAGGAAAAAGTATTTTAAAACCAAGGCTTGAAGAGAGATAGAGGAAGGGAGGCTGAGGAACATCAGAGCTCCCACACACATGTGTAAAACCTTGAGACCAAGAGATTTCTTCCTGGTTTTGGATCAGAGCTCTTCCACATAGCTTCGGCTGTATTCAACCGCCCACTCCGGGCATAAGATAGGTAATCTCATTTGCCTTTCACCTCTTATAGTAATAAGGTCCTTTGATTTCTTAACTTTAAAGTTATGAATGAGTCAGGATGTTAATGATAGATGCTGTCACGCACCCAAGTAATTTTGTGGTGCTTTCTTGCTCTTTCTCTCAATAAAGTCAGGCTTTGCTTTATTTTGTTTTGGACCTGCATTTCTTGGGTTGAATATATGCACCATTTGAGCACATTCCAGGGCAAAGCGTTTGTTTTGTCTCTAGCAGTGGATCCCCTCCTCTCAAGAAGGTGTGCTTCATGGGACATGAGGGTGGCAAATGCACACACTCCCAAGAGCACATGTAGCCAAATTCTGAATGTAACTGGAATGAGTGTAATTTCCTTTCTTACTAAGTTTTGCTGTCTCTTGTTTTAAAGTGAATGGGGAAATGTCCTTTAAAATGCTGCAGTAAATCCAGAGGTTAAGGTATAGAAATTCCCTGGCACATTGTTATCCCCCTCCCCTTCTGTCCTTGGCAACAAAGCTTTGGCAAATGATGGTTGTGATTGTGACACACCAATTAGCCAATGTTGAGACTGGAGAGAAGGTTAACTCATTAAGCTACTAAAGGGGTTCCCTAAGCTGGGTCCCATCCATTTTGAAAGCCCTTGATAACACTTGTGTCTCCCTCCCCTTCGAAAAGTCCTGGGGAACGAAGCCTTTTAAGTATTTTGAGCCAGTGGGGCTAGGTACTTGGAAAAGGTGGAAACAGGATTTGCACTGGGAATGTTCAGTGCTCTGGCTGGCAGAGACTTTTAACTAGTTCCTGTCCCTTTAGATACCCCCCACCTCTGTTTTTTCCTTTTGAGAGTCAATCTGGGAGAAAAAGCTGGTGACAACAGCTTTACTCATGAGTGACTTGATTTGGGAATGTGGCATTTGAAGGTGGCTCATACCTGAATTTATTTTGAAACAAGGTTTGGTTGTTTGTGTGTGCACTATTGTATTCCTTGCATTTTGGCTTTTGGTGTTGGAGATTTCTAAGCTATGGCAAAAAGTGGTAGCCATGGAGGGAATAAAACGCTTTATGAGTTCAATAGAGTGCCTATTGAAAATAGAGAAATGGTTGATTAAGAAAGGAAGGTGTGTGTGGGATGATGATTGTTTTAGGATGGATGATCCTATGAAAACCATGACTGAGGCCTATGCGGGATATTGCAAAGAGTGCAGGCCTTCCAAATCAAAGAAAAGTGCTGCAGCTGCTTGGGCACTTTATAATGCATGTTAGGATTTGTTAGATTTGTTAGAGGAAGAATGCAAGAAAAGTCAGGACTCAGGTAGAGGAAGCCTTTGAAATAGAGCGCCTCCATTTGACTGAGGCTGAGGAAAGGGAGTATAGAGAGATGGTTCTGGAAGTTTTGAGCTTCCTTAAAGCAGGCAAAAGTATAGGGACATCACCCCTAATGAAGGGTGGTACGTGGAAGGAACCCATAGTTTTTATGGGGCCAGTTGTAAGATTGAGGCATACAGGATGTAGACAGAAGGTTTTGAGCAAATTAGTGAGTTGTTTTTAGGGAGAAGAAAAAAAGAGAATAATGTTAGAGTCTTTTTTTCCTCTGATCCAGTATGGGGTTTAGTTCTCACACTGAAGCTCGTTCTCTATGTATGTGTGTGTCTACAACCCCTCCTTCTTTCCCCCGTTTGATAGGCACACAGCCAAGAGAGCAAAGCAGCTCCTTGCAGCCTGATATCTTTCAGTATATTGTGTAATTGTGGTTGTTTCCCTGCATGTAAATTATGATTTAATTACAGGAATTAATTCTTGACTGAACTGCACGGACAGAGGGTCTTCTTTATGCATTTGTACATGATTAAGAAGTCTAATCCTTTTTATTTCATTTGCTTTTTTTATTATAGGATGGAGCAGAAGCATATGCTATAATGTTTGTTTTGATTTTATATAGTGTTAAGAAATTAAGAAGTTTTTTTATTGTCTGGTTTAAAGTATAAGTATATTTTGGTAATTTAAGAAAGTTTCTTAAAGCTGTTTTCTTCAGTCTGTGCAGAAGCTGTAAAGTAACCCTCCTTTTTCTTCCTAAAGGCTGCTTTTCGTGGCTACTTTCATGAGCAACCTCTGTATCAGAGGCTAGAGAAACTTGAAGGCCTTTAGAATGTGTAGTCATGTTGTGTGTTTTGTCTGTCTGTTGCAACACAATATTTTGGTTTTTGTTCACTTTTGAGCAGAAGTCTCATCTGGCCATGAGTGTGTTTTATTTTTATATTTTCTTTCCTGTGCTGAAGCATTTTCTCCCAAAGGAACATTTTCTTTTTGTGTGAGACACAGGAGATTTATTGCAGGCATTTTGATTGGAGCCTCATATGAAGCTGGTACCAACACTTTGGGCCTTTACATAGCTATGCAACAGATGTGATATTCTCTAGCATGTGCTAACAGCATAGAGGCCTGCTTAATTCTTCCACAGCCATGGAAACTGGCAAGTTTATTTAGGCCATCAACCTGATTTCTTCTGATGAGATGTCCCGTGTTGTGCAAGTTTGCAAATTTTGTTACAATCACTCGGGGGGAGGAGGGAATGATTATTTTTTTTATCATTCCAGGACAGTTCAGTTACAGCTTACACTGAACATGACCAGCTGGGTTTCCAGAGGATGAACTCTGTACAAGCCACTCTGCAGTATGATTCAAGACCCGGACACTTGTTTTATTTCCATTATACTATTGAATGTAATGTCTTATGAATTGTCCTTTAAGGATGTGTTGATCATTGCTATTTTTCCTTTCATAATTCATATGTTATGGCTGTTTTAGCTTTTCAAATTCCTCTGAGTGATTTTGTAACGGGATTTACAGAATTTGGCTATTTCAGATGTGGAGTTCACCAGTATAGAGTTTTGGGGCCATTTCTTTACTTTCCCATTCTGTCATAACAATGGTTTGGAATAGTGCAAGCTACACGTCAGATAACACATGATCGTCATGCCGTCATACATATCATAGCTAAGCTCTCACAGACAGAGACACATGGATGGTGGAATTCTGTTTGGCTGGGATGTGGACGCCAAGGAGGTTTCAACCTTATAATGTACCCCATTGTGGTGGTTTTGGTTTTCCAGAAAATTCAGATCTTTGTCTAATTGGCCCTTGAATATGTCTTCATCACATATAGCACAGTAATACCAATTGGAAGTCAGCATCGGAGCCTGGGGGCAGACCTGTGAAAGGACGTATACGTCTACATTTCAAAGAGGGGGGAGTGATATGGCTTGGCTAACCCCATGTTAGTTCAAGTGGACTCTAGGAGGTGCAAGGCCAAGAGCTATAACTCCCACCCCATCTCTCATACACCCCCACCTGACGGTATGGCTGGTGATGTGTTCCAGAGGTTTTGTTTAAAGGAAAACAAGGGCAGAGCTAAATGTTGTTGCATAAATGTTATTTTATTCCTTGGTGTATACACCCCCACCCACAGTGAATCCCATTGTTCGTTAGAAAGAGTCTTATTTTTTTTACAATAATTTTTATTCAAATTTTCATAAAACATAGAAAACAAAATCATAAAACATTCAAAGACAAAAAACAAAACAAAACAAAAATGATTAAACAAAAAAAATAAAATGTTGACTTCCCATTTGTCACATATCAAATCAGTTATAGGTCTACAATATATAACAATCCTGTCTCTTAAATCATATTATAAAATCACTTTCCTCCAGTAGTTATCTTAATTAATCATCAAATCTCATAAACATTACTTTATTCTTTCCACAAAAAGTCAAAGAGAGGTTTCAATTCTTTAAGAAATATATCTATCAATTTTTCTCCAAATAAACATGTCAATTAATCCATCTCGTTAATAATTATAATAATCTTATTGTCATAACCATAGTCCAAATAAACATTTCGATTAATCCATCTCATCAAAATCTGTTAGGTCCAATAATTTCAATAGCCATTATTCCATTATCCCTATTAGTTCCATCTTCCATCTTCAATAGTCCTGTTAAGTCCAGTAATTTCAGTGTCCAATCTTCCATTATCAGTATTCCATAATAATCTTGCTGTTGTAGCCATAGTCATATAATAAGAGTCTGATGGGAATTTCCTCTATCCCAAATATTTTCTTGCCATCCATTCTGAATAAGTTGCTGAAATACTGTTGTAAAGTCATATCTGTGTTCTTCTTTTTTACAAAATGCACTGGCTCATCTCTTAAGAGTTTTTCCATTGTCACATGGCTGCAGTTAATTCCATAGATTTTCTCTATATCAAGCTCCATCACATCATTCCAGTCCAGAAGATTATCCAAGCCATTGTTAACTTTATCTCTAATATCTTCATTAATTTCTTCAGAGATAACGTTAAATTCCAAACAGTAGATTTTATTTCTAAAATCCATAAACTCCAGATCTTTTTCCAATTCCACATTTGTTCCAATCTCCAGGGCTTGTATCTTCCCTTTATTTTTTCTTTTCTCATCTCTGATCTCATTCTCCTCTCTCACAGGATCCCCTATTTCTTTAAGCTCCTGCGTCATTTTGCTCAGTTCAATTTTCAGCTCCTTACTACCCTGTCGCAGGGTTTGTTTCGTTATCTCAATCTCATCCATTATTTTCTGAAACATAGTTACTTCCAGATTCTCAGCCACTTTCTTGATTGCCATTTTTAAAACCACGAAAACAAAGCAAAACAAAAATAAAGAAGAACCACTTCTTATTTCAGCAACAATTGGGTTAATATTCCAGGCTTGATGACATCACAGTATAAACAGAGCAACCTGCCTTATCTCTCTATGTTCAAGAATGCAAAACAAATTTAGTTCCCAGCATCAAAACAGTTAGTGGCGTCGTGAAGAAGCAGATTCGTCAAAATAAAATAGACCAAAAAGAGAATAGTCCCAGACAATATAATATTCCTCGGAATAGAAATCAGGAATAGAAATCCCTCTTCTGTTTATTATCTTTAGAATGCACTTCCAGGACAGCTTTTTGCGACAGAAACAGAGATAAGCTGTTAATTTCGTGAATAACAGAGAAGAGTTATAGCTCACCCAGAAGTTGTCCAAAGCCGATCAATCTGACAAATCTCCTTTTGCTGCAACAATTTAAACCAAGTAAAAAAAAATAATAGAAAGAAGGGTGCTTGCCTGTTAGTCCGTTCTCTCTTTAAAGAAAAGATAAACGTATCGCTTAAACAGATAGAGCTTGTTTGGAAGTCCGTCCGGCATTGTTGGCTGGACCTTATCTCATAAATTAATGAAATCCAGTCCTCCCAACAAAAACAGGCTTTTGAGGTTGATCTCTACGTTTCTCCCTGCCCGGGAGAAATTTCATCAGTCAAAAAAAAAATGTTCTGACTGATTTATATCTGAATAAGCTTCTTTTGAGGCGGGAGCCCGTCCCAAAAGCAGGCACAAGCGAAGTCACCCTTCCCGGAAGTCCCCCAGAAAGAGTCTTAATTTTTTAGTGTCAATTACAAGCACACATGCAGATATATACATACGTGTATCATGAGCTTGTGGATTGGGGACGTACAATCCCAAAGATATTGGACTGCCCAGATCCTTTTTGGTATGATGTAACTCAAATACCAGAAGGACTGGTAAAGGTAAAAATTGTAGGCCGTCCATGTCAAAAAGCAGCAGTGGTATTGCAGCATAAGCATACAGGGAAATTCGCCAGCTTGAATGGGGCATGAAGAAGATTTTAGAAGATTTTGCCAGGGGCACAGCCTGACCAAATAAGCTCCCACGTTAAGGTGGAAGGCATTGATGAGATAAAGCAAAATCTTCACTTCACATGGCCTCAGTTGGTCAAAATTGGAGATGAACATATACAGCATGAATTTTTGGTATTCCCAAAATTGTCCTGTTGCCTTACTGGACAGGGACATTTTAACAAAACTGCAAGCTTTCATTTCCTTTGAAGGGAACCTGATGAGAGTCACTATTCCTAAATGTTGTAGCTCTTCATATCAAATGGCCCTGAGGGGGGATGATGCAACATAAGCCTGCCTCAGGAGCGAGGTTTGAGAAGGTCTCCAACCCCTTATCCAATAGTTCCTGAAGCATGGATAATATTCTGGTCTGTGGGAAAAAGGCAAAAAGGGCCTTGGTCCTTGAAAGAAGGGAAGCAATATGCCAAGCCCCAGAACTCCAGAAGAACTGAGAGCTTTCTGGGACTAGTGGGGTTTTGCAGACAATGGATCCCTGAGTTTGGAGTAAAAGCAACTGTTTTGTATGAATTCCTGACAAAGGAGGGGCTAAAAGGATTGAAAATGGACTAAATTAATGGAAAAAGCATTGAGGGAGTTGAAACAAGCCCTAAGCAATCAAGTTTCAACCCCCACATGCTTTTGAGGGAGGATTGTTAGGATGGAAAATTTTGAATTGATTTGTTCCATGTGAAATAGATCTTTAGTAAAAGCCAATGTTAAGTTGTCTGACATGCAAGGGTTAAGGGATGAAGGTCGACACTGGAACAACAAGTGAGATTCACATACAACTGTATCATTTTGTGTGCTGTGCGTAACTATGCCAGGCCGAGGTTTCCAAGACTCCCTCCACTCCCACCTTTCCACTCCCACCTTTGTGCTTTGTGCAATCTGCCAAGTGATAGAAGAATATATCTATGCTTGTGAGAACTGTAACTCTTAGACCTCACTGGACTGGAAAGAGCTGTCTGTGGGTCTCCGTTTGCAAATGAAATAAAGAAGGCTTTGGTCTGAAACCTTGAGTCTCACGTTGTTTGAGTATTGGGATCTCATCCAGCGGTACGAACCTCACAATTGAGTGTAACAGCAGGTTCACACACTCATGTTCTCAAGGACACATATCATAACAGTGTCAGCAGTACGCTAACAATACCCAGCTCTATTTCTCTGTAACATCTGAATGCAAGCCCTGGGCTACTGCCTGGACTCTGTGGTGGGCTGGATGAGGGCCAATCAACTGAGTCTGAATCCTAGCAAGACGGAGACGTTGTGGGTTGGTAGTTCCCAAGTTCAGATAATTGGTCAGTTGCCTGCTTTGAAAGAGGTCATACTCCCTCTGAAAGAGGAGGTCCGTAGTCTGGGGGTGCTCCTGGATCCATCTTTGTCTCTAGAGGCCCAAGGTGACCTCAGTGTCTAGGAGTGCCTTTTACCAGCTGCGTCTGGTATGACAGCTGTGGCCGTTTCTGGACTGGGATAGCCTTACCACTGTTGTCCATGCACTGGTAACCTCCAGGCTGGATTACTCTAATGTGCTCTATGTGGGGCTACCCTTGAGGTTCTTTCAGAAGCTGCAGCTGGTTCAAAATGCGGTGAAGAGTCTGCTCACTTGGGCAGGGTATTGCCAACATGTCAATGTGTTTGATGTACAAAGCCCTATACAGCTTGGGACCAGGATATCTGAAAGACTGTCTTACCCTTTATATACCCAGTCGATCCCTGTGCTCTGCAGCTGAGGGCCACCTTATCAACTTATCAGGAGGTCTGTTCTGCACAACATAGGAAACAGACCTTTAGAGTAGTGGCACCTACCCTTTGGAATTCCCTCCCCTTAAATATTAGACAGGCACCATGTCTGTTATCTTTTCAGCACCTACTGAAGATCTTCCTCTTTCAGCAAGCCTTTTAGTTGAGACCTTATCCCAGTCTCTATCTGCGTTGGAATTGCTTTTTAATATGTGCTTAAACCTTTTTTTTAAAGATGTTTTTAAACCTTTTTTTTTTAAAAAAAGATGTTTTTAAAGCTTTTAAAAATGTTTTAAAGATGTTTTGTTTTATTATATTTTAAAATTTGATTTTAGAGTGTTTTAAAGTGTTTTTAGTGCTTTTGTTTGGTGCCCTGGGCTCCTACTGAGAGGAAGGGCAGGATATAAATCAAATTATATATATATATATATATATATATAGCTAAGGCTCCTTAGTGCCCACATAAAGGAGCAACAGAGATCAGATCAGAGCTTTCCAGAAATGGTTGTTTTTTTGTTGAGAAAATGAAACAAAGTAGCAATTCTATGGTTAATTATGGAAAGATTTCCAAGAAGACAGAGGAGTTACAAATGATGTTTGTGATGTTGTGCAGTGTGACATTAGTTTTAGAGAATGCAGGGTGAGTGATATTGCAGTGGAACTGAGAAAAGGCAGGAAGAGAGATTTAAGGGGGGAGATTTAATGAGGGAGAAGAAATATTACTGATCCTCTCTTGTCTTATGAAAACTGAAAGGGAGAAATGATTCAAGGGTGTCCCCATCACTGGTTAACGTGATCTGTAACCAGATCTGCATACGTGTCTACACACACATATACATGAACGTGTGTACACATATGTAAGTGTTCACAGAACTATTATCATGAAAATCTTAACTGGAGACAACTGGATGTCACAGACATTAGTGCAATGGGCATAATCACATTAGATGTACCCAACAGTATCTTTCTTATTTGGGAAAGATGTTTGGCAAGAACCACTGGTGCATCCCAAAATAAAATGATTCTGAGCTTCACCTTACCACTGCACTAGCATTGAGCTTACTACTCAGAGTAAAGCCAAAACCAACGCATAGTCTCGTTGATTGGCATGTTGCTAAGACAGCCAGGACACGAGTGCTGGGGAAATACAGTTCCATAGTGCTGCTGACATTCCCCTATAGCCAGGTGCCAAAGGATGGAGAAAGGAAGCCTCCCTCCTTTCCTCCAAACCACCATGACTTTTTGAGCAGCAAGCCAGGCAAGGAGGTATGTGGGAGATGTAAGGGAGGGACTTTGGCATGGGGGGGGTTGAAGCCTCAGTGAGGGGAGGAATAAGAGCTGGCTGTCCTCATGGTAACACTATTGAAGCATGCTGGGCTCTAACTGGGCTTAGAATAAACGAAGCTATTCCTGTTGATGAAAATAGTTAGGTTTTTTGAGCCAAATTCTGAGTCCGACTGCAGGAGTTCCCCCCATCACTTTTTAATGGCACAGATACAGAGACTAGAGGCTGAAAAACACCATGTTGTAAGGAATCTTCCAGCCAAAACATCTGCTTTGTGCTGCTGATAGCAAAATTGGTCCTTCAGTTAATTGTTCTAAGATGTTTCTGTATAACATAACAAGAATAACTATTATTATGTACTGCACAGTTTGGACCTTGAATCCTGACACGGTACTGGGTGCACATGAACTAGACACAAGCAAAGGAACAGCTATGTAAGCCTACTAGGCCTTCATTGAAGGAAAACCTTTCATTTTCTTAGCAGAGAACCACATCAATTAGAATTCTTAGACTCAATCAGAAAAGGTCAATGTGTTTGACACTGACAGGGCAAAATTTTGAGGGGAAAAAACATGCAGAGACCTTTCAGTCAGAATGTCTCCAAAATGATATTTTACACTGACCCCTGGGAATAAAACAAAATGCCAATCTATACTGTAGCAGGAAGTTCATGTTTATAACTATCTTCAGCTAGAAGGTCATAAATGAGTATGACTGAGTACTCTTTCCCATCCACCTGTGTCTTGGGTCCCACAGAAAGTGAACCTTCCTTTGACACACATGCACACACACACACACACACACAGTGGGTAAACTAATTATTATTTTTATTCAGGGAGATTCATAATTTCCACCATTCCTAGTTAGGTCACACCATGTATCTTTTACCACCTTGGGGCTCCAAACAAAGACTCAACATCATTAAACAACATTTATTAAAACACATAGAACAGTAAATTGATACGCAACTTTACAGATGCAGCTACTTAACTGAATTAAAACAAGAAGTTGTCTTCTTTTTTACCTTCCCCTGAAGATTTCTTGACTTTTACTTACCGTATATTCCGGCGTATAAGACGACTTTTTAACCCAGGAAAATCTTCTCAAAAGTCAGGGGTCGTCTTATACGCCGGGTGCTGAAAAAGAGCGGGAAAATTAAGTCAAAAAATGACGGAGAAGAAGGGGCAATGGCGGCCGTATGCTGTTGAACTGGGGAGAAACTGCCCAGCACAGGCTCGCAGGAGCAGCCGCGGGGCCTATAGCCGCACTAGCGGCTCTGAAAAAGAAAAAACCCAGGAAGGGACGGCCAGGAGAATACTGTGAATTGTAAGGCAGCAGGGACAAGCAGCCGACAGCGCCGACTGCAGAGCTCTCCACAGCGGAATTTAAAGCAGCGGAGTGCGGCTAAGGAAAAAGAATCTCTCTAATGAGAGAGCCGCAGCTGCAGGCTCCCGTGGAGTGCAGCAATACCCGGGCAAGCTAAAAAGAGGTGGTGGGGAAAGGCAGTGAGCCGCAGCCGCAAGCTCCCACCTGAGAGAGAACCGCAGCCACGGTCTCTCCAACGACGCCACAGAACGCGGCTCGAGGCAGCCCAGCCCAGAAAAGCCGCTACGGGAAAGTCACAGCCGCAAGCTCGCAAGGGCTGACAGAACTCAGGGGGGAAAGCTCGGAAACGGCCAAAGCCGTAGAGACCCGCAGCCGCGGTTGCTCTAGGGGCCGTCAGACAATCAACAGGGAAAATAAACTGCCCGGGTAAATGAAATAAGCTGAAATAAGCAGTGAAAAGCAAGACAGGGGAAGGGAAGGACTAGGGAGACACACAAGAAACACTACCTCCGCACCCTGTCAAACAAACACACAAACAAATACTTAGCTAAATGCTACGCTATAGGATCTCAATCTTGTTCGTAGGAAGGCAAGAATGAACTGGAGAGTGGGAGGGGCCTGACGCCCCTAGTCTTGACTTCAAAGACATTCTTGCCTTCGCACGATAGGCTTTGTATACAACAACCAGCCAATCGCCGGTAAGGTACATCGCTTGCATGTCATAAGCAGGGGTAGTCTTATACGGCGAGTATATCCCAAACTCTATATTTTTAACTGGAAAAGTTGGGGGTCGTCTTATACGCCCAGTCGTCTTATACGCCGGAATATACGGTACTTTCTTAAGCAACCAAGATAGGACCACCAACAGGACAATATTCCTAAATGTGGGATTTCATGAACAAAATCTACTTCCACCTCATTAGTATTTCAGCAAAATACTCAGCCACAGATCAATAAGCCTAAACATGTGGCAAAATCTATTTTGCTTTTGCTTTCAGCACATCCATCCATTGAACAATCTGTGGGGTCAGTCTGAATGCTACAGGATTATGTTCCTCTTAATGGAGCATATTTAGACTGCCCCCATAGCTAATCTAGACACCATCTTAGATCTCTAACTGCTGGTCTAGACAATATGCAGAATGGTAGACTGAGGGGAATAATGAATTCTGGATTATACCACTTCAAGTTGTTTGTATGCCCCCCCATCAATTCCCTGTATGTAGTAAATTAATTGGCATGAGAGAGAGAGAGAGAGAGAGAGAGAGAGAGAGATGATATACAGTGGGCAATTAGGGCCACAAATAATAAACTAAGGCCCAGTTACAGGTGCAATCCAAACTGTCAGACAGTAGATAGTTGTGCCACTCCTTCTCACCCTATCTCTCACTCAGACAGAACATCAGCAAACCCAAACTTCCCCACCCCCATGCCCTCACCCTTGGCAACAGTCAGAGAGACCTGTTACCCACAGTGCCTGGCCTGCATCCTGATTGACAAAGGGGGTGCCCCTGCCCTGGTACCTCCCTGAAATGCTGGCCCAAAGGGTTTTGGTGTTTTCCCTTTTGGAGTCAACCCTGCTGCAGTCAACCCCACCATCCACAACAGAGCCTGTTCTTATAGCAAAACAGGTTTTGGACCACATCTACACCCCATCTGTATCCACTCAGCCAGCAATCAAACAATACCCTAGCCTGTAGTCAGCCCCAAATACTCTTACCTGCAGGCACACACACTCTTGTCGACTAGGACAACAGATCAGGCAGCGACCAGAATGATGCCAACCAGTCTGTACCTTCTTAGTCCTCCTGTAGGTCAGCTCAGTTCAGTTCAGCTTGCCTCATCATTTCACTGGGGGGAACCCAAACCATGTAGTTCATGTCCTTTCATCATTCATGCCCCAGACAGACATAATCCTGCAGGTAAATGGCTCATTGAGTTGTAAATGAAAACAATCAGCAGTACTGGAAGTTACGTTAGAGGTAAAAATGTAATGACATTACCTATTCAACTATTTTTAGGCAAGCTGTCAGCAGTAATGTTAAATTCTGCCACAATAACTCAGCAGGATGTAACTTTGCTGATCATGAACAGCCAGAGACTGAGAAATAAAAACTGTCTGTCAGGTAGCACACAGGACAAAAATGTATGGTGAACAACATCCCTGCATCTTATATGCATTACATATACAAGTCAGATGTCCTAAAGTAACCAACACATAAACAGATATAAACAATGCATGTAACTGCATAAAAATAATTATGTATTAATACTTATAAAATTATTCTCCAGAAATATAGTACCACCTGGGCCTTAACTTTTATGCATTGGAATTATATGTATAATTTCTGCATATAATTTTACATATTGTTAGGCTTAAAAAAAGGAATTGACAATTCACAAGCAGCTCAGACATAAGTAGTAGCTTGATGTAAATTGTAAGACACATTGAGTCCAATGTGGTTGCAGGACAATCAGGTTGGAACCAGCAAATTCCATGTATAAATCCATTTAAAATTGATTCCTTCCTTACATGGAATGCTCAGTGTCTTGTGGAATGTGATCCAGCTTCTTTGAGGAAAGGGAAAATTGATCAGTTTGGATGGGATTAAAACCTCACACAGCCAGATTGAGGGATTGACAGGTGCACAGTAGACAAGAGGAATTTAAGGAGATGTAAGTAGATAATGAATGAGACTCGAGGCAAAGAATACAGTATTTAAGCAGAAAAGGGATAATCAAAGACTCTGAAAAAATATTTCAGTGCTTAAGTTTTGGGGAGGGACTGTATGAGACTGGACTGGAGAATGAAATGCTAGGGAGGCAGATGAAGAGGTGGAGTAGTTAAAGGATGCAAGGCAAAGAAGGCAGTAACTATGAAAGGAGGGAGCTGTGGAATCAATGGGTTGGGAAGCTATAAGCAAGGGGAATGGAAATTCCTAATAAGAAGGTGATTACACTTCTCTTGAGACACTTTCATAAGAAAAAATACTTGCAGTTATGATAATATGTAATCATCTATTATTTGGATTCAAACATGATCTCCCCCTTTCGCACCATGAATGCTGAAGTCCTGGAAAGTATAGCACCATCAATCTCCTTAGCAGCTTCAAAACAGCAAAAATCCAGGTACTTCATTGTAACAAGGTTGCAGATTGAGCTGCCCCCATCAAGCACCTCAATGTACATTTGTGTTTGAGCATGATTATTCTGCTTTTCCTTGAGATTAATAAATGAGAGAAGAACTTACAAAGGCAGTAGCTGAACCATGAATTATTTCACATGCAGAACTGTGCTGAGAACATTAAAAAAGGTATGCAGATCAAAGTTTACAACAACAACTCTGAAGAATCCAGCAGGACATGGTAATAAAGATATAAGCTCAATAGAAGCAACTGTTGAAACAAAACTGCAGAACCAGAGGCCATGGATGCAGTCTGGCTAAGAGATTTGGGGCACAATGCTGAAGGAAATATTCCACCACAAGCCCTATTAAAATGAATGCTCTGTCATTTTTATAGGAGTTGCTCAGGAAAACTCAGTGGATTGCTTGTTTATAAACTGCCACTATATGAATTCGAAACAGAGAAGGTAAAAGCCAACCTCATTAACTTATGCAAAGTTCTGAAGAAAAAAAATCTAGTACCTGACTTTTGGAGTTTTATCAAAACAATAGCCAGCATGCGTGAACTGAATGCTAAGGAAAAAACCAAAGTCGGGAGATCTTAAATAACACAATGACAAACCAAACAGTATAGTTGATACCCTGCCATGAATACAAACTAGCTTGTAAACAGTTTCAGATGAAGTTAGAAATCTATTTGGAAGAAAACATTGGGTTACATGGAATAAAAAGCGCTGGTTTCATCACAAGACAATTTATTCATGGACAAGCACGTGAAATCTGATTGGTGATCGACTTTCACCGCAATCATGCCCTTTCAGTTCATCTTTCTGCAAGGTGCATTTTTTCTCATAGAAAAGTGAAAGCAGCCTTCATTGTAGCAATGATTAGTCTAAACATGTATGATACCCATACTCAAACCAATTCAATACATTGCTTAACAAGAATTTAGTAGAAAGGATTTATGGCGGGGAAACAGTCAGAGGACATATTCATAGTTGTTGATAAATGTCCTTGATAGTTATGATAAAATGTAATTCTTGATAGGCAGCAGAGCAATGGGTTTGAGAATATATTATCATCAAAATATGTGGGGAAGAAAGCTGTGACTAGATGAGCAAAATGTGGTACAATTAAGCCAACTGTGCGTAGGATGTGCAATCATGATTCAAATCTGCATAGATTTCTAATGCAAATTCCAAAGCAAATGCCATTCACTGTTTCCATATTCAGGACAAACAAAAGAAAGTACTTATTCACATAGCACATAATTACTATGGAATTCCCTCCCACGAGAAGCAGTGACGGCCATCAGCTTGGATGGCTTTAGAAGAGGATTGGACAAATTCCTGGAGGAAAAGGCTATCAGTGACTACTAGCCATGATGGCTGTGTTCTGCCTCCATGGCTGGAAGCAGTACGCTTCTGAAAACCAGTTGCTGGTGAGGAAGGCTGGCCTTGGCCTTCCTCAGGAATAAACGGGAAAAGCCTGAATCCCACTTAATTAAAGCTTATCTCATATAAAGCAAATAGCAATGCTTAAAGCAGCTTGCTTTGAGGCCTTAGTATAAAGAGGGTAAAGTGCATGAGGTGCCGGTGTGTTCTAGAAAAGCAGACGTGGTTTAGGGAAAGATTTGTAATATCTGAGAAGCATGTGCTCAGAAACAGAGTCATCAGAATATACGGGAAAGTGTGCTTGTGACTTCTGATTTGTATCCACCCAATGTATGATGACCCCACCTCAAGTACATCTTTGCTTCCTAATATGGTAATATTGATTCTTGCATGTCATGCCTATATAACTGTGTGTAATTATGCCTCAGGTAGACAGACTTTCCCTTTTGTGTTTACGTAACTGGCACTGGGCTCTCCTGATGGCTATCAGTACTTGCATTTTATTGCAATAAATACCTGTCCAATCGACAGTTCCTCCTAAATTCAGTGTGAAGAGTTTTTCCTTCTACACTGGGAAAACTGCTAGAGAGGAGTGCTGTTGTGCTCAGGTCCTGGTTGTGGGCTTCCCATGGGGGCATCTGACCACTGTGAGAACAGGATGCTGGACTAGACGGACCCTTGGCCTGATCCAGCAGGCTTTTCTTATGTTCTTATGTGATGTTCACCTTACAGGTTGGAAGGGGCTATGGCTGGAAAAATGGAAATTTTACTCGCCGTGAATTTCTATTTGAAGATAGAGCTGGAGGACATTCCTCAGTAGGGATGACTCCTCCTACTGGTCATGACAGGCAGGGTCTCGAAGCTTCTTCGTCTCCTCTCCTGGGGGAGGAGTCATCCCTCTCTCCAGACCAAACTGACAGAGCCAGGAGCACTCCTCAGGCCCCATATCCGCAACCATTCAGACATCCCTAAAGTGGAAGCCTATACTAGGAAACAGCTGCAGAAAAGTGACAGACCAACACAGAGTGCTGGGGGGGAAAGTCACACAGGAAAGAAGACACACAATACTAAACAACGTGTGCAAATGTAACGCGCTGGCAGAAGCCCTAACTCCCCCACTCCCCTCCCCGCTCCAGAAGGTCGAGGCAGAGGAATGAGAGGTGAGTGGAATGTCCTCCAGCCCTATCTTCAAATAGAAATTCACTGTGAGTAAAATTTCCATTTTTGCTAGATAGGGCTAGAGGACATTCATCAGTAGGGATATGACTGAGCAGTGTACTAGAACTCCAGGTGGGATTCCTCTAGCTAGGGGGCAACACCTACTGGAGCACCTTCCTACCAAATGCAGCATCAGCTGATGAGAATGAGTATTTTGTAGTGCCTGATGAAGGTGTGTAGCCGCCCTATAGATATCTGATATCGGTGCGTATGAGGAGATGCCTCCCCTTGATCTCTGGTGCAAATGCCTGCAGGCCCAGCCTGATGGCCCGTAACTCCAATACATTTATATTGAGCTCTGCCTCCATTGTTGACCATGTACCCTGGGCCACGTTGTGGTCCAGGTGAGCCACGCATCTGTACAAACTCACATCTGAGGTCATGATTATGCATGGCGGATCTTCCAGGCTGACCCCTTGGACCAACCTCTGAGGCTCCAGCCACCACAGGAGCTCTGTTCTCACTGTCGGAGGAATGGGGACCAAGCGTCTGTGTCATAGGAGAATTGCCTCCTGGTAGGGCAGAAGGATCTGTTGTAACGTTCTTGAGTGAAATTGGGCCCACTGAACTACATTGTATGCTGAGACCATTGACCCCCAAGAGCCGGTCTAGACTCATCAAGTCCATTTCTCGTGATGACCCCGCCTCCCGAAGCAGCAGCTGAAGTCTTGAAGCCCTTTCTTTGGTGAGCCTCATGAGGAAAAGTTGCATGTCCAGGACCACCCCTAAGTGCGGAATAGCTTGGGATGGGGTCAGCATGTTCTTCTCCAAGTTCACTATGAAGCCCAGCCCTTGGAGCCATGCCATGGTGAAATGGAGTCTGTGTGTGACTGGTCCCTGGATGATGCTCTCACCAAGATGTCATCCAGATAGGGATGCACACATATCCCCATTGTCCTGAGATGTGCCACCGCAGCAACCAGCACCTTGGTGAAAACCCTTGGTGCTGAGGAAAGGCCAAAGGGCATAGTCCTGTACTGGAAGTGTCTGTTGTTGTATGAGAACTGGAGAAAGTGTCTGTGCTGTCTGCAAATTGGAATGTGTAGATACACCTCGGAGAGGTCCACAGAGGTCAGCCAATCCCCTTTTCTTAGGGGTGCAGTGATGGAACTAAGTGTTTCCATTTTGAAGTGTTTCCTGGCCACCCACCTGTTGACCCATTTGAGATTCAAAATAGCCCTTGTATTGCCATTTTTTTTGTTTACTAAGAAAAAAAATTGAATAGACCCCTGATTTCCTCTCTGAGGGAACTACAGTCTCTATTGCCCGAATGTTCAACAGGTGCTGAATAGCTTCCAGGTAGCGCAGGTGCTTCTCCGCGGTTTTCAAGACCTTGGGGTGGGTCGAAACCAGTCATGTGGAATTTGAACAAACTCTATGACATATCCGATGGACACCGTGTCCAACACCCAGTTGTCTGAGGTGATGTCTCTCCAGCGGGGGACAAACTCTAGAAGCCTTGCTCCCACCCCGCAAGAGGACTCTGGGAACTGCCAGTCAGGAGGAGGGGCCCTTTTGGGCACCCTTCTGGGTCCTCCCCGAGGAGAAGGAGGTGCCTCCCAATTTAGTGGAGGAAGCGTGCCCACCCCCTTTGTCTTGTCTGCCCCAGCGAGGCCTGTTGGAAGGCTGACTGTGAAATCTAAAAGGCTGCCTTGAGGAACGAAAAAGGTTATTCTGACTGGCCTTCCGTTCCTCTTTTTTAGCCATAGGGAGTGCTTTCTTTTTGTCCCTAGTTTCCACCAGGTGAGCCTCGAGGGGCTCACCGAATACCTTAGAACCTGAGAAGGGTAGGGCAGTGAGGCGAGTCTACTGCCCACTGCCTGAGCCAAATGTTACATTGTGCCACAGTGGAGGCAGCCATAGACCACGCTGCAAATTATAGGGCGTCCATGGATGCATCAGCTGACAGAGCAGAGACATATGCCATTTTTTAAAAAACATCCTTAACGAATTTTGGGACATCGTCCCGTGCACCCAACTCTTCAGCCCACATAAAGACTGCTCTGGAAAAAACTGAGGAAGTGGCCGCTGCTCTGAAGCCGGCCGCATCTGCCTCAAAACTCCAGCGAAAAGCCCCTTCGACTCGCTTGTCGCATTGGTCTTTGGGCCCCCCTCCCCTTCTGTTGGGATCACTGCGGAACTTGCAAGGGCAGCAATAGGCTGTGGGAAAACGCAGTCTTGCCATGATCCTGTCAACAAATACATAATGCTTCTTCGCCCACTTGCCAGGTAGCTTTGATTTGCATGGTGATCACCATTCAGCGTCCCACACGTCATCAAATGCCTGGGGAAAGGGAAAAGGAGCCTGCTTGGTGTCCATGGAGGGAAAAGCCTTTTTAGCTCCTGCCGAGGCTAACTGGGTGGATGCCTCGCATCCCACCTCTGTCTCTGGCAGCTGCAGCACTCTGCGCACCTTCAATAGGAGTGGCTGAAAAACCTCTGGAGCGAAAACCCTAGGTTGTGTCTGGGTCACCTCTATGTCCTCACCAGACAGCTCCCCCTCTTCCCTGTCTGACTCGAGTAGGTCTTCGGAGTCTGACAGCTCCGCCTGTGGGATAGGAGCCTGCATGGGTGACTGTGCCTGCACCTGCCATGCCTGAGCCATCGAGGGCGGAGGAGCACCTAATTACCCCCCAAGCTCGCTGCGACTGAGGGGATCCTTATCACCAATGGGCGCTACCTTAACTCACTCACCGTGTGTTATAGCAGTGGGTGGGGGTGAGCCCCCCCGACTGAGGACTTGATTGGAAAGGGAAGAGGACCTGGAATGGCTGTGTCACGATGGCGAACGGCCATAACTGTCCTCCCTGCTGGAGTCAGTGGAGGGGGATAAGCACCCCCACTTCCCCCTATGGGAGTGCTTCCTTGAGTGGCTGCACTTCTTATGTTTAAGGATGTGTTGGAGAGAACCACTGATTTTGGAAGTGATGTACTCTTTAACCCAAGTCATGAATTTAGAAAACTGAGAGTGGGTAGGGAACATCCATACCTTCTTCTAGGAGATTCATCCCCCCACTGTCTACGTTCAGGGACGGAGAGAAGACTGGTTGCCGTGACTCCTCTATGTCCCTGGCAGGGCTCTTGGCGGGAAGGCAGGGAAGGAAGCAGGTGAGACCATGATATGGCAGCCTTGACTCCCTGACGCTGAGGGAACAGTATGTGAAGTCGCTTCAAAGCCTTAGCGGGAGCTGCTCAACCCCCTACTGAGAGATGCTCTCCGGCGACGAGACAAGCCTTGTTCCTCCTATAGAAGCGGTGGAGGAGGTTGGGGGGCAGAAGCCGTGATCCCACTAAACATGAGCATTGCAGAAACATGGCTCCGTGGAGTGAGGGGAGAGTCTCCCGTCTGAGCGGCTGCTGCTACTGGTGAAATGCTGCAGCTAGCCGCGCTCCGCCCTTCTTCGACTTCCGTTCTGACACCAGGGAACCCAGCCGGGTTCAGCCAAGCTTCCTGAGCCCCAGGCCCGCAGGGTGAAGGCAGGGAAGGGGAGGGAAACAGTCAGGGAGTAATTAAGACAGACGTAAGGAGAGGAGAGAATTAGCATGTGCAAAGATGCTGAGAAAGAGAAACGAAAGACAAAAGGAAGAAGCTCTGAGAGTAGAGAAGAGAGAATAAACACCCAACCTTCACTGACCGCAGGCAGGGCCGGTCTGGGGAGAGGAACGACTCCTCCCCCAGGAGGGGAGACAAAGAAGCTTCGAGACCCTGCCCGTCACGACCAGTAGGTGGAGTCATCCCTACTGAGGAATGTCCTCTAGCCTTATCTAGCAAAAGTGTGGCTTATGACATCCCTACTGTGTAACTCACACTCAATACAGCAGGTGAACTGTTTCCATCAATCCTGCAGTGTTGTCCATGAGTTTTATCCTCACTTTGCAGGATGGGCTGAGAGAGCAGCACAGAACAACCTTATGGTCTAGTTCACGCTATACCCCTATGCAGGTTGGAAGGTTGGGCTAAAAGTGAACAGCTTACAAGAACCCTACAATGTAGTCCACTGTTAATGTTGCAGGCCAAAGGTGGGGCTGAGACTAGTTAAGATTCCTAGTCAAAAATCCCTCATGCCTATCAGGCAGTGGAGAGTCTTGCACTAAGGTTACCGGGGCACAGGCCTGCCAAACAGAAGGTAAAGGGTTTTTTTTTTAATTCTCTTCAAAATCTCAAAGTGACACACTCTTTCCTGTCCTGCACATCTTATACTTCCATTTGGACTTAGAGTTCCTGAATGCATTTCTGTTTATCTTCTGTTCTCTGGCCAATCACCTCTCTGCACCACTCAGCCAATCCTTATCAAAAAGTACTGTTGTTGTTGTTGTTATATCCCACCCTTCCTCCCTGTAGGAGCCTAGGGTGGTAATGGTATGGCAATGAGACCCTTCCTATGTGTCTCTGGGCACAAAATCATGTGAATTTTGTATATTACTAGGACTGCCAGTTAATTGCTCCTAGTTATGCAGGTTTCCACTCCCTCCTGTTGTCATGAGGGCAATCAAGCCAGAAGATAGAACATCAGGTGATCTGCTGATAAGGCAGACCCACTAGCTTCAGAAGCATACATCTTCTGAGCATGCTCACAGTTCTTTCCTTGAAGGCCACATCTCATCACACCTCTTAGGATATTCTAGTAGCTGGTGTTTGAGCAGTTTTCCCTTTTTGGTTTTGCTTCCTGTTTCCTGATCTTGCTAGAGAGAGTGTGTATGCAAGAGGGAGCAAGCAACCGTGGATACAGTATGAGTTGCTTTCGATAATACATATATATCTATTTTTTATTTAGTCATTTTACATTTATTTTTGTGAACTGGGGGACTGGGAGGAGAAATGGTGGATGGCTCATGTATGTATTGCAACAAATTCTGCATTAACCATTTATCTGCATTCACTTATTAAAACCTGCAGCAGCCGCTGGGTGGGGCAGGGCATGTGCAATTCCAGAACACTTTCCAGAGTACTTCCAGAAAGGATGTATGTGGATCTGCTTCCAACAAGCCTAGCTAAAGTTCAGAATATCTTGAATGCTGAAAGGAATAAAATGGTGCAGTGATTGTTTCTAGCTTGCTTTTTTGCATGTCAGTGAATTTTCAAACCTGGAAGACATAACAGGCTAGTTATGTTTACTCACTGGTGTGATGTACTTTACACATGAGCAGAGATTATTTCTTCACATTGTCAGGACTGAGCCATGCATTGCAAATATGTCCTGGTGTGCTCTGATGTGTCCTGGCTCAAATGAAACAATTGGTTTGTGTCGGTTGGTTGGTTTACTTTCTTCTTGAAATTTAGAGGGAAAAAGTGTTTTTTATCATGAACAATTGATTTTTGGAGGGAGAAAAACTGCATGCAACTAGAAGCACTTGTTCCTCACATCTTAGAAGTTGTTCTGTGTTTCTTTAGTTTTAAATCAACACATGAATTCAAAAACTTATGTCATGTGGTATGGCTTAATTTCTAAATAAGAGATACGGAGTCAATCTTGTCTGAAAATCATACTTGGGTTCTCTTACTTGGAAGCTGTTCCCCTGCCCATAGAGGCGCAGAGAATAATTTATGTTTTTAGTGAGGAGATAATGGCAATCCACACATATGTACTAGCATACTTTCTTAAATAAGTACTGTACAAGTCCTATTGAGATGAAAACAAGGTTAAAAACTGCAGCCCTACCAAGAGCTTATCCACATGGGAGCATTACTTTGCACTAAAGACACTGTTTTTACCTCCATTTTGTATTTGCAACATCCACAGTAAGGGCTCAATACCAGCTGCAAACACTGTTTTCTATTCACACTGAGGGGAAGGATCAACTGTGCAGTTTCCCAATGACCACACCCTCTAATTTAACATTTCCACTCCCTCTGGTTACTTGGCAACTGAGGGTGCTCAATCGGTTCTACCATCTGCAGTAGGTTTCATTTTAAAACAAATAAACCTGGAAGTGTGATTGTTTTTATTTTCACTAGTAGAATACAGCTGAAATACACATCTTTGTTTGAGCAGTGTTATGCCTTTGCACACAAGTTGAAGGAAAAAGAAAAATAAGACACAGTTTGCAGCAACATATAAAAGGCCAGGAGAACAGAGAACAGTTGGTAGTTGCTTGTCAGCCCACAGGAAACTAAATGAAAGAAAGGAGGAGATAGAGGGCATGGGGAGAGGAACAACTGACACACTCATACCATCTGCAAGCACTACAGAAAGGGAGTGAAGACTTTTCCCCCTTCCCTTTTCGTATTATCAGAGGATTGGGTTAGTATAGATTTACAGGGGGGAAACTGTGTGATAGCTTCTGTTTGTCAGTAAAGTCATGTGAACCATGCGAATTAAAAGGAGATGTGAGTAGCACCAAACACACAGTAAACTACTGTGTAGATGAGCCCCAAGTCAAAATGTTACCAACCACCACTGCTGTCAGGTTTCAGTAAACGGTTAGTCTACTTAAATTGAC
Source organism: Rhineura floridana (assembly GCF_030035675.1). Lineage (NCBI taxonomy): Eukaryota > Metazoa > Chordata > Lepidosauria > Squamata > Rhineuridae > Rhineura > Rhineura floridana. Next base: position 8,649,617 of record NC_084484.1, on the reverse strand, counting down.
TTGCATGCTGACTTTTTTTATTTTAAATGTCCAAAAAGCTAAACAATTAAAGAAATGTCTAGTAAGCAAGATCCAGATTTTTTTTTCCAGCCTCCTTAGCCACAGGGTCAGTTTATACACCACAAGCCAGGAATATTTGGCTGTGGGGCCTCCCTCAGGTTGTATCCAATAAAGTTGTCCAGTTAGCAAATGGACTTCCACCTACACAGGCCTTTTCTCTTACTTTCCCATCTGTTCTGAGGATTCTCCCAATTCCCTGTGGCAGTTTGCAAGGAGGCACAAGGGGAATAGAGAAGGAAAGGAAGTCCCATTGTGTTGGCAAGCATTGTTGCACTAATGGGATGATTTCGTGAGATATAACCCATCATGGTTTTGTATATAAACATGTATCTTGAATATTTAATACATTTTTAGCACATATAAATGGTTTTGATTTGTTACATATGTGATGTACTTTTTAATTTCAGAGCTCCATAGTCTTCTAGCAAGTGGCTTTGTGCTGGTTTTATAGTATGCTCTTTTATGCAGATATACACATTCATGAAGCCAACAGACCAGGAGGCGTAAACCTGATGAAAAGATACATTCAACCTACTGTACACATATTGCAAGGTATTACTTCTTCTACTGAGAAAAAAAATCAGCTGAATGGAGGAGGAGGTCTGGTTGAGCCTGCTGAAGAGCTATTAGTGTTTTATATGCAGTATTTCCATCACCCTCTGACATAAATGGTATTGATTAATGAGAATGCAATAAAAAGGAGACAAATTATTAATGCCTAATTTGAACTATGACTCTGCAATCTAGTTACAGATAATTGCCATATAAGTCACCTTTTGTCAAAATAAAAGCAATAGGCACTTATCTTCTGTTTTAATTGGGAAAGGACACTTGTATGTAGTTGGCAATCATTAGGCCACCAATGTTTCCTTAAAAGAGTTGACAACTCTGTTTACATCACAAAAGATTGTAATAAAAACAAATCCAGAACATCAGAATGTGATAATAGAACAGTCAGTTATCATAGCTATTAACATTAGGTGTGATTGGATTCCAATTATGAAATAATTTCCATGGAGACAGTCCAAAACAGGGATGGTCAGCCAACCTCCGTATTCCTTGTAGTTGTAATTGTTTTTCTTTGGACTAAATTGTTAGTATTTTAATGGTATAAATGCATTTGTGGCCATGTCTAATCCTATCAATTTGCCTGGAGTCTCTCGGTATTTGTGGGGCCATGTGATGAACAAACCCTGTGATCTATGCAATCAGCAACCAGAGAAAAGGAGGCTGTGCACACTGCCCTAATTCTTTTTGTAATTTACCCTGGAAACTGTGCTAAAGAACAAGTATAGAAATCTTTTAAATAAAAGAAATAATGGCCTGCATGCCATGGTACCTCAGAAACCTTGGCTATAGGTCCTGGTTAGCAAGGAGAGGGATTAACCATGAGCCGTGGTGTAGTGGTTAAGGTGTTGGACTATGACCTGGGAGACCAGGGTTCGAATCCCCACATAGCCATGAAGCTCACTGGGTGACCTTGGGCCAGTCACTGCCTCTCAGCCTCATGAAAAACCTATTCATAGGGTCGCCATAAGTTGGAATCGACTTGAAGGCAGTACATACTACTAGTTCAGACAATACACCAAGCCAAACCTTGACTTAGCTCAGTGCAACATGGGAGTAAAAAAGACCAGGGAGTAGCAAAGCAGCTACGAGTTCCTCTCCAGAGCCTGCTCGCTGGTGCAGTCCAAGTAAGCCCAAGTTTGATCTACCATGAACATGCAAACAAAGCCAATAAGTATGCTGACAATTCTCACAAATGTTGTCTATATAACCTGTCCAAACTCTGGCTACACAAGCCACATTACTCCTCCTAGTGGAAGAGTGGGCTCCACTGAAGTCAATGAGGGGACAGCATCCTTACCCTTGGGATGCTAACATTTCTTCTACACTGTTGATGAACAGCGAAATTGCTTCAAGAAGTTCACACACATACACACACACCAAACACGGTGTACTTTATCAAAATTTGTAGAAATAAACAATAACTGACAAGTCCCACATTGTTAACAATGAATAAAGCAACCTGTAAAATTTACCATTTTTTTCAGTGCTCTTTGAAAAGGAATATATTGCATGCAAAAAATAACACAGCAAGGAATACCAACTGCAATAAAAGTCCTGAACAAAACTGGAGCCATTATGGAGAGCATCTTTTTCCCTCTGGATATGTTGCGGCTTCTCTTGCTAGTGCTGGTGTGTTTACTTGCAGCCTGGACCTCAAGAACAAACCAAATCAATAAGCACCAGTCTACAGGCCTTCTCTCATCTGTAGAATTATTTTTGCTACCAGCTGGCAGCAGTGAGTGAGCACTGCACTCACTGGGACAGGGATGTGGTGGGGTGAGGTGGCAGTGAGATTAGGGAAGCTCCAGGTTAGCAGTAGTGGTCATGTAGGTGCACACCAACAACAACCCAAAGCTCCATCAACCTTGCCACCGCCTCATCCCATCCCAGGAGTCCACCACCACCTCTGACAGGATGGAGCAAATTCTATTCCATGTGCACACAATGTCATGTACTGTTGCTGCCAGGACTGGATCAGGAATTTGTGCTTTGGTTTCACAATAAAAGGAAAACCTGGCATGATCATTCAACAATATGTTACTAAAAGTTAGATGTAGGCTTGTAGGCTTCAACAAAGTGATCCATTTTAACTTTTGTAAGAAAAAGATTTTGTTCTACAGCAAAATCAATAACAGCTCTTACCAGGGAGATCCTATCCAGTTTCTTCTTTTGAGACAGTCCCCCCACCCACCATCTTCTCTTGAGACAGTCCCCCCACCCACCATCTTCTCTTGAGACAGTCCCCCCACCCACCATCTTCTCTTGAGACAGTCCCCCCACCCACCCTCTGTAAAATTATGTCAATAAACCACAGAACTCCCTTCTGTGGAGTGCTTTCTGCTGTCAGAGGAACTAGGCATCTTAAACAGACAGTATCATAGGTTAAACTTGCACATGCCCAATGAAAATCTACTTTCAGCTCCAGGTTGCTGATGAGATGTTTAAGGGGGGGGGAGATGCTAAAATTGTGTATCAACATTTCAAGAGGATGCAGGGGCTGCCATAGGGCTCCTGTGCAAGCACATTATAGCCACTATAATGAACTGGCCTGAAGAATCATTTTTGCTGGAAAAAAACATATTACTACCCTGTCCTCACACAAAGACAAAAAGGTTAAAAGAGGCCATGAAATCATAGTTAAAAAAAGATACAGGGAAGAGAGAATAAGAAACCAATTATAGTAGAACTTTAATGGCCTTATCAGCCTGACTTTCAAATCTGTCAATGTTCTGGTTTCGAATTAGAGTCATTAGTAGAAGGTCCTAATAGATGGGAGAAAGAGACAGAGAGAATTTTTGATGAAAAGTCAAGAATATCCCTTAAAGGGATACCTGGAAGGTTATGCATTTTGAACAAGCAATGAATGAATGATTGACGCTCGACATAAGTACTTTGAAAACCAAGCCTTTGACCTGCCATTCTTTAGAAACCCTATTATAAAAAGTGACACCCAAACCTACCTCGTGTACTGCTGAGACAAGCCAATTTCTTTCCCTATCACCATAAATGATTGTGCATTTTCATATGACATTCTCTCAGAAGAAACAGTTGTTGCTTGTTGTTGTAGGTGATGACATAAGTGAGAACTCTGTGCATTCTGTGCAAAAACATAAAATGTACAGAACATGCATCGTTGAACGCATACATCAAATATAGCTACCGGCACATAGATCTACACTGAGAAGACTACCCATTACAATAAACAATGAATATTAGCAGTATAAATAGCCTTTGTGTTGTTGTTTATTACTTTTCTAAACAAAACTAAATTCAACTCATAGATAAAAGATGCCAAGAGAAATTAGCAAGAGCACATGGATGTGGCTTATTGCAGTTTTTTTAAAAAACAAATACACAGTATATAAATAGGAAATCACTGATATTCCTGCACCTGCTATGCCAAAAGCGGCTGCAATGATGTATGGCTTCAGCATGCAGATGCACATTGGGTCAACACTGCGAGGGGGTGGGCTGATGTGAGGACTTTTTAAGCCCATTCCATTCATCTCCTGGCCTTTTTATTTAGTGGGCTTCTCTGAGAGCATTTCATTATATTTTTGTAGAGCTTACAACTATTGCAAAGTGTGGAAACGTGATTTGATGGCTTTGGCCTGTGCTTTCCCCACTTTGCTTCAATGGTTTTGCATGTTAGCACTTGGCTAAATTGCTCGCTTTACTGTTAAATCGCAGGACACATTGGGCCAGAGGAAGCGCTGTGACTTCTGAGAGCTTGGGAGCAAAGCATGAGAATGTGGCATTTTCTTGGCTTTTGCCTTCTCTGCTTGGTTGTAGGAGGCATGTTGCACCTTCTTTTTGGGGAAAAATGTTTTCTAACATTGCATGACAGATACGGCTTATTGTGTGGGTGGCAGCATGTGACTTGGATCACAGCTTTGTAGGCCAGACTCCGCACCTGCCAATTATAGGTTGCCTTCAGGCTCATTAGTTGTTGGGATTAATTCTGGTGCTTTTGTGGAAAGTGTTGCCTATTATGTTTTCTGGCTTGAGGTTGTCATGGGTGGCAGACCTTTGGGGGCTGGCCCTTACTCACACAGCATTCACTACTCATGCCTGCTGGCTTCTAAAAGTAAAATAAAAAATAGATTCAAGAAAAATTAAATAACTTACATAAGCAGATAAATTATAGATCGTAAATTCACTAATAGGCAAAAATCTTGTGGTGTAAGAACGTACCTATAGCCAACAGATATTTCTATCAAACTTTAAAAAGCAGGGAAATTGGGCAGCTATAGTGAATGCACAAGGGCAGCAGGAGACCTGACCTCCTCTCTGAGATATTGTACTGCCCTACAAACTGGTCAAGATGCATGTTTTCAGCCTGCTTTGCTTAAACCACTCCACTTAAGAAAAGGTAGGCATGGTCAATTAAAAACATAGAGCACACCTAGAATTTTGCTAGAATAGATTTCACCTCCCACTGTTTTATCTTGTGCAAACTGAGACACTCCTCATGTCCATTGAAAACTATTTGGCAGAACAGTCAGTGCCATTATTCCACAATTGTTTTTGGAGATTTTTAGTGTTACAAAGTGTTGCTGCACTTCACATATTAACAGAAACAGATGAAAAGAAAATGATTTATTATAGGAAACTTCACTAACATTGCAAAGTAAATCAAACATATTTCAAGTGACTATCTGAACTATATCAACTGTTTTAATATTGTTGCTTCCTCCCTGCTAAAACAAGATCAGCACAGCACATGTCTTGTATCTATTTGGGCTGGTTGCAGGTGTTGCCCCCACTCCCCATATGCTCAGAGGCACATGTTAACAAATTCTTCCAAGCTACACAGGAAGTGGATTGGACGGTGAAAGACCAACCCAAATTGTGTTTGCATTTTGACCAATTTGTAGGGCAGTACAATATCTCAGAGAGGAGGTCAGGTCTCCTGCTCCCCTGGTACATTCACTATAGCTGCCCAATTTCCCTGCTTTTTAAAGTTTGATAGAAATATATGTGGGCTATAGGTACATTCTTAATCCACAAGGTTTTTTGCCTATTAGTGAATTTCCCTGCTTTTTAATCCGGGAGATAAGAAATGGGATCCTATGCAAGTTTGCTGAGAATGGATCGATCGTTTGCATGCTTATTGAGTTCAGTGTGATTTACTCCCATGCAATCATTCTTAGGACAGGTAAAACTGACCATGGGGAGGGAGGCCTGGAGTGGGCGGGGAAGGAGGAAAAAATAAGAGGGCAGGGGAGGAAGAAGGGAGGAGGAAGGGAGAGGAGAAGGGAAGGAGAGGAAAGGCAGGTCTGAACATTTGCATGCTTACTGAGTTCAGTGTGATTTACTCCCATGCAATCATGGCTAGGATAGGTAAAACTGACCGTGGGAGAGGAGGGGGGAGGGGAGAGTAGAGGGAAGGAGGGAGGGGGAGAGGGGAGCAGAAGGAGGGGGAGGGGGAAGGAGGGGATTGGAAGGAGAAGGGAGGGTTGAAGGAAGGGGTGGGAAGGGTCAAAATGTAGGTGATGGAAGGAGGAGGTGGGGAGAGCAGAAAAAAGTCCAAAAAGGCTCTGGGTTTTCTCTCTCTCTTTTTACACTTTGAACTCTTGATTATCTCTGACTGTTTTGTGTATCACCATGAAAATTTAGAGAGTTGTTAAGCAAGCATTTCTGAGTTCAGGACTATACGTTTTGTAAGCTTTTGTTTTGAAATGAGCTTATGGGAAGCATCAGAATGGCATGGGCGTATTTTCAATTTAACATTGTAGAATGTGAGAAATCCATGCTGACTATAGTATACAGCCACTCTTGTGGCTGTATAATATAGAACTACAATCAAATTGATCAACTGATGAATTGGGTTGTTGACTGGTCACTGGGTATACTGGGGAAATAACTGAATGAATTTATACTTGAATTGATTAATTTACTTATTGATTTGGGGGAAATAAATTAATTTACATTGGAATTAATTACTTGGGTGGGTTTTCATTTGGTACTGAAGGAATGAATAAATTTGTATATAGTACTTCGGGAATTAATTGGGTTGTTGTTCATTAATTGCAGTGGGAACTAAATAAATCATATTTAGATCATTTTGGGCAACATAATTAGTTACTTGCTAGCTTGCTTGCTTGGGTTGTTTTTGTGGCTCCCAAGAAGGGAATTTGTGGCTGTAAGTGTAAGGCTGCAAAGCCTGTTAAGCAGGCCCCTTTGCCTTCTGCTCATGGGTCATCTGTGGAGGATGATGCCCCAGATGTGGAGGCTGCTTTGGCTTGCTTGGAGCCTTTGGAGAAGGGTACAGAGCAGACTTGCATGCATGCAAGTTGCAAGTCCAAGGAGCGCACCCACATGGCTAAGGAGATTAAGACACTTGAGGCTAAGAAGTCCTCAAATAATTTATGGTTTGTTATTTTAGATAGGCTTGATACTCTGGAGGTTTCTCTGTGGCAAGCCCTTCCTCCCGTTCAGCTTGGGAGTACTCCTGGATATGTCTTTGTCATTAGAAACCCAAGTGGCCCATGTGGCTAGGAGTACCTTTTACCAGTTCTATCTGGATCAGCTACTTCAACTGTAGACCATATATTGCTAACCTTGAGACTGGATTACTGCAATCTGCTCTATGTCCCATTAGGCCTGGTTTGGAAACTCCAGCTGGTGCAGAATGCAGTGGCTAGACTGCTAGTGGGAGCAGATAGCATGTGACAGCTGTGCTAAAACATCAGCACTGGCTGCTATATGCTATGGGACCAAGTTCAAGGTTCCTATGTTGATGTACAAAACCCTGAACAACTTGGGTCCAGAATACTTAAGGACTGCCTGAACCCTTGTATCCCAGCTCAGTCACTGAGATGATCCAGAGGAGTGCTGTTAGTTGTCCCCCATGTTACAGAAACCTGACTGGCCTCCATGAGAAGTCAGGCATTTGGTGCTGTTGGTCCCATGCTGTGGAACACTCTTCCAGCAGGGATTCAGCAGGCATCCCTGCCTTTGACTTTTAGACATCTCTTTAAGACCTTTTTTACGCCTACAGGGATGTGCAACTGTTTAAATTGATTAGCCCAGTCATTTTAATGATCATTTGTATTGTTTGTATTAATGTTCTTTTATGTTTCATAGTTATAAACCACCCTGATTTATGATATAGCGGTATAGAAATATTTTTATAAATAAATAAACAGTCGGAGTGAAAAGCCTTAAAGTGCTCACTTATGTTGGAAATTTGTAAAGTTGGGCATCTGGAAGCTTTTTTCACTAACCCACAGAACTAATTCAGAACAAGTTGGGCTCCTTGCTCCAACTGATAACATTTCACTAAGTGAAGACATTCAGAATAGATCTTTTCACATTGATCTGGAAGGAGAGCAGACACAAATGAAGAGAGGGGTTCCTAAAACAGATAGGACTGACATTAGTTAAGATTTTAAAGATCATATGAGCACCTTGATTTGTGCCTGGAAGCTAGTTGGCATCTAATGCAGATTACAGAAAATAAAAGCTGTATGCTCTTAACATCCCTCTTGAGACAAGAAGCAAGTTGCCCACCAGCTGAAGCTCCTGCACACCTTTCAAAGGCAGCTTATATAGAATGTATTATGAAAAGAGGTTATGAAAACATGGATGAAAGTCTCCAGAGACTGTCTCTCCAGGTTGCTGTTTTGGTACTCAAATACAGCTTTAGGTACTCTTGCAACTTCATCCAAGAAC